>NC_058523.1:146325688-146655688 GCF_904849725.1 Hordeum vulgare subsp. vulgare
GGCGTGACCTCACTTTAATATTGCTGCAACAATATGAATATTATTTCTGTTACACCTGTTCTACTCTCGTCTATTGTTGCAAGACCTTCAAGATGCTTGTCTTCGATAGGACTAGGCTTTCTCTCTCTTTCTCGCTTTGCTGCAGTTAGTACAAATATAACCCCCCCTCCTTTCATACTGTTACATACTTAGCACAGTTTTGATATAAGTCTTGCGAGTACTTTGGATGAGTACTCACCGTTGCTTTGCTCCCCCTTTGTGCCCTTGATCCGTTGCTGCGACCAGATGATGGAGGCGAGGAGATGGAGTTTCCTGCCGACGCCTGTCGTCCCGATGGTGTCTTCTTCGTGGAGGCCGCTGAAGATAGGAGTAGTTAGGAGGTTCCCAGGCAGGAGGCTTCGCCTCGTTCGATCGTGTTTCTTTTGTGATATCCTTCTCTAAGGCACCTCATGTTGTATGTCTGTACTCAGATATTGTTGCTTCCGCTGACTCGTGTGTTTATCGAGCTTTTGTATTCTAGCCCTCGAGGCCCCTGGTTTGTAATATGAAGCTTGTATTGTTTTATTTGTGTCTAGAGTTGTGTTGTGATATCTTCCCATGAGTCCTTGGGTTTGATCGTACGCATTTGCGTGTATGATTAGCGTACAATTTAATCGAGGGCGTCACAAGTTGGTATCAGAGCTGACTGCCTGTAGGTAGCCCCCTTTCCAACTCCTTGGCTGAAGTTGAGTCTAGTGTTTGAAAACTTTACTAACACTGATGATGTGGCTTACGGGCCCACATCTCAATTGGGTGGTATTAGTATCTTTTACTCCTTTTCTATACTCTCGGTTCTACTCTCTCTTATCTTTAGGGTTAAAAGATTTTACTAACTCTAACATTAGGTTATTGTAATTACTTCCTCCCGGAGAGCCCCACAATTCTAGACGATGCCTTGATCTGTCAGAAGACTCTGAGGATAATCTCTGATGTTCACTCGAGAACTTGTGATCATCGCTTTTGCAATTTCCCTTCCTCCGTCAACCCCTATGGATGACGACATACAAATGCCGTCCATACTTTCTTTTCTAATTGCTCTTGTTTTACAAGATGCAATGAATTATCTTATCGGGATCTGTCCGTCATCAGTTGTCATGGGTTTCGAAAATTCTTCGAACTGCTATTCGATCTTCCGGAATTCCTAGTAGCCTATTGCTTTTGACCTTTCTCACCTGCTTGTGTTATGGTTAATTCCATATGTCTAGCAGCCTTCATTAAAATTCTTTGTGATTTTCCTGTGATCTTATTGATTCTAACTTTGCCTGAATGCACACAATTATGTGTTGATACTCATAAATTATCTTCCGGCTCAGATGTCCCTCCAGAGAGAGCTGGTTCTCGACAAATCAACTTTGATTGGTTGTCCATCTAAGTCCATTCAACTTACTTGTATATTGGTCGGAGCATCTGATTATGATACACCAACCTGGAAATCCTAATTCCTTTGCTAATTAAGTATCGATATTTTTCAGATGTTCTATAATCCGATGCCTTGCGTTTTGCTCACCTCTGATTGAGTACCGATACTCACATCAGATCTTTTGTGGACTGCCAGATTCATTCTGGGTTATTAACCGATGATATCCTTTGCTTTCGAAAATTCTTGTGATTGCTTCCCCTGACACAAGATGCCATTGGTAAATTGTGTCCCCTTCCTCTGATAAGTTATACCCTACTCTTTTGTCAGCCATGCCCTTCAAGCACGTGTTAATTACTTTTGGAGTGTATGGTATATGTTCCTAAGATGCCCCGACGGGTTGAACCTATGCCTTCCTAAACCAATATGACTCGAAAAGTTTTCATGAGTCTTACTCTTCTGGTGCTTTGCCGAATATCCTTTCAAAGCTACAACATGATCAAAGGCGAGGAGTAAATGGAAGGTGATGCATTGATGAAGTGGGAGTCGACCTTGAACTTTGTGTTCATGTCCATGGAAACGACGCTGATCTTATCATAGAAGCTTCTCGTATCAATAATCATTCATTCTGTGGTTTAATCTAGTATGTGTGATCTTGTCCTTTGCAATCGTGATTCCGACCATGTTGTCCTACCTTGATTTCATTCTTTGACAAGTTAAAGTACTTGTCTTCTTTAGATCAGTACATCAGTCCTAGCCTTAATGTTGATCTACCTCCAAGTATTATTCCTTGTAGCTTGAGGATATCACTGAGCTATATAACTTCTTCTAGGCTCCTCATCAACTATGCTATTTTCATTTGTTCCAGTTTCCTCGTGTTTGAGTTGTTGGACACGCGAGCACATCGATAACTGAATCGAGTACACATTGCGATTCAACAACCTTTAGTAATCTTCCTTGTTTACGAGTTTGTACTCGATCATGTCATTCCAAGCTATTAAGCTACACCATCATCGTCATGTTGGAGCTCGACCGTGCTATCTGTACCCTTCATCCTTGGAACACAATCCCAGTTGTGCGTTAAGCTTGCATCGAGCTTTCCACATCATGTTGGTTGTCCTGAAAGGCAATCACAATTCTAAGCTAGCAGTCTTATCTGTGATTCTGACAACCTCTTGCTTCATCATTCCCTTGCTTGATGTCGTCGCTGATCGATTACATCTTTGTGAGGCTTCTCGACAAATGTGTCATGATAATCATCAGCATTTTGAGCTCTTGCAGGGTATCGACCGAATGCATGATGAGAAATACCATCCTTTCCCCTCGATGATTTGTATTATCATCGACATCCTTGTTTGCCTTCCCTCCAACACAAACGTGTTCATGTTTTGTGTTGTCCCTTAAGTTCCTTGCTATTCAGCTTATGTTATCTTCCACCTTGTAGTATTACTATCTTTTATGTCAAGAATGTCGTGAGAATTGCACCTCTTAAGAATTCTTGATATAGTAATACTTCTCGCCATCACCATTAATTTCTTGGTCCCGTGTTGTTTCAAAACGGAATACCAACAAGTGAACTCTGATGTGTGATTCCAAGACTTTTGACAACCCTATTGCCTTGAGGTTAACAACTGATTGTCTCATTCTTAGTGTGTTGGGTGTTGGCTCATCATTTTTGACATTGGTTGTGCTGCTCCGTTCGTATTTCCGAGCGCACCATTCAACCGATGTTTAATTGTTGTTGTTCCCTCAAGCATACGACATTATACCATTTGATTTGACAAATGCTATCTCCTTGATATTGTAAGTTTTGGAAATTCATCCCTATCAAAATCTTATGGGATTGTTGTTGAGCCCATCAGCCACACCCTCAACTTATCCATGGTTTGTGATGAAGCTTTTGAAAGAACTATCTTTGTGCCTAGCTCATGAAGGATATGTTTGATATAAGAAGTGTTTTCCCAAGGTTCACGTGCAATCCCGTCACCGTGAATATATGAAAGTTTTATTCTGCTTTCTCTGGGATCATACCAAATCATTCACGCATGTGCAAAGTGTTATATGTTTTGAAGATTTGTTATCTTCACTTCATATAACTTCTCTTAGCACCCCAAGCCACTGACTGATTTGATCAAAGGAAAAGAAGTTCCTTCATAAGAGCTAATTCGGACTTACACATGGTCCTTGATATCTTCGATGTTGGTTCTCAAAACGGAACTCGGTTGCATTGAGTTATAAGAATTCCATGTGGGCACGAATGTTTTGACATTGTGTTCATGTGTGTTACAATCCAACTCATGATCCAATACTTGCTTCCGTAGCTCATATCATGAGGATCTTGCATCTTCATCTTTCTTCTCAGGCATCTTGAGTCTGAGGTGTCCTGACACCAATCAGATGTGAACCTCGAGCAGATATGATGGTTGGAACATTTTCCAATAATTATAACTTTGGTCTTTAGGTAAATCAGTACGATGCTGTCTATTCAACACACCGGGCCGAAGGACCTATTGTTATAGATTCTTCCATATGTAAGATTCGCCATCTTCCATGCGAAAACTATATGGCTTATTTTATAAGTTGTTTTTGATGAATTCTTTGTGTACTCCAAGTCGATGACCATGTCGATGCTACCCCGAAGCACGGATGTGGTACTTCAAATTTCAAGAGGGACATTGGAAGTGCGGTGCTAAATTGTTCCTGATAAATTGTCCAGACCGCGTGGTATGGGTAAACATCTTGATCCTTCTTGCCTCTTTATCAAAATGGTTATGTACTTGATGACCTATCATGTATACCATACTCTATGTTTTCTTCGGGGATTGTAGACTTTAATACTTATGTGTGTGAACACATTTTCCTTCCCATTGGTCTGTTTGACCTTTCTTGTGGCAATTACTTATCTAAGCAGTGTTAATTCCCTGCTTAGGTAAAATTCTCGGTATACAAATCTGTCAGTAAGACCTTGTTACTATTGTAGATAACATTCCGGTAGCCATCGGTGGATGAAAGCCTTGCCTATTGGTCCACCTCGTTCCAACGAGCAGGAAAATAGTTCTATTCGTCCCCCGCCCTTCGTACCGACGTTGTTGCCAACATAACTAACAGGCTATCCTCTGGCATGTCTTGCTACCAAGACCATATAATATGTCACCCCTATACCTACTCTCGGAGCACATGGTGGACCCACAACCCAAAGTCCCACACGATTGAAACCTGACTCTCCTGTATATCCTTGACTCCATGGTATCCCTTACACTTGGCTTCGTATGGAATTCCAGAGCCACCGTTCAATGGACCGATCACTCTTCGGTTCATATGATTTCCAACATGTTGAAGATCAAGTCCGCATTATTCATGAGAATCTGAAGGCTGCTCTGCCTCGTCAGAAGAGTCAGTATGACCGTCATCATCAAGGTATGGTCTATCAACCTGACGAAAAGGCTTATCTTCGCGTCACACCAATGAGAGGTGCACACCGTTTTGGGATCAAGGGCAAGCTAACTCCTCGCTATATTGGTCCTTTCACTGTTCTCGAAAGGCGTGAAAAAGTGGCTTCTCAATTGGAACCGTCGTCAAACCTTTCCCAGGTTCACGATGTCTTCCATGTTTCGCAGCTCCGCCGCTGCTTCAAGGATCCTATTCGAGCAGTGGATCATGATATGCTTGAGCTGCAACAAGACCTCTCTTATAAAGAGCATCCGGTCCGCATTCTTGACCAAGCTGAACGTCAGACTCGTCACAAAGTCACCAAGTTCCTTAAAGTGTAGTGGTCAAATCATTCTGAAGATGAAGCCACTTGGGAACGCGAGGATCATCTTCGTGATGAATACCCCGAGCTCTTTCCTTATACCTCTTAATTCTCGGGATGAGAATTCTAGTTAGTAGGGAAGAGTTGTGATATCCTCAACTTTTGCTACAGTGATGATTGTAGTTAAGCTACAGTGATCACACGTTAATGATGCCACGTCACCGTGATTCCTTATCATTGATGTCGCGTTAGTTCAAAACAATTCGAATTCGAAATTTAAAAATAAAGTCAAATGGGAAAGGTTTCGAATGCAATACGGTTGGATGAATTATAAAAATCCCCTATATGATTTAACAAAACAAATCGGGCGTTTTTAGAATTGGTTAAAACCCTATATATTTAAAACAGAAATAATAAAAGAATAAAAATAAATAAATAATAGAAACTATTACAAAAAATAACAATAAAATAATAATAATAATAATAATAATAAAAAGCCCCTGGCCCAACTCGGCCAAATTGGCCCAGCCGGCGAGGCTCCCTCTCGGCCCACCTAGTGGTGGGGTATAAAGCCCCCACCGGGGCCAAACCCTACCCCCAGCCTCCGCCGCGAGGGGACGAGGGAACCCACTTCCCTCGTCACAACCCCCACCTACCACTACAGCCCCGCATCGCCTCCCCCAGATCCCTCGTCGCCCGCTCCCCCGTGGCGACCGACTACTCCCTCCCGATGATCTCCCACTCCTCTCGTCGCTCGCCACGCCTCCCCATCCCACACCCCACGGCACTCCCCTCCCTGCTAGATCCCGTCCCCCCACGTCGCCCGTCTCTCCAACAGTTATCGTCGCCTCCGTCCCCTCCCTGGACCGGAGCCTCTCGACGCCGCGGTGCCCCGCCCTGGGCCACCCCACACCGGAGTCGCCTCGCCGCGCATTCGCTCTCCCCCGCGCCGGCCGGGTTCGGCCGACCCTTCATCGGCGCCCTCGTCTGCCTCCTCCCTCGCTTCACCTCATCGGACTCACTCCGGCCCTCACCGACCATCAACCGACGGCGCTCACGCACCGGCTTCCCTCGAACCGGCCGCACCCCCCCTCGACACCGCGGCGCCCCGCCCCGGGTCACCTGGCCTCGCATCCAACACCACCGGACCTCCCCGACCGGATCCTCCCCGCGCCCACTGCCTCCTCTACACGGAGGGTGAGGCCCCCCTTCCTTCCTCCCCCATCCGGCTCCGTTCCCACGCGCCGCCGTCAGCCTCCTCGTCCATGAGGCGTGTTTTCCTCCTATTGGTGAGGAGAGGGGGATTAGCTCCTGAGTTGGTTTAGAACAAAAACAAAAAAAAGTAAGAAAAGAAATGAATGTATGGATGCAAATAAATGTATGTATGTATGAAATGTGTGTGTATGTATATGGAATATGTGAATATGTGCTATGTATGAATCTAGTGTTATAGATGTGTGTGCGTTTAGTGATTGTGGTACTCGCTGTCTCAATGACATGCGGGGCCACGCCCCTAAAACAGGAAATTAAAATAAGTAAAATAAATATAAAATATAAATGTGTTTTTATTAATAAAACAAATGATTAATTAATTAGATATATTATTTAATTAATCAGTAAATTAAGTAAATAGATTAATTAGATAATCTGTTAACTAAGATAATTAATTTATCCTATTAGAGTATGACACGTGGGTCCCCCACTAATTTAATCGGATTAATTAATATTAAATCTTAATTAAAAACTTGTGTCTATGACACACGGGACCCACTGGTTAGTTGACTAGTCAATTTCTGATGTCAGCGTGACATCATGCTGATGTCAGAATAGCATTTAATTAAATTAATTAAATCTGTTTTTAATTACTAAATATTGAATAAAACTTTAAAAATTAATATAAAATAAACCGTCAGTCAGATCAAAATATTTTCAACATGAAAGTTGATCAGCAGAACGAGACGAACCCGGATGCACGGTCCATTCGTTTGTCACGCATCCCTAGCATAGCAAACATGGAACTTTTCCATCATTTTCCATGTGACCGCTAGTAGCCCGAGACCCGGAAAATATCGTCAGATATTCTTCCGACCCGAGTATGACGGATGTTGCTATGTTAGCTCATGTCTAGCCAGCATCTTGCCATGTCATGCATTGTGTTGCACCGTTGCTATTATTTATTGTTTCTTCCCCCTCTTCTTACCGGTAGACCCCGAGACTGACGTTGCTGCCGGATACATCTATGACCCCGTTGACTAGCCCTTTGCCGCAGAGCAACAAGGCAAGCACACCCCCTTGATCATCCCTATATCGCCAATGTCTTTCTCCCTCATGCTTGCATTAGTATTTTGCTACTGTTGGAGTAAGCTCCTATATCGTATGCATAGCCTATTTTTGATGAACTGCTACTTTCAGTAATGTACTTTAAATCTGCGTAGTATAGGTGGAGCAGTCATCCCTTCTGACCCCGTAGTCCAGTTGCCCCGCTTTGTTTTCAAATCTCGATCCGTGATCGACGAGCCAGACCCGACACAGCACATACAGCCCCCTTAGTTGTACGACGCTAGAGAGATACTATCGGGTACCGAGGGTGACACCTTGCTAAGTACTCTTGATGATATCTCTCTAGTACTCCTAGTCGTTCGTGGTTAGCGAGGGTGATTCCTCTTTCACCATTCCGACGATGCCTCTGTCGTGCAACCCCTCAAGTGTGGGACCCTCGAGGGTGATTCCTCGAAGCCCACCTTGACAGATACATCGTTCGGAATCCAATGAGGGTGATACCTCGGATTCCCCCGATGTTACAACCACACAGTTACTCGATCATGTTACTAGGATCATTTGTGATTAGTTGTTAGACGGGTGGATTCCCGTGAAATTGTGTCGATGGCCTAATTAAAATGATAATGGATTTGGGTATTTGATCTGGGTTAGTTGGAGACCTTTTCGCACTAACCGTCTACGCACGAAGAATTATGGGTACTCGATGTCGCGGTATGAGCCGAAGCTTTTCAGATGTCAGCAATAGAGCGGCGCACGCTCGAGTGGTCCCGAGATGCATCACGCTTGTGATTAAGGGATGCTAGGACTGACGCCGGCCGCTCACGCATCATGCAGGAGCGCGAAGGGGAAGTGGGCCCATGAACCCTTTGTGCTTAGGAGTTAGACCGGTGGGCTGGCCTCTCTGTTGAGTCTTAGGTGGGGCTGTGACGTGTCGATATTCCGAGGCCGGGCATGACCCAGAAAAGTGTGTCCGGCCAGAGTGTTATCGAGCATGACGGGAAATGTGGTGCACCCTTGCAGGGATGAAAATTAACTATTTGAATAGCGTATCCACGGTTACAGGACGATTTGGAGTTGTGCTCTGATCTTATACAACTACAATTGTTACTTAATTGGAATTAGTTGCCCCGGGATTGCTTCCTCGCAGGGAGTCGAGGGAGGATCTCTGGGCGTGACCTCACTTTAATATTGCTGCAACAATATGACTATTATTTGTGTTACACCTGTTCTACTCTCGTCTATTGCTGCAAGACCGTGAAGATGCTAGTCTTCGATAGGACTAGGCCTTCTCTCTCTTTCTCGCTTTGCTACAGTCAGTCCACATATAACCCCCCTCCTTTGATACTGTTGCATACTTAGCATAGTTTTGATATAAGTCTTGTGAGTACCTTGGATGAGTACTCATCGTTGGTTTGCTCCCCCTTTGTCCCCTTGATACGTTGTTGCGACCAAATGATGGAGCCGAGGAGATGGAGTTTCGTGCCGATGCCTGCCGCCCCGATGGTGTCTTCTTTGTGGAGGCCGCTGAAGATAGGAGTAGTTAGGAGGTTCCCAGGCAGGAGGCCTTGCCTTGTTCGACCGTGTTTCTTTTGTGCTAGCCTTCTCTAAGGCACCTCATGTTTTATGTCTGTACTCAGATATTGTTGCTTCCGCTGACTCGTGTGTTTATCGAGCTTCTGTATTCCAGCCCTCGAGGCCCCTGTCTTGTAATATGAAGCTTGTATTGTTTTATTTCTGTCTAGAGTTGTGTTGTGATATCTTCCTGTGAGTCCTTGAGTTTGATCGTACGCATTTGCGTGTATGATTAGCGTACGATTAAATCGAGGGCATCACACACCTGCAGAAGTGGGGTTTTACGCCTAATTATACGGTGTGGACTTTTCATGGTGAGTCTGACCAACGTGCCAGAGCTGAGGTGATTCATCGTCACACCAACGAGCATGGTACCGGGATCGAAGACATGGTGCAAGACTTTGATGATGCTCGGGATTCGGACGATGAGATGGAGGAATCTGCAAAGGCCTTCTATCAAATGTTGGAGTCTTCAAAATGTCCTCTCCATGAGCAGACTGAGCTTTGTCAGCTGGATGCCATCGCGCAAGTAGTGGCTCCGAACGCTCAATTAAACCTAGGCAGAGAATGCTACGATGCGATGATGACGATATTTGGACGCTTTCTACCCAAAGGCCATGTACTGCCTGCAAACATGTACCAGTTAGAGAAATCCTCCGTGTACTTAAGATGCCCTATGAGAAGATACATGCCTCTGAGAATGGATGTGCCTTATTTAGGCTTGAGTATGCGGCCTTGAACTATTGCCCCATTTGCAATTCTTCCAGGTATATTGTGGTAGACAACGGTATGGGTGAGAAGAATCAGACCAAAATCCCATTAGTGTTCTTCGGTATCTGCCAATCGTACCAAGACTTAAACGCCTTTTCATGGTCGAACAGACGGCCAGACAGATGACATGGCACAAATTGGGCAAAAGAACCGAACTAGATGCGGATGGGAACAAGATGCTTGTACACACTTCAAATGGTTTTGCCTGGAGGCACTTCGATGCATTACATAAGGATAAATTGGAAGATCCAAGGCATCCTAGAGTTGCCATCAACACGGATGGGTTCAATGTGTATGGTATGATGGCAGCACAATACAGTTGTTGGCATGTATTTGTCATTCCCCTCAATTTCCCACCCGGAGAGATTATGAAAAGAAAGAACATTTTCCTGACGTTGATAATTTCAGGGCCTAACTATCCGGTGAAGAATGTGAATGTGTATATGCAACCGCTTAACGATGAGTTGCAAGAAGCCTAGGATAATGGGATCAAGACCTACGACGCCGCTACCAAAACAAATTTCAAAATGCATGTGTGGTACATATACTCGACACATGATTATCCGACGTTTGCACTATTCGCTGGCTGGTGTGTGCATGGAAGGTTCCCGTGCACCACATGCAAGGCAGCTCTTCTGTTCCCTTGGCTGCAGGCTGGTCGCAAGTTTTCTTGCTTCTACATGCATAGACAATTCCTGGATCCTGACCATAAGTTCAGAAAAGACAAGAAGAATTTCATCAAAGGTAGAGTTGTCAAAAACACTTCACCAGCTACGTTGACAGGCCAACAGACCCTTGATCAGTTAAATGCTCCCGAGCCTGATCCTTTGCGTCCAGGATACTTCAAAGGGTATAATACGGAACACGCCTGGACTCACAAGTCATGCTTATGGGATCTGCCTTACTTCAAAGACCTCCTTTGCCCACACAACATCGACGTGATGCACACTGAAAAGAATATTGCGGAGGCCATTTTTGGTACATTGTTCGGCATAGAGGGGAAGTCAAATGATAATCCTAAGGCTCGAATCGACCTGGAGGCTCTATGTGATAGACCATTACAAAACTTGCGACAACGGAAAATAAAGCAAAGCATAGCGAAGCCAAAGGCATGGTTCAATCTTGAAAGGCCAGCTATGAGGGAAATGCTATTGTGGGTGAAAATACGGTTGATGTTCCACGATGGGTATGCTGTGAATCTAAAGAGGGGAGCGAGTCTTGAGAAATTGAAAATATTTGATCTCAAGAGTCATGATTGGCACATATGGATTGAACGGGTAATGCCGGTGATGTTGCGTGGCTTTATCCCTGAGGATGAATGGCTAGTACTGGCTGAGCTGAGCTCTTTCTTCCGTTCTCTTTGTGCGAAAGAACTATCGCCTCGCGTGCTAGATGAAATGGAAGAGTTGGCGGCGGAGTTGATCTGCAAATTAGAAAAGATCTTTCCATCGGGGTTCTTTAATCCAATGCAGCATTTGATTTTGCATCTCCCGACCGAGGCAAGATTGGGGGCCCGTTCAAAATCGATGGTGCTACTCAACTGAGAGGATGCAGAAGACGCTTCGAGCTCAGTGTAAAAATAAACATAGAATTGAAGCATCGATGGCCGAGGCATTCATTACCGAGGAGGCGACAAACTTCATGACAGCACACTACGAAGCCAAAAATCATCATTTGCATAACCCGAAGATTAGTTTAATGGACTCAACTATCTTCCCGCATTATGTTCTGCGTTGGAACCAATATGATTACAATGCTAACAATGAGTTGTGTTGCAGGTTGCTATTCTGAAAGAGAGAGAGGCAATGCAGGCGTTTTTGGCGGAGAAGGATAAGGAGATGAAGGAGATGGAGGAGAAGACGACTGCATTGGTGGAGGCGGAGAGGGCACGGAATGATGCGAGTAACAGGGCCATATATGAGCTCTTCGTGGTAAGTTTCTTCTTCATACCATTTCAAATCTTGCATTTTAATGTCCGTTTCATTAATAACTAATAAGTTTGACTTGTCGAAACCAAATGTACAGTCTATGTGCGAGAAGACCGGCCAAGTCCCTCCAGCGATGCCAGTCATTAACATGGCGGGGACGGTGAGTTTCATTTCAATGCAGTGATCTTAAGAGTGTCATCATGCTAACGACCCATTGCAAGTGATATTTGGTGCAGAATATCTCCCGAAACGCATCCCACGACCCTTCTACAGTGGAGCCTTCTCCAGGGCAGCCTTCTCCAGGTGAAACAAGCCAGAGCCACCGCGCTTCACTGCCGTGATGACGATAATGGTATGTTATCCTCCTTCTTCTTCTCTCCTCCTTATTTTCCTTCTTCTTCTCCTTACTCTTTTCTTCTTCTTCTCCCCTTCCTTCTCCTTCTCCTCCTCCTCCTCCTTCTTTTTCTTCTCCTTCTTCTTCTCTTCTTGCTTCTTCTCTTTCTTCTTCTACGTAGCTTATTTTCCCCAACATAGACATACTTAGCTAATTGTCCTCCAAAATGACATAATTAGCTTAGTTAGGTAAAAACATCATAAGAACCTTGGTTAGCTCATTAAAATGACTAATTTACCTCCAAAATGACATAATAAGCTCATAATGGCCTATTAAATATAAAAATGACCTATACGTACCTAATTATCCTCCAAAATAACATAATTAGCTCCAAAAAGGCATAATTAGCTAATTTAGCTCGAAGAAGAGGACAAGAGGAGAAGAAAGAGGAAAAATGAAAATAAGGAAGAAGAAGAAGAAGAGAAGAATAAGGAGAAAGAGAAGAAGGAGAAGGAGCTATCCCTCCTTCTTCTTCTCTCCTCCTTTTCCTTCTTCTTTTCTTCTTCTTCTCCTCTTCCTTCTCCTCCTCCTCCTCCTCATACTTCTTCTTATTCTTCTCCTTCTACTTCTCTTCTTGCTTCTTCTCTTTCTTCTTCCACGTAGCTTATTTTCCCCAACATAGACATACTTAGCTCATTGTCCTCCAAAATGACATAATTAGCTTAGTTAGGTAAAAAAATCATAAGAACCTTGGTTAGCTCATTAAAATGACTAATTTAGCTCCAAAACGACATAATAAGATCATAATGGACTATTTAAAAACAAGTGACCTATACTTACCTCATTATCCTCCAAAATGACATAATTAGCTCCAAAAAGGCATAATTACCTAATTTAGCTCAAAGAAGAGGACAAGAGGAGAAGAAAGAGGAAAAATGAAAAGAAGGAAGAAGAAGAAGAAGAGAAGAAGAAGAGAAGAAGAAGGAGAAGGAGCTAGCCCTCCTTCTTCTTCTCTCCTCCTTCTTCTCCTTCTTCTTTTCTTCTTGTTCTCCTCTTCCTTCTCCTTCTCCTTCTCCTCCTCCTCCTCCTTCTTTTTCTTCTCCTTCTTCTTCTCTTCTTGCTTCTTCTCTTTCTTCTTCTACGTAGCTTATTTTCCCCAACATAGAAATACTTAGCTAATTGTCCTCCAAAATGACATAATTAGCTTACTTAGGTAAAAACATAATTAGAACCTTAGCTAGCTCATTAAAATGACTAATTTAGCTCCAAAATAACATACTAAGCTCATAATGGCCTATTTAATAAAAATGACCTATACTTACCTAATTATCCTCCAAAATGACATAATTAGCTCCAAAAAGGCTTAATTAGCTAATTTAGCTCTAAGAAGAGGACAAGAGGAGAAGAAACAGGAAAATGAAAAGAAGGAAGAAGAAGAAGAGAGAAGAAGAGAAGAAGAAGGAGAAGGAGAAGAAGGAGAAGGAGCTAGCCCTCCTTCTTCTTCTCTCCTCCTTCTTTTCCTTCTTCTTTTCTTCTTCTTCTCCTCTTCTTCTCCTTCTCCTTCTACTCCTCCTCCTTCTTCTTCTTTTTCTTCTCCTTCTTCTTCTCTTCTTGTTTCTTCTCTTTCTTCTTCTACGTAGCTTATTTTCCCCAACATAGACATACTTAGCTAATTGTCCTCCAAAATGACATAATTAGCTTAGTTAGGTAAAAACATCATAAGAACCTTGGTTAGCTCATCAAAATGACTAATTTAGCTCCAAAATGACATAATAGGCTCATAATATCCTATTTAATATAAAAATGACCTATACGTTCCTTATTATCCTCCAAAATGACATAATTAGCTCCAAAAAGGCATAATTAGCTAGTTTAGTTCGAAGAAGAGGACAAGAGGAGAAGAAAGAGGAAAAATGAAAAGAAGGGAGAAGAAGAAGAAGAGAAGAACAAGGAGAAGGAGAAGAAGGAGAAGGAGCTATCCCTCCTTCTTCTTCTTCTCTCCTCCTTCTTTTCCTTCTTATTTTCTTCTTCTTCTCCTCTTCCTTCTCCTTCTCCTCCTCCTCCTCCTTCTTCTTTTTCTTCTCCTTCCGCTTCTCTTCTTGCTTCTTCTCTTTCTTCTTCTACGTAGCTTATTTTCCCCAACATAGACAAAATTAGCTCATTGTCCTCCAAAATGACATAATTAGCTTAGTTAGGTAAAAATATCATAAGAACCTTGGTTAGCTCAATAAAATGACTAATTTAGCTCCAAAATGACATAATAAGCTCATAATGGCCTATTTAATAAAAAATGACCTATACTTACCTAATTATCCTCCAAAATGATATAATTAGCTCCAAAAAGGCATAATTACCTAATTTAGCTCGAAGAAGAGGACAAGAGGAGAAGAAAGAGGAAAAATGAAAAGAAGGAAGAAGAATAAGAAGAGAAGAAGAAGGAGAAGGAGCTAGCCGTCCTTCTTCTTCTTTGATCCTTCTTCTCCTTCTTCTTTTCTTCTTCTTCTCCTCTTCCTTCTCCTTCTCCTCCTCCTCCTCCTTCTTCTTATTTTGCTTCTCCTTCTTCTTCTATTCTTGCTTCATCTCTTTCTTCTTCTATGTAGCTTATTTTCCCCAACATAGAAATACTTAGCTAATTGTCCTCCAAAACGACATAATTAGCTTAGTTAGCTAAACACATCATAAGAACCTAGGTTAGCTCATTAAAATGACTAATTTAGCTCCAAAATGACATAATAAGCTCATAATGGCCTATTTAATAAAAAAATGACCTATACTTACCTGATTATCCTCCAAAATGACATAATTAGCTCCAAAAAGGCATAATTAGCTAATTAGCTCGAAGAAGAGGAGAAGAGGAGAAGAAATAGGAAAAATGAAAAGAAGGAAGAAGAAGACGAAGAGAGAAGAAGAGAAGAAGAAGGAGAAGGAGCTAGCCCTCCTTCTTATTCTCTCCTCCTTCTTTTCCTTCTTCTTTTCTTCTTCTTCTCCTCTTCTTCTCCTTCTCCTTCTCCTCCTCCTCCTCCTTCTTCTTTTTCTTCTCCTTCTTCTTCTCTTCTTTCTTCTTCTGTTTCTCCTTCTACGTAGCTTATTTTCCCCCAACATACACATACTTAGCTAATTGTCCTCCAAAATGACATAATTAGCTTAGTTAGGTAAAATCATCATAAGAACCTTGGTTAGCTCATTAAATGACTAATTTAGCTCCAAAATGACATAATAAGCTCATAATGGCCTATTTAATATAAAAATGACCTATACGTACCTAATTATCCTCCAAAATGACATAATTAGCTCCAAAAAGGCATAATTATCTAATTTAGTTCGAAGAAGAGGACAAGAGGAGAAGAAAGAGGAAAAATGAAAATAAGGAACAAGAAGAAGAAGAGAAGAACAAGGAGAAGGAGAAGAAGGACAAGGAGATATCCCTCCTTCTTGTTCTCTCCTCCGTCTTTTCCTTCTTCTTTTCTTCTTCTTATCCTCTTCCTTCTCATTCTCGTTCTCCTCCTCCTCCTCATCCTTCTTCTTTTTCTTCTCCTTCTGCTTCTCTTCTTGCTTCTTCTCTTTCTTCTTCTACGTAGCTTATTTTCCCCAACATAGACATACTTAGCTCATTGTCCTCCAAAATGATATAATTAGCTTAGTTAGGTAAAAACATCGTAAGAACCTTGGTTAGCTCATTAAAATGACTAATTTAGCTCCAAAATGACATAATAAGCTCATAATGGCATATTTAGTAAAAAATGACCTATACTTACCTAATTATCCTCCAAAATGACATAATTAGCTCCAAAAAGGCATAATTAGCTAATTTAGCTCGAAGAAGAGGACAAGAGGAGAAGAAGGAGGAAAAATGAAAAGAAGGAAGAAGAAGAAGAGAAGAAGAAGATAAGAAGAAGGAGAAGGAGAAGAAGGAGAAGGAGCTAGCCCTCCTTTTTCTATCCTCCTTTTCCTTCTTCTTTTCTTCTTCTTCTCCTCTTCCTTCTCATTCTCCTTCTCCTTATCCTCCTCCCCCTCCTTCTTTTACTTCTCCTTCTTCTTCTCTTCTTGCTTCTTCTCTTTATCTTCTTCTACGTAGCTTAGACTCATCCAACAAAGACTAAATTGGCTAATTATCCTACAAAATGACATACTTAGCTTAGTTAGGTGAAAACATCATAAGAACCTTGTATAGCTCATTAAAATGACTAATTTAGCTCCAAAATGAAATAATAAGCTCAAAATGGCATAAGAACCTTGGTTAGCTCATGAATATTATATACTTAGCTTGGCTTCCACCTAAATGACATAATTAGCCAATTTAGCTCCAAAATGCCTTAATAAGGTCAAAATGGATTAATAATCATAGTTGGCTACAAAATGACATATTTTATCCAAGTTAGCTCTAGAATGACCTATACTTAGCTAAGTTCTCTCCTAAATGACATAATAATGCTATGTGGCTCCAAGATGACCTATTCCACCTAACTTAGCTATTAAATGGCCTATACTTAGGTAAGTTCTCTCCAAAATAACCTGTACGTCTCTTCTTCATCTAGTATTCTTCTTCTAACTTTCTTATTTCTCATTTTGCAGATTACATTCACTTCACGGGAAGCTTGGATTATATTTATGGAATGCTTAAATATGGTTTCTTGTACCATGGCTTCATGGAAGCTTGTATTGAAACTATTGTAGTATATGGATATATATGAAACTTTGTATATGCATGGATGAAACTGGTGTAATATATGGTTTGGTACGGATGCAACTTGCATCGTATGTATGTACTATGGATGAAAGTTATTTTAATATGGTTATGAGTACGGAAACAAATTTATTTCTGTCAAATATATATATATATATATATATATCCTGATTATTGTGAAAAACGTTGGATATAATAGAAAATAAAATAAACAGGGGCTGTTTTCAGCCTTTGTCGTCCGCCCACCAATGGCAAAGGCCATAGGGCAGACGGCAAAGGCGGGATAGGATGGGTACAAAGGTCAAGGGAGAGAGGGGCTGGGTGCCCCCTTTGCCGTCGGCCTCAAACATGGCTGACAGGAAAGAGAGGAGGGCAAACGAAAAAGGGAGGAGGGCTGATGGCAAAGGTGGGAGGGAGAGAGGGGCTGGGTGCCCCCCTTTGCTGTCGGCCTCAAACATGGCTGACGGCAAAGAGGGTAGGGCACACGGCAAAGAGGAGAAGCGTGCCGTTAGCACTTGAAGGGAGCGTATGTGGATCTGTCGTCCCATTTTATTTGTCGTTTGCCCCCTCATGGCAAAGATTCTTTGTCGTCCGCCTTACAAAAGCAGACGAAAAATAACCTCTTCACCGGATATATTTTTGCCGTCTAGTTTGTCGTCAGCTGACGGACGACAAAGCCTTTGCCGTCCGGGGTTCCCCCTTTGCCATCAGCCATGGCAGACGGCAAATTCTCAGATTCCTGTAGTGATTGTGTGGTGCATTTGTTGGGATCCGATGAATTGTGGGTTTATGTTCAGATTATTCATGATAAAGATATGAGTTTTTTCTTAATTCTAATTACTATACTTATTTGCATGATTATCATTGCTTTTTAAATCTCTGTGATCTATTGAAATAGTTTGGCCAACTAGATTGATATCTCTTTTGTGAGAGGGGTGCCTTGTAGTGGGTTCAGTCTAACGGGTTTCTATATCCCTGTGACAGAAGAGGACAAGATACGTCTTTGTATTGGTGCCACTAAGGATAAAACGATGGGGTTAATTCATATTGATAGAGTTCTCTTTGTCTACATCATGTCATCAATTTCCAAGCATTAATCTATTTGTCATGAACTTGAAATGTAGAGAGAAAAGCATAGAAGCGCTCTTGAAGTGGAGTAATAATAACAGGTGCATGCAGGAGTCGGCATATGTGCTTATGGACGTGATACCTATATACATATGATCATTGTCGTGAATATCACATAACTATGCGCTTTTCTATCAATTGCCCAACCGTAATTTGTTGGCCCACCGTATGTGTACTACATGAGAGATTATGTTAAGGAAAGAGACGACCCTCAGGTTTATTCACTTATAAGGTTACAGACGCTATAATTTCATTGCTACCTTAATTTACTTTGCACTTTACAACTTCTATCTACACACGTTACTTGCTTGCAAATAATGAGTCAAAGGGGATTGACAATCGTCTTGCCCACGTTGCTTGCAAGTGTCTGTTTCTTTTGTGTGCAATCGCTGAAGATGGGGCTTGGTTGTTACTCCTATTGGTTCAACAAACCTTAGTTATCTAGTGAGGGAAATACATAACTATATTGTGTTGCATCACCTGTTTCTCGTCACGGAAAACCCAACGCATATCACAAGCATCAAAATTTCACATGATTAGTTATAACAAGACTTTTCCCATGCCATGAAGAATAGACAAACGTACTAATAAATCATATTAATGTTCATGGACAAAGGATATAAATATATGAATAATAATATGAACATATAATCTTACAACAAATAAACCTACTAGCACCAACTACAAGATGTATTCAACACTACTAGCAACCCACTTATACCAATTTGAGGTTGGGACAAAGATTGGATACTAGAGATGAACTAGGGGTTGGAGATGAGATGGTGATGGTGAAGATGTTAATGGAGATGAGTCCTCCCACGATGACAGGGATGTCAGTGATGATGGTGGCTTAGATTTATCCCTCCCGGAGTGAATTATCCTCAGCGGAGTAGCTCTGACGGGTAGCAAAAGTGCTCCTTCCCATGTTCTGGCTCGAGACTACGCTTCATCCCGAAAGTCTTCTTCAGATTTTTTTTCAAGGGAAAAGGATTCATATAGTGAAAGATGGGCATCTATTGACCTCTGTGGGCCCGACAAGCCAACATGGCTCCAACAATCTCCCACTCTAGGCACTAAATCTTCAAAACTCGCCCACAAATCTCTCTCGTGTGTCCTCCCCTTCAAGTAGATTCCCATTTTGTATGGATTCATCCTCGAGATCCACCCTTGGCTTGGATTTCTCCAAGTTTTTATTGTTTGCAAATGATATCTAAAAGTATTTCCGTGTTTCTGTTTACCCCTTGGATGACAATTGCCAGTTCAAAATGGTTGTGTCTTTTAGGAGGCATGACTTTCGTCTTTCATATGATTCTGTAGCAGTGGCCTTGGAGGCAGCCATTGGTGGATCAGCCATTGATCTAATGGTTTCTCACATCAGAGATGAGATATTCAATTTTAATGTCTCATGCAGAATGGTTGGCCTTTACGTTCTCGAGATGATATCTTTTGCTTGCTTGCAATTTAAGTGCAACTGACACCTTGGAGGCCATGGTGGTCCTAATTTGAAGAGAGATCTTTTGATTTGGAGAAAGGAATGTGACGCCGAATGGATCCTTGTTAGTACTACCAAGCGCATGGCCACTTTAGGCATGATGGCCATGCATAAACCTCCTCTAAAATACTCGATCACGTCTAGTTCTCATGCTAGGAAAAAAGATATCATTTGCTACATTTCAAAACTATTGTGCATTTAAAGGATATAAATATTAGGTCTCACAGCAGCACATTGATGCTACCAATGATGCAAGTTATGACATTCATCCTCGTGATCATGTATTCATTCATCAACCACGACGATGGATCTTATTTGGACAATGGCTACGCCACATATCTGTTTTCGCACTATCCAACCACCAACAGTTTCCTCGACTTCGGTTGCTCTCGGGTCATATGCGCCATATTTGGCCCAAATTTTGGGCGGCAATAGGGAATTTTTAAACCAAGGTAATGATGGCCAGGTACTCAGCCCTACCACGTCAAGGCCTACTAATTCCAATCCTGCTGATTCTAATCCTACCTTGTTGGTTCTTACGGCCCATGGCCGTCTACAAGTTGATCGAGCTGATGCACCTGGTCCCTCTCATTGCCACATGATAATTGACGAACCAAACGACCCATCAATCTAGGACAATAATGTATACCTGCTACTGCGACAACAGACCTTCCCTGGCAACGGCGCCAGGAATCCTGCTGCTACGGCTACGCCTATAGGGACTTCCTTGGCAAATATGCAAAGGATTTCCCCGCGGCCTTGGAGCCTTGCGTTGGTGTTCCCTTGAAGAGGAAAGGGTGATGTAGCACAGCGGCGGTAAGTATTTCCCTCAGTTTGAGAACCAAGGTATCAATCCAGTAGGAGGAGCGTTCAAGTCACAAGTACCTGCACAAACACAAACAGCTTGCACCCAACGCTATGAAGGGGTTGTCAATCCCTTATATATTGTTTGCAAAGTGAGAACTGAAAGCAAAAAGTAAACAAAGCAAAGTAAATGTGAAAGTGGAGACGATTGTTGTGAATAGACCCGGGGGTCGTTGCGTTCACTAGTGGCTTCTCTCATGAAAGCAAGTAGATGGTGGGTGAATGAATTACTGTCGAGCAATTGATAAAACCGCGCAAAGTCGTGACGTTATCCAAGGCTATGGTTATATCTATAGGCATCACGTCCAAAACAAGTAGATCGATACTTTCTGCATCTACTACTATTACTCCACACGTCGACCGCTATCCAGCATGCATCTAGTGTATTAAGTACAAAAGAACAGAGTAACGCCTTAAGCAAGATGACATGATGTAGATGGACAATCTCATATCTACGACAAAAGCCCATCTTGTTACCCTTGATGGCAACAACACGATGCGTGCCTTGCTGCCCCTTCTGTCACTGGGAAAGGTCACCACACGGTATGAACCCAGAACCAAGCACTTCTCCCATTGCAAGAATCATAGATCTAGTTGTCCAAACAAAACCCAAGACTCGGAGAGACTTACAAGGATATCAAATCATGCATATAAGAAATCAGCAAAGACTCAAAGATAATTCATAGATAATCTGATCACAAATCCACAATTCAGCGGATCTCAACAAACACACCGTGAAAGAGGATTACAACGGATAGATCTCCATGAAGATCATGGAGAACTTTGTATTGAAGATCCAAGAGAGAGAAGAAGCCATCTAGCTACTAACTACGGGCCCGTAGGTCTGAAGTGGACTACTCACGAGTCATTGGAGAGGCGATGATGTTGATGTATAAGCCCTCCAACTACAAAGTCCCCTCCGGCAGGGCACCGAGCAGGGTCTCCAGATGAGATCTCGCGGAAACGGAAGCTTGCGGCGGCGAAAAAGTGTTTTCATGGATGCCCTGATTTTTTCTGCGATTTTAGGGAATTTATAGTCCAAAAAGCTAGGGCAGGGGAGCGCCAGGGAGGCCACAAGCCTGGTTGCCGCGGCCCCCCTGGCCGCGGCAACAGGGCTTGTGGGCTCCCTGTGGCCCCCCTGCCTTGGCCCTCAAGCCTCCCGATCTTCTTTTGTTTTGGAAAAATTTATTTCGGGGATTTTATGCCGTTTGGACTCCGCTCCAAAATCATATATGAAAAGAGTCAAAAACACAGAAAAACAGGAACTGGCACTTGGCACAGAATTAATAAGTTAGTCCTAAAAAAGATATAAAAGGTATATAAAACATCCAAAGTTGACAAGATAACAGCGTGAAACCATCAAAAATTATAGATACGTTTGAGACGTATCAAGCATCCCCAAATATGCAAAGGATTTCCCCACGGCCTTGGAGCCTTGCGTTGGTGTTCCCTTGAAGAGGAAAGGGTGATGTAGTACAACGGGGTAAGTATTTCCCTTAGTTTGAGAACCAAGGTATCAATCCAGTAGGAGGGGCATTGAAGTCACAAGTACTTGCACAAATACAAAGAGCTTGCACCCAACGCTATGAAGGGGTTGTCAATCCCTTATAGATTGTTTGCAAAGTGAGAACTCAAAGCAAAAAATAAACAAAGCAAAGTAAAAGTTAAAGTGTAGACGATAGTTGTGAATAGACCCGGGGGTCGTAGTGTTCACTAGTGGCTTCTCTCATGAAAGCAAGTAGTTGGTGGGTGAACGAATTACTGTCGAGCAATTGATAGAACCGCGCAAAGTCGTGACGTTATCTAAGGCAATGATTATATCTATAGGCATCACGTCCAAAACAAGTAGATCGATACTTTCTGCATCTACTACTATTACTCCACACGTCGACCGCTATCCAGCATGCATCTAGTGTATTAAGTCCAAAAGAACAGAGTAACGCCTTAAGCAAGATGACATGATGTAGATGGACAATCTCATATCTACGATAAAAGCCCATCTTTTTACCCTTGATGGCAACAACACGATGCGTGCCTTGCTGCCCCTTCTGTCACTCGGAAAGGTCACCACACGGTATGAACCCAAAACCAAGCACTTCTCCCATTGCAAGAATCATAGATCTAGTTGTCCAAACAAAACCCAAGACTCAGAGAGACTTACAAGGATATCAAATCATGCATATAAGAAATCAGCAAAGACTCCAAGATAATTCATAGATAATATGATCACAAATCCACAATTCATCGGATCTTGACAAACACACCGCCAAAGAGGATTACATCGGATAGATCTCCATGAAGATCATGGAGAACTTTGTATTGAAGATCCGAGAGAGAGAAGAAGCCATCTAGCTACTAACTACGGACCCGTAGGTCTGAAGTGGACTACTCACGAGTCATTGGAGAGGCGATGATGTTGATGTACAAGCCCTCCAACTCCAAAGTCCCCTCTGGCAGGGCACCGGGAAGGGTCTCCAGATGAGATCTCGCAGAAACGGAAGCTTGCGGCGGCGGAAAAGTGTTTTCGTGGATGCCCTGAGTTTTTCTGCGATTTTAGGGAATTTATAGGCCAAAAAGCTAGGGCAGGGAAGCGCCAGGGAGGCCACAAGCCTGGTTGCCGCTGGCCCCCTGGCCGCGGCAACAGTGCTTGTGGGCTCCCTATGGGCATGGACATCCCCTGCTCCAGCTCGTCGCTCGCGTAGCGTCGCCCATCTTCTTCCCCGACTGCACCAGGAGGATGCGGACACCAAGGGAGATCCATTCCCAAAGAGATCGGACACCAAGGTCTTCTACCACGACGTCCCCGACCTCCACTACTTCGGCCACCTCCGGTGACCTCTTATGCACCAGTACCTCGACATCGACGCCGTCGTACCTCTCCTTCCCCGGAGCCCCTCTCTTCTCCGCCCCTGGGTGAGAAACACCCCGCTTTACCTCTCTCCCTGGTAGCCACGTCGTCCCGCGTAGCCGCAGCTCACCGTAGTTGCTTTGGCGATGCAGAGCGCAGTTGTGCGCGTAGTGCATGTGCGTGCGTGGCCCGTGTTCCTTTCTGATCCGCAGCTCGTAGAGCATAGTTCAGCATAGCCGTTTCTCGTGTAGCTGCCGGTGTGTGTGTGCCTATGTAGCTCCATTGAGAGTCGTCACCGGCGTTTCTATGTTATCAGAGGAAAGCGGCCCCTTTTAATTTTCGCATTTTTTTCCTCATGTGGTGCTTGTGTTGAACCTGTTGATGTGGATTTCTTCCTCTGTTCTGGCAGCAACTGCAGCCTACCGTAGTGTCATTAGAACCACTGTTGTGCATGTAGATCAGGGTTTTGACCCCTCGTGCGCGCACCTGATGACGAGATGATGTATATACTTATCGCTCCTCGTTGGTTACCCCAAGTGGAAGGTTGAGATGTAGTCAGCAGCAAGTTTTCCCTTACACGTAGACTATAAGGTTTATCGAACCACGAGGACTCCTACGATCAACAAGTAGGTGTCTCCCACCCTGGCGCTAGCAGAAGATGTGGACCTACACACACAACAAATAACTTTACTCCCAACGAGTACAGACAGGTCGTCAATCTCTACGGCCTTGTAGTTTGCAAAGGATCCAAACACAAGCGGGAATAGTAATAGTGATTGCAACGGAAAAGTAAATGAAAGCGGTAAATAGTGGAGGTGTAAACAATGATAGTGATATGGACCAGAGTCAAATGATGTTCACTAGTGATGTCTCTCTCCCAAGAGACGATAAACAATTATGCTTGGGTAAACAAATTACAGTTGGGCAATTGACAGAATTATGAACGCACCGCAATGCTAATTATGCTACTTGAAAGTTAGAGGTTCGATAGTAAAGGCCAATACGCCAAGATAAGTAGATCGTTTATTCATCAGCATCTACTTACTAATCATCCACCTTCAGATATCTATCCAGAACATCTCGCCGGTATTAAGTTGCGAGCCCCACCCAAAGTGTAAACTCAAAGCAACGGACAACTACATTAACGAACTATGTGTAAGGTAAACAATCCTTGCAACCGTGGTCACAAGCACCGTTGTTTTCTCCCTGGTGGCAACAGCACATCCCCTAGTCTCATGTTTCTGTCACTCAAGCTAGACATCGAGGGGAATGAACCCACAATCATGCATAACACTCCCTCTTGGAGTTACAATCTACTACTGGGCCAAAGCAATAAAAAGCAATGGATAACATGCATGAATCACTAAGGAACATAATATAAAAGGATAATCAAATATATAACTCATGACAATCTGAACATAATCTCATAATCCATCGGATCCCAACAAACCGAGCATAGCAATAGTAAGAGAATTACATAGATGCCTTGATCATGTAGGGCAGCTCACGAGGACTAACCATTGAAGCACAAGATTGGAGAGAAGACATCACATAGCTACTGGTCATGGACTCATGCTCCAAGGAGGAGGACTCATGGCACATCCAGGAAGCATCCATGGCGGTGGAGAATCTCCCAGAGGTCAATCCTCCCTCCGGCAGGGTGCCGGGAAGAGGTCTCCTGACGCTCCTGATCTCGGGAGTGCCGTGGCGGCGGAACGATGGAGAAATTCACGATTGTGGATGTGATGGAAGGGTTTTCTCGCGGAGGAGTAAATATAGGCGAAAGGAGGGCACCGGAGGGCATGTGACCCACCCAAGCGGCCTCTTGGCGCAGCCTAGGGGTGCGCCGCGCCCACAGGTCGCGTGGGAGGCCCCTGGCCCCCCTATGTCCCATCTTTGGTGATCTGGACTCTTCCGGTATGCTGATTTTGTACATATTTTTCTTGGGATTTTTCGGGCCTCAGAAAATTGGGTAAAAGCCCCTGCAAAAAAGGCATCAGCACACATGAACTGGCACTGGGTGCACTGAGTTAGTAGGTTAGTCCAAATTTGTGTAAAATGATATAAAAGTGTAGCAAAACATATAACAATGTCAGCCAAAAGACCATGGAAAAAGCAGAAATTGTAGATACGTTGTAACATCCCAAAATTATAAATTTTGGAATGTTAATATAATTATTAGATTGATTGTTTGTTTGTTTGAGTGATTGAAACTTGAGTGGAATCTGAAACTTCTCAAAAAAAATGAGAGGGAATAAAATGACTTTCCCAAAATTTTCTATTTTGAATCCCTTTTCAATTTTGAGTTTGAATATTTTCAAAACCCTTTGAAAAAAAAATCAAACGAGAGGAGGAAAATGACCCTCCAAAATCAGAGACAATGTCTTGATTCAAATTTTAAGTATTTGCAATTTATTTGAAATTTAAATTCCTTTTCATTTTAAAGTTATTGCAAAAAAATAATTTTTTTAAAAAAGTATTTTTTTTGGTTTTGAAAATATGTTCATGTTTTAGAAAATTTTATCCTGAAAATTTTGATATATAACATGCCTATATAAAATGTTCTCTCTTTTTCATTTATACGTTTTTCTTCTTTGTTTTTTAAAAAAAAATTGTTCGCTCGCAAAAAAAAAAAGAAAAAAACAAAGGCCACGGCCGGCCGTAACCTGCTCATGCGGCTGGCCGAACTCTTTGGCCCATGCAGCACCCCTCTTCATTTCTTTTTCTTTTCTCTCCACGTTACGTATATGTTTAGTCCCACATTGCTTATCTATGGACCATTAGACCTCCCTTCCACCTATAAGTATAGACTCATAGGAGCATCCAAAAATCATCTATTTCGGGTTAAATCAATCTTTTGGTTTAACTAGATTTATTAAATAAAAATATTCTTTTCCCTTCGGCGGGATTTCTCGAAGTCGTCTCCTCATTGCAATTAATTCTTACTCTGCATTCTAAAGGTATTTCTCTTCGTATTTTTTTATACTTCCGTAGTTTATTATTTTTAGACTAGTATTCCTACATTAGTATACGGTAGAGTAATCAGATATATTAATTAGTCTTCGTATTTACATATTAGTACTAGAATTCTTTTAGACATAGCACTTTTCTTCCGTAAAACAGCTTGGCCCTGATTTTTCAAATAGCCATAACTTTTTACTCGTTTATCCGAATTAGATGAAACCAACGCCTAGAGTTTCGTCTTGATCCCACCTATCCGGTGAACCTATCATACATTTTTTGAAATTGTCAAATTTCGAAATTTGTTCATATTCATATTCAAACTTCTTTTGATCATATCTTTTTATCCGTAGCTCCGTTTTAGATGAATTCAATTGCGTCGGATTCGTATCAAAGTAATCTTTCCGTTTGTATCATTAGTTTTAAATTTTCAACTTATAATTTTGATCAAATCAGATTTATCTATTAGTGCCCAAAAGTGTTCACATCGTTTTAAGTCGATTCAATGTTATATTGACGTATTTGTATCTTTTGATCCGCTAGTTCAAATCTAGTAATCCTTTTTTCTACACACTCATATTGATCTCCTATATCCAGTAGCATCATTAGTTTCGACCTTTGAACGTTACAAATTTGAGCGATTCAAATTTGTATTCGAACATGCATTTGATCTTATCTTGCAAATCGTACCACCTTTTCAATTGATTCCTTTTACCCCTAAACACTCATGTCATATATTTTTGTACGTAGCCATCGTACTTCAGTTCAACTTCTCTTGACCTTTTTAATGCAAATTCAATTCATACTTCAATTCTCTATAACTTACGTTGTAGTGCTCCATTTCAAGAAATTCTTTCTACAAATAAATTCTCATGTCTTATACTATTTGTCAAACAACATTCATGTTGTTCTCCCAATATTTTTGATCATCTCCCATAGTGTATGCAAGTCGAGCTTATATAGCAATGGTTCCTCGTCCATTAACTCTTTTGATCTCATTCATGCACCTTCACTTTACAACACACTTAGGACCTTTTTATTAAACCTTAGTACGTTGTTATTTTGTACCAAGACATGCTTTGTTCTTATGTTCTCTTGGTTCTTCCTTTTTGGCATGAATGTTTATTGAATTCTATTTGTTTACGATAGATTGCTCGGAGTGTGGCGAGTAGAATTATCAGGATTATGAGAGCGACTATCTTCATCAAGTAATACCAGGCAAGTCACTTTGATCATACTATCACCTATGTTTTATGCATCGTAGTTCTACCCTCCTATGCCCAATTGCATGCTGAGTAGGTACTTGGAAATTTTAGTATAGGTTGTAGTATCATGTGGTAGGCACACAACAACCCCGATACTTGGCCCCGAGACGACAAATTTCATATTTCTATGCTTGAGTAGACGGGATTTCATTGAGTGCATAACACGAGTGATGCGAGGTTGATTAAATAATCAAGACCGGTTAAGACAAGATTTTCAAGACCTCGGACGCAATACAACTCTGGGTGAAGGACGGTTGATCGGCTCCCTGGAGAACCCAGTGGATGACCCGGGATGCTGGAGAGGCCATGACATCCTGCGGAAAGCTTCACCCGGGCTCAAAGAGACTGACGGATATTTTCAAGACCCAAGGCTTACCTGCACAGCCACAAGTCATTATGGGCTCTGGCTTGGTTGGACAACGCGGCGACTCTGGACAGGCGGTGCTAGCAGATGTAGAAGAACGGTAGGATTGGATGGGCACCGACAGGGATTCAGAGGGACCCGTTGAAAGACCATGTTTTGATCATCCGGTCTTCAAACACCCTGAAGTGCGAGGACATACACGGAGGCGATCAAATCTTGTGGGGAACGTGTGCAAAACTCTGCAGAGTACTCAAACCTAATCGATTAGCCCTGTCCACGGTCTTGGACAACTTGAGCCAAAGGAACTGAAGTTATCTGGATTTCTCAACACCATTATATATATTTGATGAGGGTAATATTGATAACTCGGGTATGAGAACTGGTTGGCGGAACCATCTCATTAACAACCAACTACGTAGTAACATTTTGCTTTTAGCCCTCTCTTGATGTAGGAGAAAACTTGCTTTTCGCTAAAAACTTATAGCCCCACCTGCCATATATGCATATAGTATAGATGATTACTTTTCACCCCTCTCTTATGTGACTTGTCGGCATATTCAATATGCTGACCTACACGGCTGCAACGTCTTATGTTGCAGATATTTTTCTTCGACGAGTAAGAGTACGATTCAGGGTTACGGTCTACACTCAACTTGCCGTTGGTGTTTATTGGGACTCCATTCCCTTGACTGCTTCCGCTGAAATATTTAAGGTATATATCAGTTTTACGCTATTTCCATGTGATTGCACTTTGATATATACACTGATGTATTGTGTGTGCCAGCATACTGATCCAGGGATGGCACAGATACACAGAGGCTTGACTCGTCTTGAGTCGGGTCGCTACATACGTTTTGGACGTATCAGCACCCCCCTTTTATTTTATGGTTTCCTCTATTGCACTAGTATGCATAGTTAGCTCACGTGGATACCATCCCCTGGTTAGCCAGCTAACTGGGCTTAGCCTAGTGGTAGATGGCAGTGTATCTAGCAGGACGAGATGGGTTTGAGTCCCACTTCTCCCTATTATTATTCCTTCTATTTTGTTGTTGTTGATGTAGTGTGCCACTCACAAGTGGGCCACACGTCCCACCTGTAATGCACTAGGGTCCCCTGGTGCTTATGACCAGTGGGGCCCCTTATCAATTATATTTTGTGTTATTTATTAGTCAGTTTGTGTGTTAATTCCATTTTTGGAATAAGTCCATAAATGGAATTGCCAATTCTGGTACATAAAAAATCTGGCCTCATGTGACTTATAAGTATTGTTGGATTCTTAGGGGCTGTTCTTTTCTGTTTTCTAGCAGATTTATAGATGCAAGTATGTAGGTATGATATATGGATTTGGGGTAGAAAACCCTAGGGAATCCAATGGTGACATGGCATTTCACATTCATGCAAGTTTACAAAAATGTCATTTTGTGATGAGATGGCATTTTGTCATTTTGTAGGATTAATTCTATGCATGCTATGAAGTTTGTGCCAACATGAAAGTTCCAGCCTTTTGTAAAGACTAGGGCCTGGTATTCTTGTTTAGCATGACACTCTTGTGAATAGGTGGACCTTTGTTGTTTTCAAGGGATGAAAATGTTGTTGTTTGGGTAGCTAGAAATATTTCTAAGTGTTGGAACCAATATTTTCTTCCCCTATTGTCAGCATTTTTTCCATGAATGTGTTGATCTTTGGTGGTTGCACTAATGGCATGAATTGTAGTGGTTGAACCCCTCTACAACTTGGTGCCACAAAAATTGTCATAGTACTTTCATCATAGTTTTATTCCTTGTCGGAAGTTTATATTTTGTTGAAAATGACAGAAAGTGAAAATCTGCGATTTTCACAAAGTCTGAGATTCTGCTAGTATTTTCATGCCCTGTTGATATGTTCCTATTAAGTTTTATGTGGGGTTTTAGCCCAAGCTATGAACTAGTGGTTGTTTGAATTTGTGTTCCTCTACAACTCTGTTCAATTTCATGACTTAAGGTGGGTTGTAGCTACTTTAATTCTTGTTAGTAAAGTGGTAATATGATGTTAATGGGTAGATTCTGTGTTATATTGTTTTGGGCTTTGTGTGAGCTATGCTTGATGGATTTGTGTGTTCTTTAGCTCTATTCCACCTAGAATTTTATGCTTGTTCTAGTGGAAACCTTGGAATGCCAAGTGGGTGCACATAGCTACTGGTATTTTGCTGTTATGTCTCTGTACCCCTCGTGCCTTGTTTTATAATTTCCGGTAGTTCTGTAACTCGGTTCGCGGCGTTCTTTATATGTTTTTGCACCATTTTCTAATGATGAATCCATTCCTGCCATGATCATGCACGTCAAAATAAGTTAACTTGAGGTTTTGTCAAGAATAGTAATAACTCAAGTAATGCATGAAAGATGACTAGTATAGTTATGCCATGCTTCCTTTCATGCCACACATGCATCATATTGAATGTAGCATTGTCACTTGCTGGTGTTTATTTGCAGTTTATTTCTTTTGGATAGTATCAGGTGCCGAGAACGAGTTCGAGGATTCTGTTGAGTACGTTCAGGAAGATCAAGAGCAGTTCCAGTGTGAAGATCTCACCCGCAAGATGATCGTGACCCTGGCATCGTATCTAGCTTTGTTATGCCTAGTTGAATCATTTCCCATCGTTACTTATCTTTGCCTACCACCTGATAATTAAGCCTCCAAACATTGCCATGAAACCTCTAACCCTTCACCTCCTAGCAAATATTATTTGGCTAAGTTAGCGCTTGCTCAACCACTTGATAGAATTGCTAGTTGTAGGTGCAAGATGGTCCATGTGATAACTTGGGAAATTTGATTATCATCTTATATAAAATGCTATTAACTAATGCACCTATATACTTGGTAAAAGTTGCAAGGTCTGGACTTTTGCTAGGTGATTTGTTCCGCTTTTGCCGCCTCAGTTTCGGCTACCGGTGTTTTATTCCATAACTGAGCGCTCCTAACACGTTCAGGGTTGTTATGGGGATCCCCTTGGTAAATCATTTGGTGTTAAGGTTTGTCTGGCAAGACCCAACTTTGGTGCTAAATTTGCTAACAACTTAATAATAAATCATAGGGGAATAGCTACCCCGAGGAGACTTAATCAACAACCCGGGCCAGTACTGCTCATGAGTGTTGGTCCAAACTAGAGCCACTTGCTGGGCCACCCGAGGCAACTCGGGGGACTTCTATCCATACATTGTATGTATTTCACATCCATCATGTCCTGAGAATGAGATACGCGGCTCTTATCGGGTTCCTCAACACGTCAGGTGGTCTTGCTGGACTTGTCCTACCTTAATGATATATCTTGTGCATTCGGATTCTGGTGAGACTTTGGGTCTTCTCAGAGTCGAGATTTTTACACTAAGGAATCCGACGAGATCGTGAGTTTTGTGATCGAGGATTTCTATGTTGTATGTGGTAATTTGTGATGGATTAGTTGGAACACCCCTGCAGGGTTAAATCTTTTGGAAAGTCGTGCTCGCGGTTATGTAGCAATTATGGATACTTTGTTAACATCCGTTCTAGATAACTTGAAATAACTTAACTAAAACCGCCAACTGTGTGCGTAACCGTGAATGCTTCCTTCAGAGTTCCTTCTCTGATCGAGAATATGGTGGGGTTATGAATGATGTAAGTAGGTGTTCAGGATCACTTAGTGATCATTCTTAGTTGCAACTGTCATGCATAGTCCACTATATCTTTAATTCTTGTTCAACGTAAGTTAACCACCATAAATGCTTAGGTTGCTGCAAACTCAAACACATACCCCATCCTCACCTAATGACTTAGTTAGATTCGCTGCCATGGTCATGAGATTGTTGAGTCCTTGTGGCTCAAAGATTACTACAACCACCCATAGGTACAGGTACCCCAGATACATATGCTTCCAAGCATACCTAGCTGAAGTGGGAGTTTGACGAGGACAGTGGCCGGCTGTACGTGACGTATCCTGATGACTAGAGGTCCTAGGTCGTGATCATGGTCTTAGCAAGGCGGGATGACATTAGCTTTTGTCGTTTATCTTGTCGGTAGTCGATCCCTGTTTTCTATTTGAATAATGAATGAATGTGGATCTGTAATTTAACTTGTGGAGAGTGTAAGCCAAATCTTATTACTCTTCCATCTATTATGTATTGCAATGTTTATCCTGCTTGTGAAATTCTTAGATGTGACTCTTTCCCTGTTTGAGGCCTCACCCCCAAATAAGGAAAGTGTTGCATCTTAGATGTTATAGATCATCAATTTTGGGCATTTTCATGCTTGGCATCACACATATCAAGTGTTGGTCATATGATCGCTTAAGTTTCTTTCCTAGTGCCCTCTCTAGTTCCCATGATATGGTTTATCATGAATATAATGATTTTGGTGCAATCAAAGTTTCTTAGACTGCCCTGATGTATGTTATGTCAGGTGATTTTGCAAATGTGTCGCCAGCAGATGAGGATCCGATGCCTTTCAATGGTAATCCTTGCCCTATGCATGGTCATGTGTAGTTTAACAATCATAATTGGGTGATTCCTGAATTTCCAAAGATAGGATGGAATGATGTATCCCCTCCACCTGCTACAAACAACCAGCCACATGATGATAATGAAGTCCAAGCTAAACCTGTTGAGGAAGTTATGCAATCCCAGGAGTCTATGGTGTTGCACGGGTTTGAAGATTTAGTTAATGGAGATGTTGATCAGGAGAACTTGCCAGTTGATGCCATTGTCCTATACCATCCACCACCTCTCCATTCTGTGGTTCAGCTTGCAGTTCATATTGGACAGGTTCACAATGTTGCTGGCCCATCCTTTACCCGAGTGATGCAATGACAACAAAATTTCTAGAACATAATGCCTTACATTGAGACTGTAGAAATTACTCGGTTAGTCCACCTCCCTTCCTTGGAAACAATTGTGGTGGCTAAACAATCTTGGGATATCTGCTTTTTAGAGGAAGAATTGGAATTCAAGCTTCTGCCTCACATGGAGTCTACTTTGCCAGCTTCGAGTGCCAGTAACTAAGGTGTTAAGAGGTCGGTGGCTCGTTCGCTCCACTGTTGAGCTGGATTGTGAGAATAAGATTCATAAGTCTTCTGCTTTTGTGTATGTTGTAGTCCAGGAAATCCCAAGAAGAGAACTCGCAAGGTAGATACTGCCCCTAGAAAACAGGTTCTGGTGGAATCTCATGTACGCCACGGCGCAATACTCTATGCAATCAAGGACGGGTTCAGGAAACCTTTTGCTCGTCACTCAAGGAAGCACATGATTTAAATCCCACCTCCTGCTCCGGCAACATCCATGGGATGAGGACACTACTCAATTAGAAGTGCCAACCCAACTATAATTCGTGAGATCTAGCATGTCGGGGCTCGCTTGAGATCACACTAGAGAATCTCACTACCAAGTGGCTTATCACCAATCCATCTATTTCCTGATCCAGCCAAAAATCCAAAGATAAGTAAACCAATGAGGTGATATGGCCTATGGTGTGCAATATTAAACACCATCAATCTTTACTTTTAATTATTCCACATGTATATCTGTATGTTAGCTGACTGTGTTGCCGTTTCTATTGGATTGGTGGTTGTCTTTGATTCACTATGTGTCTGGTTTATACCTTCTTTTGTTATGGTTATAATGAATAAGAACAAGTTTCGAGATTGGATGATATTTTTCTGGAATGATCGAGGTCTCAATTCTAATGCGAGGTAGCATGCGGTTCATCAAAGAATCGATGACATCGGCAGTTCAATAATTTGTCTGTAGGATACTAAATGCACCCACATAGATCAACGTTTACTTAGAAAGTTTTGTCCTTGATGTTTTGATAACTTCACATGCATTCCATCATCTCGTGCATCCGGTGGTCTAGTGGTTATATGGAATTCTTCCCTCTTTACTGGGAGATTAATTAAAGCTCATCATTTTGGTATTGTGGTTGAATTTACTTCAACACATAACTCAAATACTTGGACTTTGGTATCTATCTATGGACTCTGTCAAGGAATAGAACGAGATAACTTTTTGAAGTGGCTTTATAATTTCAACATTCCTTTCGAGGATAACTAGCTTTTAATTGGAGACTTCAACTTCATGTGGTCGTTGAACAATCGTAATCTGCCAGGTGGTAATATTAATGACATGTTCCTGTTCAATGAAATCATTGGTCATTTAGGACTTGTGAAACTCCCAATCAAAGGGCGCCAACACACATGGTCTAATATGCAATGTCATCCACTGCTTGAGAAAATCAACTCGTTTTTCATGTCGGTCAACAGGAGTATTTGTTATCTAAATACTTTTGTGAAGCCTCTTTCATGTACTACATCAAATCATGTGTCATCCATTGTCACAGTTGCTACTACAATTCCCAAAGCTAAAGTGCTTCACTTTGAGAATTGTTGGACTAATCTACCTGGCTTTATGGAATGTGTCATTGAAGTTTGGAATAGGCCAACGTGCAGATCTTCACCCGCTTGTACCATCTCTTCTAAATTTAAGGCCATGAGGTATGCACTTAAGTCATGGCACACTAGTCTAGCAGTTGTCATACGCGACATTGAGGAATGCAATAAGGTGATCTCATTGTTGGGTGAACTGGAAGAAATTTGCATCCTCACAGTTCCAGAGTCTAAGTTCAGAAGGATTTTCAAATTGTGTCTTGAGGAAATATACGTTTCCGGTACTTATACTGGTAGCAACTTGTACGATCAGATTAAGGTGAAGAAAATACAATTTTTTCCATGCCATGGTTAGTGAGCGCGTTAGCAAAAATACAATTTCTTCACTAAAGGACTCCTCGGGTGATGTCATTACTGTTCATCATGCTATGGCGGGAATTTTTTTGTCTGATTTTGAACAAAGAATGGGCATTCAGATGTTGTCCAGATGGTCTTTGATCTTCCTAGCCTGGTAAAGATTGCGGATGGGCTTGAGGACTTGTCTCACACATTTTCTGATGCAGAACTGGAATGTGTGATCAAAAAATGTCAATTTACCGCCCCCTAGGCCATATGGGTTTACTGGGCTCTTTTTGAAGAAAATGTTGGTCTATTCTCAAGGATGATTTTATGTCACTAGTGAAAGAATTTTATGAGGGCAAGTGTGATTTACAATGTATCAACTCCTCCTTTATAACACTGGTTCCTAAGAATCTCAGTCCAGAGGTGGTGGGAGACTACATAACAATATCTTCAAAAAACACTTGCTTAAACTTCCTCACAAAATTGTTGCCAAACAATATTCAATAAGTCATTTTAAAATGCATCCACTATAACCAATATGGTTTTTTCGATGCACATCCATCCATTACTACTTAGCTTGGTAATCTGAGTATATTTATTAGTGCAAGGCTTCCAAAAGACCTACTATCATGCTTAAATTAGACATTACCAAAGCGTTTGACACTATTGAGCATGCTGCTATACTACAAATTCTGAAGGCAATGGCTTTGATGATAAATGGTTGAAGTGGGTTCAATTACACCTATCATCGGGTTCTTTCTCGGTCCTACTGAATGTGGGTTCCTGGGCATCATTTCAAATGTTATAGGGGAGTACATCTAGGCGGTCCTTTCTCCCCATTACTGGTTGGAATTGCAATGGTTCTCCTCCAAACACTTGTAAATGATATGCTAGCTAGAGGTGTGCTCACTGCCATCCCCGCGCACAACCAAGATTTTCCCATTGTGCAATACGCAGATGACATTTTCATTATCCTATCAGCAGAAAGTAGTCATTTAGTTGCTTTAAAGGAGATGCTCGATGAATTTGCCAAGTCTATAGGGTTGAGAGTGAACTTCTCAAAGTCCGCTATGATCCCGACGAATCTGTCAAATGAGGAAGTAATCAAACTTGACGATTTGCTTGGATGCCCAATTGTCTTTTTGTCGTTTACCTATCTAGGCATACCCATCGGTAGCACAAGACCAACTATCCAAGATCTCATGCCACTGGTTGACAATATTGAGCGGTGTTTATCAACATCATCTTGTTTCTTGAACCAAGTAGACTCCAGCTACTACAATCGATGCTTACCTTAATGCCCATATATTTTATGTGTTATCTATCAATCCTCCTAGTCTCATCAAACATATAGAAAGAATCGAGAGGAAATGCCTTTCGGGAGGTAATTCTAATGCACCAAGGGAATCTTTGGCTTCTTGGGAGTTGGTTTGTAGACCCAAGTCAGCTGGTGGACTTGGTGTGTTAAATCAGCAATTGAAAATGAAGCTCTATTAATGAAGTATTTGTTCATATTCTATAACAAGTTGGATATACCCTGTTTAGTATAATTCGGAACACGTACTATGCAAGCTCTCCACCCTAGTCTATTGCGTTTGTGCATCTTTCTGGTGCCGAGATATTTTCAAATTGTATGACAAGTTCTGTCACCTTGCTATACCTGAAGTCCATGCTCGAGATTAAGTACTATTCTGGCTTAATCAATAGAAAGTTGTTGGTAGTCATACTCCACTAAAAGATAGATTCCCAAGGCATTTCTCTTTCATAGTTAATCATAAGTTGACAGTTAATGAGAAAATGCCCCTTCCCTCTGCCGAATGCAATTTACACCTCCCTCTATCCATGCAACCATTTGAGGAGCTAGCTTAATTGGAGGATCTCATGTCACAACTCCACATTGATGAACTTACTAAGGATCTTTCACGTTGGCCTACAAATTCTAGGGATTTCAGATCCAAATCCGATTATGTCTTTTCTCATAGACATATAAACATTGATCCAATCTTCAAATGGATATGGAAAAGTTCATGCACTCTCAAACTTAAAGTGTTTGGCTAGCTGGTACACGTGGATAGACTAAATACATGAGATATCTTACATCACACGCACTAGATAAATTTTATATGATACTCGTGTTTTATACCATGCCTTAGTGCATGAGGATAGAACACATCTCTTCTACCTGTCTATTCAATCAGTTGTTGGAAATATGCCCTAGAGGCAATAATAAAGTGGTTAATATTATATTTCCTTGTTCATGATAATCGTTTATTATCCATGCTAGAATTGTATTGATTGGAAACTCAAATACATGTGTGGATAAATAGAGAACACACTTTCCCTAGTAAGCCTCTAAAGGACTAGCCCGTTGATCAAAGATGGTCAAGGTTTCCTGGCCACATGAGTTGTCATTTGATAACGGGATCACATCATTAGGAAAATGAAGTGATGGACAAGACCCAACCTATGAACGTAGCATATGATCGTGTCAGTTTATTGCTCTTGTTTTCTGCATGTCAAGTATCTGTTCCTATGATCATGAGATCATGCAACTCCCACACACCGGAGGAATGCCTTGTGTGTAAAAAACGTCACAACGTAACTGGGTGACTATCAAGGTGCTCTACACGTATCTCCGAGGGTGTGTGTTGGGTTGGCATGGATCGTGACTGGGTTTTGACACGCTGTATGACACAGATGTATATCTAGGGCCCACTCGGTAATGAAACATCAAAAGAATCTTGCAAGCAATGTGACTAAGGAGTTACTCACGGGATCTTTTATTACGTAACGAGTAAAGAGACATGCCGGTAATGAGATTAAACTAGGTATGCAGATACCGACGATCGAGTCTTGGGCAAGTAACATACCAATGTACAAAGGAAACATTATACGGGGTTGATTGAATCCTTGATATTGTGGTTCGACCAATAAAGATCTTCATGGAATATGTAGGAGCCAATATGGACATCCAGGTCCTACTATTGGTTATTGGTCGGAGAGTGTCTCGGTCATGTCTTCATAGTTCTCGAAGTTATAGGGTCTGCACACTTAAGGTTAGGTGACGATTTGGTATTAATGATTTATGTGTGGTGATATGGAAGATCGTTCGGAGTGCCGAATGAGATCCCAGACATCATGAGGAGCTCCGAAATGGTTTGGAGGTAAATATTGATATATAGGAAGTTGGTATTCGTGCTCCGGAAAAGTTTTGAGGTATACTGGTTTTGTGACGGGAGTGTCGGAAGTGTTCCGGGGGTCCACCGGGAGGGTCCACCAACCCCGGAGGGCCCCATGGGCTGTGAGAGGAGGCGCACTAGCCTCTGGTGGGTTGTCTGCCCATCCCACTAAGGCTCATGCGGCTGAAGGCAAGAAGGAGGGTAGGCCCAGGTGTGGCGCGACCCTTCCTTGGGTGGCAAGCCACCTTGGTCGCCACCCCAAGCCCTAGGGAAACCCTAGGGGCTGTCGGCCTCCACCCCTCCACCTATATATATGTGACGAGAGGGAGGGCTGCAACAACCAATGCCACAGTGCAGCCTCTCCCTCTTCCTCTAGATCGTCTCCACCTCTAGTTTTCTCAGTATAGCTTGGCGAAACCCTACCGGGAGAGCTACTCCATCACCACCGTCACGTTGTTGCGGTGCCGGGGAACTCGTCAACGACTCCGTCCTTGCTTGCTCGGTCAAGGAGGCAGAGATGTCATCAAGTTGCACGTGTGCTGAACGCGGAGGTGTCGTCCGTTCGGTACTCGGGCGAATGTTCGTGGGACGGCTTGCGATTTGGATCGCGAAGACGTTCGACTACATCAGCCACATTTATTAATTGTTCCCGCTAAGCTGTCTATAAGGGTATTTGTATCCAATTTCTCCTCTTGTAGATGGCCATCACCATGGATAGATCTTGTATGAGCGTCGGAAATTTTTTGTTTCCCATGCAACGTTTCCCAATAGTGGCATCATGAGCCAGGTCTATGCGTAGACGACATCTCGTGTAGAACACAAAGGAGTTTGTGGGCGTTGATATTCAGATTGATTCCCTCCTTAGTCTTTTCTTGATTCAACGATATTGTGCGATGAAGCGGTCCAGACCAATCTTATTCGTCCACGTACGAGAGACCGGTTCCATCGACTGACCCGCAACTTGTTGTATAAAGATGGTTGGCGGGTGTGTGTGTCTCCTACTTTAGTTGAACTGGATTCGACATAGGTGGTCCTTGTAGAAGGTTAAATATCTACTTGCATATCAGTGTTGTGGTTTTGTGCAGGTAAGAAACATTCTTGCTAGATACACATAGCATCCAGGTAAAACATGCAACAACAAATTAGAGGACGTCTAACTTGTTTTTGTAGGGTATGTTGTGATTTGATATGGCCAAAGAAATGATGGTATATATTTGATGTAGGAGATGATCATGTTGTTAATATCGACTTCCATGTCGATGCTCTGGCAACCGACAGGATCCATAGGGTTGTCTTTAATTATTGTATGACCTGTGTGTCAATCATTAAGTGCTATGTAATGCTTTACTTTATCGCTAAACGGTAGCAATAGTAATACAAGCATGTTTGGCGTGGCAACCTTGATGGCAACATGATGATGGAGATGATGATGTTGTTCCGGTGACAATGGAGATCATGCCAGTGCTTTGGAGATGGAGATCAAAAGCACAAGATCATGGCCATATCATGTCACTTATGATTTGCATGTCATGTTAATCCTTTTTATGCACCTTGTTTTTCTTAGGATGACGGTAGCATTATAAGGTGATCCCTCACTAAAATTTCAAGATAAAATTGTGTTCTCCCCGAGTGTGCACCATTCCGAAAGTTCGTCGTTTTGAGACACCACATGATGATCGGGTGTGATAGACAGTTTTGCACATGCGGAACACTCGGGTTAAACTTGACGAGCCTAGGATGTACACACATGGCCTTAGAACAAAAGAGGCCAGAAGGTCGAACATGAGTGATATAGTAGATATGATCAACATGAAGATGTTCACCATTGAAACCAGCTCATCTCACATGATGACCGGACTTGGGTTGGTGGATTTGGATCATGTATCACTCGAATGACTAGAGGGATGTCAATTTGAGTGGGAGTTTCTTAGTAATACGATTAACTAAACTAATTATCTTGAACAATAATCTGAGTAATCTTTGCAAATTTATGTTTTAGATCAATGGCTCGCGCAGTAGCACCCCTGAATGTTAATGCATTCCTAGAGAAAGCCAAGCTCAAAGATGATGGAAGTAACTTTGTAGATTGGGCCCGTAATCTAAGGATTGTCCTCGCGATTTCCCAAAAGGCTGATGTCCTTGATACACCGCTTGGTGATGCACCCCCCTCTCGGCAACTAAAGACGTATGAACGTCTGGCAATCGTGTTTGGATGAATACTCAGTAGTTCAATGTGCACTTTTGTATGGCTTAGAACCAGGACTTCAAAGATATTTTTAACATCATGGAGCATATGAGATGTTCGAGGAGTTGAAGTTCATTTTTGAAAAGAATGCCCGGATCGAGAAGTATGAGACCTCTGATAAGTTCTATGCTTACAAGATGGAGGAGACCGGGTCTGGGTATTCCAACCGTATCGCTGAATTGTGAATTGTTCTCCCGCAAGAGATAATCACTCACAGAATTCTTCAATCACTATCGCCTAGCTATAAAGGCTTTGTGTTGAACTATAACATGCGTGGGATGAATAAAGAAGACACCGAGCTTTTTGCGATGCTGAAAGTCACTGTGTCGGAAATTCAGAAAGAACATCAAGTGTTGATGCTCAATAAAAACCACTAGTTTCAAGAAAAATGGCAAGGGCAAGACGGGTAACTCCAAGAAGAGTGGCAAATAATTTGCCCCTCCCGTGAAGGAACCCAAGGCAGAAAGTGAGTACTTTCATTCAAGGGGACTAGTCATTGGAAGCGGAATTGCCCCAAGTATCTGGTCGATAAGAAGGCAGCCAACACCAAACAAGGTATATATGATATACATGTTATTAATATGTACCTCACCAACTCTCGTTGTAGTGACCGGGTATTTGCTACCGGTTCGGTTGCTCACATTTGCAACTCAAAACATGAACTATGGAATAGAAGGAGGTTGGCGAAGGACGAAGTGACGATGCGCGTGGGAAATGGTTCCAAGGTTGATGCGACCACCGTTGGCACCCTCTCACTTCAGTTACCATCGGGATTAGATATGAACCTGAATAATTGTTATTTAGTGCCTGCATTGAACATGAACATTATATCTGGATCTTGTTTTATACCAGACGGCTACTCATTTAAATCGGAAAATAATGGTTGTTCTATTTATATGAGTAATATATTTTATGGTCAAGCACTCAATGTAAGGGGTTTGTTCTTATTGAATGTCAATAGTGATGACACACATGTTCATAACATTGATGCCAAAAGATGTAGAGTTTATAATGATAGTACCACTTTCTTGTGGCACTGCCGCTTAGGTCATATTGGTGTAAAACGCATGAAGAAACTCCATGCTGATGGACTTTTGGAGTCACTTGATTTTGAATCACTTGACACATGTGAACCATGCCTCATGGGAAAGATGACCAAATCACCGTTCTTCAGAACAATGGAGCGAGCAAGTGACCTATTGGAAATCATACATACTGATGTATGTGGTCCGATGAGCATTGAAGCGCGTGGTGGATATCCCTATTTTCTCACCTTCGCCGATGATTTAAGTAGATATGGTTATATTTACTTAATGAACACAAGTCTAAAACGTTTTAAAAGTGCAAGCAATTTCAGAGTGAAGTGGGGAATCATGATAACAAGAAGATCAAATTCTTATGTTCTGATCGAGGAGGAGAATATCTAAGTTATGAGTTTGGCACTCAAGTAAGACAATGTGAATTGTTTCACAGTTGAAACCACCTGGAACACCACAGCGCAATGGTGTGTCCGAACGTTATAATCGTACTTTTTTGGATATGGTGCGTTCTATGATGTCTCTTGACGATTTGCCACTATTGTTTTGGGTTTATGCGTTAGAGATAGTTGTATTCACTTTAAATAGGGCACCATCAAAATCCATTGAGATGATGCCATATGAACTGTGGTTTGGCAAGAAACCAAAGTTGTCGTTTCTTAAAGTTTGGGGATGTAATGCTTATGTCAAAAAGCTTCAGCTTGAAAAACTAGAACCCAAAGCAAAGAAATGTGTCTTCATAGGATACCTTCTATCTCAAATCCGAAGGAAAAGTGGTTGCTGCTAAGAATGGAACATTTCTTGAGAAAGAGTTTCTCTCGAAAGAATTGAGTGGGAGGAAGATAGAACTTCATGAGGTTGTAGAACCTTTGCTTCAACAAAAGAGTAGCGCAGCGCAGAAAGGTGTTTCTGTGGAGCCTACACCAGCTGAATAGGAAGCCAATGATGATGATCATGAAGCTTTGGATCAAGTTTCTCTCAAACCTCATAGGTGAACAAGGGCATGAACTCCTCCTCAGTGGTACAGTAACCCTATCTTAACAGTCATGTTGTTGGACAACAATGAACCTATGAGCTCTGCAGAAGTGATGGTGGGCCCGGATTACAAAAATGGTTAGATGACATGAAATCCGAGATAGGATCCGTGTATGAAAACAAAGTGTGGACTTTGGAAGTATTACCTGAAGGGCGAAAGGCCATTCATAATAAATGGATATTTAAGAAGAAGACGGGCGCCGATGGTAATATCACCATCTATAAAGCTCGACTTGTGGCAAAGGGTTTTTTACAAGTTCAAGGAGTAGACTACGATGAGACTTTCTCACCTGTAGCGATGATTAAGTCCATCATAATCATGTTAGCAATAGCTACTTTTTTTTATTATGAAATTTGGCAGATGGATGTCAAAACAGCATCCCTTAACGGTTTTCATAAGGAAGAATTGTACATGATGCAATCGGAAGGTTTTGTCGTTCCAGAGAATGCTGACAAAGTATGCAAGCTCCAGCGATCCATTTATGGACTAGTGCAAGCATCTCGGAGTTGGAATCAGAGCTTTTATGAGGTGATCAAGGCGTTTGGGTTTATACAACTTTATGGAGAAGCTTGTATTTTCAAGAAAGTGAGTGGGAGATCTATAGTGTTTCTAATATTATATGTGGATGACATATTGCTGATTGGAAACAATATAGAATTTTTGGAAAGTGTAAAGAATTACTTGAATAAGAGTTTTTCAATAAAGGTCCTAGGATAAGCTCCTTACATATTAGGCATCATGATCTATAGAGATAGATCAAGACGCTTAATAGGACTTTCACACAACACATGCCTTGACAAAGTTTTGAAGAAGTTCAAAATGGATCAGTCCAAGAAAGGGTTCTTGCCTGTATTGCAAGGTGTGAAGTTGAGTAAGACTCAATGCCCAGTGACTGCAGAATATAGAGAAAAGATGAATGTCGTCCCCTATGCTTCAGCCATAGGCTCTATCATGTATGCAATGATGTGCACAAGATGTGATGTCAACGTTAGCATAAGTATGGCGGAAAGGTTTCAAAGTGATCCAGGAATGGAACACTGGATAGCGGTCAAGAATATTCTGAAGTACCTGAAAAGGACTAAAGAAATATTTATCATGTATGGACGTGATCAAGAGCTCGTTGTAAAGGGTTACGCTGATGCATGCTTTGACACTGATCCGAATGACTCTAAGTCTCAAACCGGATACATATTTATTCTCAATGGGGGTGCGGTAAGCTGGTGCAGTTCCAAGCAAAGCATGGTAGCTGATTCTACATGTGAAGCGGAGTACATAGTTGCCTCGAAGGCGGCTAAAGAAGGTGTATGGATGAAGGAGTTCATGACAGATCTTGGAGTTGTGCCCGGTGCACTGGATCCAATGACTCTATTCTGTGACAACACTGGTGCCATTGCTCTAGCCAAGGAACCAAGGTTTCAGAAGAGGAATAGACACATAAAGCGACGCTTCAATTCCATCCACGATTACATCAAGGATGAGGACATAAGTATTTGCAAAGTGCACACGGATCTTAATGTTGTAGGCCTAGTGACTAAGCCTCTTCCACGAGCAAAACATGATCAACACCAGAACGATATGGGTGTTAGATTCATAACAATGTAAATCACATAGTGATGTGAGATAGATTATTGACTCTAGTGCAAGTGGGAGACTGTTGGAAATATGCCCTAGAGACAATAATAAAGTGGTTATTATTATATTTCCTTGTTCATGATAATCGGTTATTATCCATGCTAGAATTGTATTGATTGGAAACTCAAATACATGTGTGGATACATAGACAATAGAGTGTCCCTAGTAAGTCTATAAAGGACTAGCTTGTTGATCAAATATGGTCAAGGTTTCCTCACCATAGACATTAGTTGTCATTTTATAATGGGATCACATCATTAGGAGAATGATGTGATGGACAAGACCCAAACTATGAATGTAGCACATGATCGTGTCAGTTTATTGCTCTTGTTTTCTACATGTCAAGTATGTGTTCCTATGACCATGAGATCATGCAACTCCCGGACACCGGAGGAATGCCTTGTGTGTATCAAACGTCACAACGTAACTGGGTGACTATAAAGGTGCTCTACAGCTATCTCCGAGGGTGTGTGTTGGGTTGGCATGGATCGAGACTCGGTTTTGTCACTTTGTATGACGAAGAGGTATCTCTAGGGCCCTCGCAAATACTACATCACAAGAAGCTTGCAAGCAATGTGACTAAGGAGTTAGTCACGGGATCTTGTATTATGTAATGAGTCAAGTGACTTGCCAGTCACGAGATCAAACTAAGTATGCAAATACCAATGATCGAGTCTCGGGCAAGTAACATACAAATGGAAAAAGGGAATAGTATACGGGATTGATTGAATCCTTGACATCGTGGTTTGACCGATAAAGATCTTCGTAGAATATGTAGGAGCCAATATGGACATCTAGGTACTAGTATGGTTATTGACCGGAGCGTGTCTCGGTTATGTCTGCATAGTTCTCGAACCCGCAAGGTCTGCACACTTAAGGCTAGGTGATGATTTGGTATTAATGAATTATGTGTGGTGATAACCGAAAGTTGTTTGGAATCCCGGATGAGATCCTAGACGACACGAGAAGCTCCGGAATGGTTCGGAGATAAATATTGATATATAGTAAGTTGGTATTCGAGCTCCAGAAATGTTCTGGGTATACCGGTTTTGTGAGGGGAGTGCCGGAAGTGTGCTGGATGTTCCCATGCGCTATGAGAGGAGGGGCACCAGCCCCTGGTGGGCTGGCCTCCCCTCCCAGTAAGGCCCATGCTACCGAAGGCAAGAAGGAGGGTAGGCCCAAGAGTGGCACCACCCTTCGTTGGGTGGCAAGCCACCTTGTCCGCCGCCCCAAGCCCTAGGGGAAACCATAGGAGCCGTCGGCCTCCACCCCTCCTCCTATATAGTATATGTGAGGAGAGGGAGGGCTGCAACACCCAATGACATGGGGCAACCTCTCCCTCTACCTCTAGATCGTCTCCACCTCTAGTTTTCTCGGTATAGCTTCGCAAAGCCCTGCCGGGACAGCTACTCCACCACCACCATCACGCCATCGCACTGCCAGGAAACTCGTGTACCACTCCGTCCTTGCTTGCTGGATCGAGGAGGCGGAGACGTCATCAAGCTGCACATGTGCCGAACACGGAGGTGCCGTTCATTCGTTACTCACGTGAAAGTTCGTGGGACGTCTTGTGATTTGGATCGCAAAGACGTTCAACTACATCAACCGCGTCTCGTAATGCTTCCCGCTTAGAGATCTACAAGGGTATGTGGATCCCTCTCTCCTCTCGTAGATGGTCATCACCATGGATAGACCTTGTATGAGCGTAGGAAAATTTTTGTTTCCCATGCAACGATTCCCAACATCAACGTGTCTTGAATTATCTGGGAATTGTTTGGGAAGCTCAACCAATCAAAGTACATATCATTTGGCCATGGAAGCCCAAAGAAAATTTGATAAACCCTTCTTCATAGAAGGGGTTTTTGTAGCTGCTTGTTGATCAGTAGGAATGGCAAAATCTTAAGGAATGAGAGACACTCCTTTAGAGCATGGAGACACAATTTTATACAAGACATAACCATGCTTTCTCACAAGATTAAGTGTAAATATAAGGACTCTTTTCTCTCTTGCGTTGCATCCCTTCCATAAATAAATTCCTAGGTTTGTATAGCCTTTTAGGTATGTGTTGTGTTATTTGTATCATTATCGTACTAGTTCTTTGTTTCTATAAGTTCAATAAAGAATTGTGAGGCTATTGCCTTGTAGTACATAGTAAGAAAACACGTGCACCACCAATGACCACACCATGATGGCTAGGGTGAGGCAGCACAATGGGTTCGTCCTCGCCAGGTCAATTTTGCTGGTGGGGTACTGATTCCTCAGATAGCGACACAATTTCGTTAGTGACAGTGCTCGAAATCATGCTAAGAGTTAGGTGTGCCATCCATTGATTTAAGTGGATGTCCCACCTATTTCTTATTATAATTTGATCATTGATGAATCGATTCCGTTAGCGGTATTGAGTACGGTTGCGCATGCTCCTTCAAGAGAGGCACCAAGTTCGGCCACATGGAGGAAAGTGAAGGCTATGTGAGGTGGGTATATAAGCTAGGTTGGACATGACGACAACCCCTTTTCTAGCCGTTGGTGGTGGGTATGAAAAAATATGGAGGGTGTTAGAGTAGAACGAGATTGAATGAAAGTGAATGGACCATTAGTCATGTTTCTATTGATTCCCAAGTATATATACATCTGGAAGAGGTGTGAAGAAGAGGTGTCTGTTCGGAGGCATCCCTCCAGAACAAGTGCTTGTTGGCAATAGAGAGAGAGAAGAGACACGACTGTTGGGGGTTGGACACATCCCTTTGCTAATAAACTAATCTACTAATTAGTTTCTAACCCTCCCCCTTGTACAACACCGGTCCTTGAATGCATCATTGTTGAAAGCTTCTTGCATATAGATCTTCCATCTTTAGAAATCTTCGAGATAATCTTGAGAGTCTCCCCCAAAAACTATGTGGGAAAAATATAAGGAGAATAGAGTAGATATGTTGCTAAAACTCCTTCAAACCCAGTGGGAAAAATAAGGAGAAAATGATGCAACATATGATGATCATTGTCTCTTGATAACTCATATGAGAAAACCTTTGAAGAAAGAGAAAAGTCATTGATAAGTTTAGAGAAAAATTAATATATCTTGAGTACTTCCTTTAAAAACCCCGGTAGGGAAAATAGAAAGTATGACATATGATCTTTGAGAATATATTGCCTCACTAAAAACCATTATGAGAAACTTGAGAGAAAACTCATAAGGGAAAAAAGTGCAATCGTACATGCCATTGAAAACTCCTTTAAAACCCAGTGGGGAAAATATAAGGAGAAAATGATATGGCATATATAGATACTTGTGTTTATATTATCTCGTTAAAAACGTTTTATGAGAAACCGTTAGAGAAAACTCATCAAGGGAAAAGAGTACAATATATGCAATCTGATGATTGTTAATAGGTTATAGTTTGGGAGACCACTCCCCCTGAACTTTGCAAATATGGAGGATGTCTCATACCATTACCATTGACATGAACATGAGATTGTGTATAATCCGTTGTTTTCTATAATCCATGAGGATAAGAAATTTCTGAGCAATGTGATTTATGATATTGCTCTTCATATAACCTGTAGGTATTGAGTAACACAAGTGGAAGTATCTTGATAAATCAAGTTATGTGATTCTGATGAATCTCAACCACATGATTTTGAGTGTGGTTAATCATTCTGCCAAGCCATACATATTTTTGCAATGCTTTAGGATAAAGCAATTATGTCAGAATGATAAGTGGAAATAACCATTAAAATCCATTTATATGATTTCATGTGAAGTCTATTCCAGCAAATTCAGTCATTGATATGGCGTCGTTGGGATCAAATAAAGAGCCAATATCATTACATCATATCATGGTCATATCTTCTATTTCTTGATGGAAATATTGAAGACTTACTGTAATCTTCAGATATAAGATGATATTACTTATATCAACCATATACCTTTTGTTTGGGGTTGCACTCCGAACAAAGATAGCAAATATAGTGTCAGGCGTGACGTAGTTTGCAAGTATATGAGTGCTTTGACATTAGTGAGATATAGAACTTTAGGTCCTAGTATCACTTCATTATCATCTCTAGGTATGGATGGATTTGTACCCTATTTGGGCGGTATCACCATACATATCATTTATTGATATGATATATCCAAATAGAACTTCTCGTATATGTTTTGGATATATGTATACTCATATGTATTCTTGAGTGAATGCTCAAGTTCTATACTTGAGCTAATTTTGGTTAAATTCAAATTTTCCGTCTTGAGATGATTTTATGTATGTTTAGGTCATGTAGAGACATTGATGATGAAATCATCAATATACACTGAGGTGATATAAGGAATTCAAATTTGGTATTCCTTTGTTAACACATAAACAATCATCATTCTTCGAGTAATCCTTCGGAAGAAGAAAATCATTTAGTCGGTAGTACCATATGACTTCCGACTATTTTGAGCCATAGAGTGACTTATGAAATTTTACACAATACATGTTGCGATTTGTTTTTGGATTCGGAAATGAATCGCTTCAGGGAATTTAATATAGATTTCCGAAATGAGTAACTCATATGAGTATGTAGTCACTTCATCCATTAACTGCATGGATAATATTATTTGTACTGTCAATGGTATTTACTATCAAACATAGTTCCACTCATACCAAGAAGGTATGTTACATCGTAATAGATGTCGGGTCTCCGCGTGAACCCTTTTGCTACAAGCCTTGCTTTTTCACCACCTCATTGACTTTGTCTATGAATGAGAAGTTTTCAGTATTCCATATGGAAGATACTTATGAGGAGTAGGTATTACTGTGGTAAATACCACTCTTTGATGAGCGAGTGCTATTCTTCATTACTTGCTTCCTTTTATGTGAACCAATATGAGTACAAGAGGCACTATACCATGGATTTTGGTTCGGGGCCCAACAGTTTTAGCAATTTGGAGAATAAATATATGTCGACAAATGTAGACTTATGTTATATGATTCTGGAGAAATCAATGAAATTTGTGGAAATGTATTTATTCCTTTTAACTCCTTGTGATTTCCTACAACAATGGAGTCAAGGTGTTTCGATGCCGCCGCACCAAAACATTTGTGCACATTTATGTCGGGCTTTGGATGATGAGCATCCAGTGAGGTTTCTTTCAACTTGATGTTGAATTACATTTACTGGTTGATGATTTGATTTCCTCTATTTCCGCAGAAGCATATGCGAGATTATATCTCGTGTGGTCAGATTTATCCCCCTCTTGCTCTCATTTCGGGAGAACTGTGGTTTATCAGGTACCTCCACTCTTTCTGACACTTTACTACAGGAGTATAATTGAGTAACACCTTTGTCATCAGTAAATATATGTGGCAGATTTGCAATGTATTGCAAATATATGATTCTAAACTTGTTGTTCAGATTCTTTGAGTGCGTGGATATAAGGACTGGATGTGAATAACATTCTTAATTTATTTCTTGGCATTCTTTGTGGTACTTATCTCCCCCTAATGCTAGAAATGTCCTTATTGCTGATGCTATCAGCATACGGGCTATGAATAATTTTGATTGACGAATAAATTTTTATTCCTCACATAGATCCCTAACTTTTTTTGTGAGAGCCCATTGATGTATGCTGGAGTAGTGATATTGGTATGTAATCAGAATATCGCAGATAGGAAATACTTTGTTGATTTCCACGTAATTACTACAAGGGAAAGTAGTATGCTAAGCAGTTTGTATGATTTATATCATACTTATGGTGTGTAATGCCGTATTTGTCTAGCATGAGCCTAGTAAATTACGATTCTATGAGTTTAGTCATATTTTTAATTTCACTATCTTTGATAAGATACTGAACTAAACCATTCTGGATATGCACATAAAGTATTATGTATAATCAGACATTGCTTGTGAAATGAGCTCAACGAAGTTGTCCATTCGAATGGATTTATCCCTTGTTTAGGATAACTTGCTCTTACTTTGAGAATTGAGCAATTAATTTAGTTATATCATTCATGGTTTTGTGTGACAAGAGACACACTCGAAATCATTTTATAAATGTTTCCATGAGTACGATGAAGTATCTATATAATACCACAAAATGGTTGAGTAATCCACATATCTTCTGAATGTGTTCAAGGAAGAATTAGTGGCTCATTTGAATTTTTAAGGTGAGAGTTCCTTAAATTAATTTCCCCAATGGCACATGTGGTGCACATAAAATCTGATGATTTGGGAAATTTTGCAACTTGTTAAGTTGTGAGCAATAGAATTGCCAATAATTTTCTAATCATCCCCAAACCAGGATAGCTAAGGCTATTAAGCTTAATATTTAATTTTTTAATGCTTAGAAAATCATTGTGTACGCAAAAATATTGAGTATGAATTGATTCATACATTTAAAAGTTATCAAATATCATGCCCGAAAAATAGGATATTGGACATCACTCTACATGTAATAATACAAGTATAGGCTAATGATATTTTGGGAATAATCAAGAGATTACATGAGGTCTCCAATATTAGTGTTTTTTTTGTATATGCAAACATATCTTGGGAGCAAAGGAATTGACCAACCTTTTCTTGCACTATATTTTTGGTTCTCCTTGTGAGTAAGATTTGAGAACAATGATTTACCAGAATAGTTTCCAGTTATAAGTTTGCAGTTTTTAAAATTTATCCCAATGACTTCTTTGCCTTTTTAATAAATTTGTGGTGTGGTTTGACCATATGTTAGAGGGTTTGGTAACCATAGGTACGATGTTTAAATAACCATACATTTGACAAAGTTGAGAGTTGTCGTTGATCGTTTGAAAATGATATATTCCCTATTAAGAAATAATTCCATCTTTGGTTGTATTTTAGCCTCCACTTTACCTTGAATACATCATGGTTCTATTTTTGTGACCAATGACTAGATTATTATTCACAATACTAGCAAGAATTTCAAATAATGGAATAGCACCCGTTTGGTGAATCTGATGATTTTATGAAATTCCCTGTTTCTTCATCATGAAAATGGTAGGACTACCATAAGAAGATGTAAAGTGTATTGAGGGATTTTCAACTGGATCTTCGGATGAAAATATTTGATCATGAGATCTTAACTTAAAGTTGATTGAGTGACAAAAATGTGAGCTGCGATAGACTTGATGTCTTGAGAAACGAATGGGTGATTATTAGTGATGTGCTCATGGCAGCATGTTTCTCTTAAGGGAAATATTCAAGGTAAATAAATATTCATCCATTATTTACTTAGTTTGATAACCAAGTGAAGTTGGTGACATATAAAATGCATATGTGCATCAAGAAAATAGCCATGTGTTACATGAAATGATCATGCATTGTTTAATTTACTTCTTAGAGGAAAATAAAATATATGGATGAAATGATCTTGTTGAGCACAATCCGTCAAGATGATGCTTGGTGAACATGGGGTGTAAACCTTCAATATAGTGCATGCGATGAAATCGTTGCTAATGTTTTGGTCTTCATTCGTGATAAAAGAAGCGCATACATTTTATTTCTTACCATTTGTCTGTTCTTTCCCTCATGTTCGTCTAGTTCTTCTCGTTTCGGCGATCGCCGACGATTTCTTGCTCTCGGTAGAGGCACTACTGATAACGTGTTAGAGTAAAACGAGATTGAATGAAAGTGAATGGACCATTAGTCATGTTTCTATTGATTCTCAAGTATATATACATCTAGAAAAGGTGTGAAGAAGAGGTGTCTGTTCGGAGGCATTCCTTAGAACAGGTGCCTGTTGACAATAGAGAGAGAGAAGAGACACGAATGTTCAAGGTTGGACATCTATTTGCTAATAAACTAATCTACTAATTAGTTTCTAACACAGGGAATGGCCATGGGTAGTTGGCACAAACCATCGTGATTAATTGGTCTGCTTCCCAATGCCATGGCCACCTGTGCCATTGGCAGCGAGGAAAGGTGGGTTGGAGGGAAAGTTGTGCAGAAGGGTGAAATTTTTCTGCCACGCGACCGGTTAGCTATGGACCGCGCTCCAAAGTAACGCCCAACAACCTTCAAATAGGGCGATGCTCTGCGCCGGCGCGCCGGCCGAAAGATTCGGCCGGCCGCACGCGGGCCGCCCGATCTGCCAGCTGTAGGCGGGCCGCGCCATTAGATCTCCATGCAACATTTTTTCCTTGATGCAACAATTTTCGTCAACGGTTGCAATAAAAAAAATAGTAGCAAAAAAATATCTACGTGATCGTAGCAAAAAAACGAAGAAGATGATGTGTGGTAGCAAAAGTCAAACGCCGGTTGTAGAAAATATCTACATGACGTATATGCAACTTTTTTAGTGAACGGTTGTAGTAAAAAATGATGCCGGTTGTAGCAAAAATTAACACGATTGTAGCAAAAGTCAAAACGCCGGTTGTAGCAAAAATCCAACAAACTCGAGTTGCAACCAAACGTATATGCAACTTTTTTACTGGACAAATGTACTAAATAAAAAACACTTGTAGCAAATATGAACGCTGGTTGCAACAAATTTAGACGAGAAAAAAAGCTGCATGAAAAATGTTTATATTAAAATAACACATGGTTGCAGCAAATTTGACGAAAAAATGTTGCATGCACCTGCCAGCGAGGCGCGACCGGCCGAACGATCGTGTGCTTGATTTGGACCGGCCTCCATAATTTATGACATTTAGGTGACGGATGGTGACCTAGAGAATATCTAGTGATAGCAACACTTAAATGCTTCCAACTTTCTAATTTAAAAATATATACTTGAAATTTGTTTAAAAAATCAAAACATGTACATGTCCATGAGATATATATGTACAACTCCTACATAATTCGAGCCAAAGTTGAAAATCTGAAAGAGATAAAAAGACAAATCTGGAATAAATAGTGTCAACTTTTGTTTTTCTCTTTTTGGCACTATTCATGCTGAATTTTTTTTCTATCTGTTTCTGTAATTTGAATTTCACTCTTGATTTTTTTTATCGGTTGTAGACAAGTGTCTTATCAAACGTTCACGAAAAAATTCAGAAAATTTTCGCACTTCAAATTTGAATTTTTTTTCAAGATGGGAGCATGAGAGCATGTTGCCATTGGTATCACCTGATACTTGTTCGGTGACATTTCAAAATTGTCCTAATAAAGGTCTTTATGACGAGCAAACTGATATGACGACTCTCCTTAAATTGTTCTAACCATTTTACTAACTACAGTTATTGTCCTAGCTTCCGACCGGAAGCAGTATTTCACCAGCGAGCATAATTAATCCACTACTGGATCGCGACCGCGTTCAGGTCGTACACTCGAGTTGAGAATGTCGTCCATCCTACGAAAGAGGTCAAAGAAATGGAAGTACCAAGGGGAAAAGCTAACTTTTGGAGCTAACTTTTGAAGCACTTGATGTGTGCCCTAAAATTAAAATCAGAACTGCGATCACCTCGCATCTTCCTTATCCTTTTTTGTTGCGAGGAGCATCTTCCTTATCCTTGACCTAGTCTCAATTTTCTCATTCCAAACCAATTATTTTGAAAGCTGATAACGTCCACACGTGTGACGGGAGCAACATCCACTCACACACATATAACACACAGATTGCAATCACGTCATCGTATGATGCATGTAGGAATTTTTTTGGATTTTCAGTTTTTAAAATGTTTTATCTTTTAAATGAAAAATCGATTGAATATCCATTTTCATCATTAAATCTATCGCGACGAGATCTTTGAAACTAGATCTCATATCAATATGTTTCAACGATTTTTTTTGGGTTAAAAGTTTTCATGTGTATTGCACATGAATTGCCATGGTGTTTACACTGAAGTTCTCATGATATGTTTCAGCTATTTTTTCTTTTACCTTTCAAAATAAATTTTGACATATTATAAAACGAGAAATTGAGAAACTAGACTTGCCATAAACCATAAACTAAAAATTGTCATGGTGAATTACCATGTTGAAAAAACTATCATGGTCAATTAACAAAAATTACCGTAAAAAGTAGTTGAAAATATAACGGTAGCTTTAAATCTAGAATAAAAAATAGATAAAACATGTCATGACAACTTTAGCGTAAACACTGTGACAACTACTGTAAAAACATCGTGGCAACTTTTGGGGAAAAATCGTCGAAACATATCAACATGCGATCTAGTTTTGAAGATCTCGTCGAGACGGATTTAATGGTGAAAATGAATTTTTAATTGGATATTTAAATTAGGAGATAAAACATTTTTAAGCCGAAAATCAAAAAGATTCTTGATGATGTCATCTGTTTTGACATGGCAAAATGGATGGTAATGGAGGTATTTAAGCCATGTTGTTTCGTGTCGTACCGTGTGGGTGTTCATCTTTTCATTATTTTTCTTTAAATAACAAAGAACATGCATTACATCAGTGGCATACTTGGACCTTTGACTTAAAATTCATGCAGAAAATGACCAGAAAGATACGTGCTTGACTTGACTTCTGCATGATATATTGTGTTGTCGATACTTGGTAGGAGAGTCGCTGAGATTTGGGAGAGACAGCAAGATCGTCTGCATCGGGGCGCCTCATACGTGGCTCAAATGCCTCGGTGGATGGCCCGGGTACTGACTGGCAAGAGCTAACCTAATCACGCTTCTCAAACGACCTCAAATGTTAGGGTCGACTATCACCTCTCATCCAGCAAAATTTAAGGCTGGTTAGAGACGTATGCGCACGTCCGGGGCATGTCAGCTGATGGGAATATGTATCTAGAATAGGGTCTTAGACCTGACCTACATGCCTATTCAAAAAAACTACATTGGAAAACTTAAGGATCGCAAGGAAGACTTCGACTGAAACCACCAAGGCGCATGAGTCACTCGAGATATCCACTCGGATGTTTCTCCCTCCATTCGACACTTATCTTTTCCTCGGAAGAACCAGAAGCCAGTCGACCGCAGAAGATCAGAAGCCACTCCAGGGAGGCCAATGGGCAGGCATTCGACTGGTCACCATAAGTAGCATTTATTTCATATGTTATCAGTAACGCTAACCTTTATTATCAAGATTGAACCCTTGATTGATGGTTATTGATCAGGGGTAGCGCACTCTATATAAGTCACCCCTTCCCTGTGACACAAGGGTTCGCACCCCTTGTAACCTACAGATTCCACACGACAGAAGTTCTCGAGCACTAAGACGTAGGGTTGTTACCTTCACGAGAGGGGCATGAACTCATACATTCGTGTGTATAATCTCACCGTAGCTAGGACTCTGCCCTCTCGTTATGTACCCCTACCTTCTACTGTCAGGCTTGTTACCACGAAAGTTGGCGTCCACCGTGGGGCAGGCGTCTAAGCGACTTCCAGCGTGTTTGCAATTTTCTCCTTCGTCATGTCTTCCGGCGACGATTTGTTCTTGGGCCACGAGATTTGTTTTGGTGCGCTCACCTTCGTCATTATCCACGGGGCGACGCACTTCCGTGCAAGCTCCTGCGTTGTTCTTCTTCGACAGCCGACGACCCTGGTGTCGTTTGCTCTCCCCGCTATTTGTCACTGCAAGCGATCAGGTCGCTCGTGGCTCCAGCGTTGGGTGAGACATGCGGCGGCTCGCCAAGCTTCCTCTCCGCAGATTGCGGCTATCGAGCCCGCGGAACCACTTCACGGCATGTTCTCCTTGGCGTCGGATCGGTCAGACGTTCCTTCCGAGTGTTAGAGCTGCGATCCAGCGGCTGAAGTTCTTATGGCGGATTTACATCAAAGCCCGCCTAGTTTCGACCACTGAAGGCGCGAGGTTGGAGAACCATCAAATGGGCAGCAGCGCCGAGATGAAGATATTCCCAACGAGCGCGCCCGCCAACGTCTTCCTGTTTCCAGTCGACGTGAGCGACAATTGTTTCCTAGTGGATCTCAGAACAACGTCTAGGTATTTTGTACTCTAGTTCTGAATGTTGCAGCCGCTGCTAGGATTACAGATTCCATTCAACCGTCAGGTTCAGAGGCTGGCAGAGGTTTGGTGAAGATCTGAGCGTTGCTTCAGGCAGCACAACAGCAGAATTCACCTGTTTCTAAGTCGCACAACACATTACATAGCGATTCACCCATGGCAGACACAGTTCAGTCGGCTCACGGTCCTGGGTCACCTCCACGTCGCATGGGCGGATGTTACCATGGAGATCAGTCCAGAAATCAGGGGCGAGATCAGTTTGCTCCTCGTTATCACCGCGACGACCGCCCTCGAGTGCTTACTCCCCCATGGAGCGGTTCGTATGCGCCCCGGCACTATGACGATAGGCGCTGGCTCGGCGATGAGCGGAATCCTGGGTTTGATGCGAGGAATGTCCTCTTGCAGAAGCGGATTGACAGGGGCAGGGCTCACAGGGATGGCTATGATAAAGATCATCCGAGTGGAAGTTCTGTCGTCATCTCTAGCCCCGAGTGTTTCAGCAAAGCCATTCGATCCGCTGAGATTCCCCCCAACTTCAGTTTGGCGGCTGGAATAAGAAAGTTCACTGGTGAGTCAAAGCCATAAACATGGCTAGACTATTACCGAGTGGTGGTGCAGATCGGTGGAGGCAATGATAATGTAATCATGAAGCATTTGTCTTTCATGCTGGACGGTTTAGCCCGGGCGTGGCTTAAGCAGTTCGCCCCTTCTAGCATCTATTGTTGGGAGGATCTTGCCCGAGTGCCATCAAAACTTGTGAGGGCACGTGCAAACTTCCTGCTAGTTTATCTGAGCGGCAACACTGTGTGCAGAAATCGAGTGAAACTTTGAGAGATTACATTCAGCGTTGGACCACCCTCCATCACACGGTGGAAAATGTTCCGAGCACCAAGCCGTCTGCGCCTTCATGGCTGGTGTTACGTACAGAGAGCTTTACGTGAAGTTTGGTCGGAGAGGAGATATGTCCTTGAGCAAGATGATAGAGATTGCCACCCGGTACGCCAATGGTGAAGAGGAGGATTGCCTCCACAACGGTAAAGGAAAGGCAATCGACAATGATATTGGCGGCGGTAATTCCAATCGGAAACAAAAGTTCAAAAATGATGGTTCTGCTGAGTTCGAAGCAGCCTCTCTAGCAGCACAATGAAAGAATAAGGGGAAGTCCAAAGGGAAATTTACTCCCAAAAAATCGAAGAATCAGTCAGGGACAGACGTTCTAGATATGTCGTGTGCAATCCACACGAAGAAGGATGATGAAGGCAATTTGATATTGCCCAAACACACCACTCGGCAATGCAGATTGTTGATCCAGCAGTTCAAGGAAAAGCAATCGAGTGAGAAAACTTCTGGAAAGGAGGATGATGAAGATAAGGAGGATTTCCCTGAGGTCAATGCCACTTTGATGATTTTTGCTAATATAGAAAGAAAAAGTTGACTAAACATTATAAACAGAGAAGTCAACATGGTTGTTCCTGCCACCCCCACATACCTCAAGTGGTCCCAGACTCCAATAACCTTTGACCAGTTAGATCACCCTGCTCATGTCGCTACCCCCGGTTGGCAGGCTCTGGTGGTGGATCCTGTTGTGGGAGGCACTCATCTCCGCAAAGTTCTCATGGATGGAGGGATTGGATTGAACATCTTGTACGCAGATACCCTTAAGGTTATGAGCATTCCGATGTCCTGACTCAGTGAGAGCAACATGAAATTCCACGGAGTCATCCCTGGGAAGAAGGCCACATCACTCGGTCAGATCGCATTGGATGTGGTGTTCAGCACCAATAACAATTTTCACAAAGAAAAGTTGATGCTTGAAGTTGTAAGCTTCCAGAGCGCATATCACGCCATCCTTGGTCGACCGGCTTATGTCCGTTTCATGGCCCGTCCATGTTACGCATACCTCAAGATGAAGATGCCCGGGCCCAAGGGTGTAATCACAGTCACAGGGAATCGACAAAGGGCTGAGGAGTACCTTCAGCAAGGCTCCAAGATTGCCGACCATCAAATGGCTATGGTCAAGTTGGAAGAATACAAGAAGAATATTGATCTTGTTGATCTGCTGCATTCCAAGAAACCCGTTTTTTAGTCTGCTTTTTAGTCAGCGGGTGACGTGAAGAAGGTGAACATGCACCCGACAGATCCCAATGATGCATCGACTAACATCTCGACGACACTCGACAACAAATAGGAAGCCACACTCATCCAGTTCCTCCGTGAGAACTAGGACATCTTTGCATGGAAGCCTTCTGACATGTCGGGTGTACCTAGGGAACTGGCTGAGCACCGACTAAGAGTCGACCCGAAGGCCAAACCCGTCAAAGAGCACTTGCCTCAGTTGGCGGCAGAGAAATGGAAAGAAATCGGCGAGGAGGTGGCTCGACTCTTGGAGGCTAAGTTCATACGCGAAGTTTACCACTCCGAGTGGATCACGAACATCGTCATGGTCCCCAACAAGGATAAGTCGCTCCGCATGTGTATTGAATTTAAACATATGAATCGGGCCTGCCCGAAAGATCATTTTCCGCTCCCCCGCATCAATCAGATTGTCGATTCAACTGTGGTATGCAAGCGTTTATCTTTTCTCGATGCATACTCTGTTTACCATCAGATCCGTCTGCTTGGTCCAGATGAAATAAAGATAGCCATCTTTAACCCTTTCGGGTGTTTGGTCCATATGTATATCACCATGCCTTTTGGTCTGAAAAATGCTGGCTCTACTTCATGCGTATGATTTAGAAATGCCTAGTCGACCAAATCAGTCGGAATCATACTGTAGTCAAGTCTCGCAAAGGTTCCGACCCGCTGATTGACTTGGCAGAAACATTCGCTAACTTAAGGAAATATGATATCAAATTAAATCCAATCAAGTGCACTTTTGGAGTTCCTAGTGTTAAGTTACTCGGTTTCCTTGTTTTTGAACGGGGGATCAACATCAATCCCGAGAAGATCGGTGCCATTGTCCGAATGCAACGCCCAGAGCGTGTGCAGGATGTACAGAAGCTTACAGGTTGCTTGGCGGCCTTGAGTAGGTTTATTTCTCTCCTCGGGGAGAAGGCTTTGCCTTTAAACCGACTGGTGAAGAAGTCTAATACGTTTGAGTGGAATCCTAAGGCAGAAGCAATGTTTGTTGAGCTCAAAGCAGTGCCTTCCACCCGGCCGGTGCTTGCTGCTCCGCACAGCAAATAACCGTTGCTCCTATACATCGCAGCCACTAACCAAGTCGTCAGTACGATTCTCACTCTCGAGCGAAAAGAAGAGGGCAGGGATTATAAAGTCCAATATTTAGTTTACTATATCTCCGAAGTATTGACTCCTTCCAAGCAAAGGTACCCTCATTATCAGAAGCTCGTCTATGGTGGTGTATCTGTCAGCGAAGAACATGGCACACTACTTCCAAGTTCACTCAATTTTAGTCGTCAGCAATGCTCCATTGTCTGAGATCCTCAACAATCGAGACGCGACTGGTCGAGTGGCCAAATGGGCTATTGAGCTCCTATACTTTGATATTAAGTTCGAATAAAGAAGGCCATTAAATCTCAAGCGCTTATTGACTTCCTGGCCAAGTGGATAGAACACCAACAGCCAATTCAAATTCACTCGGCACACTGGACCATGTTCTTTGATGGCTCTAAGATGTTGAATGGGGTCTGGTGCTGGCGTGGTATTGGTATCTCGAAAGGGTGACAAACTCAGTTATGTCCTCCAGATTCACTTTGATTCCTCCAATATTGAATTTGAATACGAGGCACTCCTCTATGGGTTACGTATGGCCATCTCACTCGACGTCCGGCGCCTAATGGTCTACGGTGATTCAGAATTGGTGGTTAATCAGGTGATGAAGGAGTGGGACGTCAGGAACCCTGCAATGACTGGATATTGCCATGTAGTGAGGAAGCTTGAGAAGAAATTTGAAGGTTTGGAACTCCACCATATTCCCCGAGTAAAGAATCAAGCAGCTGATGATCTAGCAAAGATCGAATCCACTCAGAGGCGTGTACCTAGCAATGTGTTTCTAGAACACCTACATTCTCCTTCGTTGCAGGAAGATCCCTTCACTTAAGAGCCCTCGCAAGCAATAAGCGCCTCGAATCCAACTCAGGTTAACGTCCCAGCAGTCATAGATCTAGTCATGCAGATTCCGGTGATTACGCCCGATTGGACGGTGCCATATATTACATTCATATTGAGATAAGAACTCCTAAAAGACGAGGTTGAAGCTTGACAGATCGTCCGCGGGTCCAAGGCCTTTATTGTGATGGATGATCAGCTTTACACAGAAAGTGTAACTACATAACTAAGCAGTGCATCCTTCCTAAGGAAGGTCGATTGATTCTGGAGGAAATCCACTCGGGGACCTGTGGTTATCATGCGTTCTCTCGGACGATTGTTGCCAAAGCGTACCGAGCTGCTTTCTTCTGGCCGTGTGCCATCAAAATGGCTAATTAAATTGTCGAACGCTGCGAAGGATGCCAGTTTTACCCAAACTTGTCACATAAGCCTGCGTCTGCCCTGAAGACTATTCCACTCGTCTGGCCGTTCGCTGTTTGGGGTTTAGATATGGTCGGTCCTTTCCGAACGGGCCAGAGTGGATTCATCCATCTGCTTGTAGGAGTCGCCAAGTTCACCGAGTGGATTGACGCTAAAGCCATAAAGAAGTTGGATTCGCGCGCTGCTATCAAATTCCTAAAAGAGATAACATTCTGGTATGGAGTTCCCCCACAGTATCATCACAGACAATGGTTCAAAATATGACTCGAAAGAGTTCAGATACTTTTGCTCTGCCCAAGGCACTAGAGTAGATTATGCATCCATCACGCACCCCCAGACTAATGGCCAAGCAGAGCGAGCAAATGGTCTTATCCTTCAAGGGTTGAACCCTCGACTCATGCAAGATCTTGATCATGCAGCTGGAGCTTGGGTTACTCAGTTGTCGTCTGTTCTGTGGGGTTTGAGGACAACTCCTAACCAGTCGACTGGGCGTACTCCTTTCTTCATGGTGTATGGAGACGAGGCCGTTCTGCCGAGTGATCTCCTTCACAATTATCCCCGTGTAGACTTTTACTCACAAGCTGAAGCTGAACAAGCACGACAGGACGGTGTGGATCTCCTAGAAGAAGAACGTGAAATGGATCTAATGAGGTCAACTGTGTACCAGCAAGACCTGCGCCACTTCCATGCAAAGCACGTGAGGAGTCGGTCGTTTCACGAAGGCGATCTTGTGCTCCGAGTGGATCAGCAGCGGCCTCACAAGCTCGCCCTCGCATGGGAAGATCCTTTCGTCGCCACCAAAGTGCTGAACAATGGAGCCTACCATCTGTTCAACCTCAAGAAGAGTATCGACGAACCGTGTGCGTGGAATGCAGATTTACTTCGACGATTTTATACTTGACGACTGAGTTGTTTGATGTAATAAGAGTACTCTAGAAAATGTTGTTTATCAAAGTTATGACTCCCACAGTCTTTTGTCGATTTCGATCGCACAATCTTCAATTTAAAAAAAAATACTCTGAGTGACGAACATTTCTCTCACTCGGGGGCTTAGCTGCGAACCAGTCTTCGCCTAAGTTTAAAAATACTCTGAGTGACGAATATTCCTCTCACTCGGGGGGCTTAGCTCCTAACCAGTATTCGCCTAAGTTTAAAAATACTCCTAGTGACAAAAATTCCTATCACTCAGGGGGCTTAGATGCGAACCAGTCTTCGCCTAAGTTTAAAAATACTCCGAGTGACGAACATTCCTCTCACTCGGGGGCTTAGCTGCGAACCAGTCTTCGCCTATGTTTAAAAATACTCCGAGTGACGAACATGCCTCTCAAACGGGGGCCTAGCTGCCAACCAGTCTTCGCATTAAGTTAAAAAATACTCCAAGTGATGAACAATCCTCTCACTCGGGGGCTTAGCTGCGAACCAGTCTTCGCCTAAGTTTAAAATACTCCGAGTGACGAACATCCCTCTCACTCAGGGAGCTTAGCTGTGAACCAGTCTTCGCCTAAGTTTAAAAATACTCCAGGTGACGAACATCCCTCTTACTCGGAGGCTTAGCTGCGAACCAGTCTTCGCCTAAGTTTAAAAAATACTCCGAGTGGCGAACATCCCTCTCACTCGGAGGCTTAGCTGCGAACGAGTCTTCGCCTAAGTTTAAGAAACACTCCGAGTGATGAACATTCCTCTCACTCGGATACTTAGCCGCGAACAGGTTTTCGCCTAAGTTAAAAATACTCCCGAGTGAATAGCATCCTATTCACTCGGAAACTTAGCTGCGAACCAGTTTTTGTCAGAGTGGCGAGCACTCCTCACACTCGGGGACTTAGCCACGAATAGGTTTTTAGCCTAAGTTTAAAGCCCTGCTGAGTGACAGGCAACCCTTTCACTCTGAAACTTAGTTGCGAATCAGTCTTCGCCTAAGTTCAAAATTCTTCCGAGTAATGAGCATCAATCTCATTCGGAAACCAATCAGACTTAACCAAACAAAGAATTGGAAAGCAAAATGCAGTTAAATCCAAGATTTCTAGCACGAATAAAAGGTATCCACGCGAACGGAAGTACTCAGGCTTAAGGTGTGACGAACTTTTAAACGGTTACACCATCACTCGGCATACCGAGGAAAATAAAGGTTCAACTGGAAGCAAAGTTTTTCTCAAGCACCGATGGGACTCGCGGGCTCGACGAAGGTGTCTAGATCTATCCCATCGGCGATCTGAGTGGCTGCTTCCATGAAGGCCTCCATGAAGTTGTCGAATTGAAGTTTCTTCGTGTTGGCCACCTGGAGAGCTTTTAGCTTGTCCTCCTTGGCATCCTTGCAATGGACCCGGACGAGTGAAAGCGCCACGTCACCTTCGCAGCGAGCAACATATTTTTTTCCATGCTTGTACTCGACTACGAATTTCATTGAGATGATTCATCATCGACTCAAGGTCAGTCTAGAGGGTGTCTTCTGGCAATAGTTCTTTGTCGATCTTCACCAGTGAAACTTTCAGTCGAGTGACATACCCTTGAGCACTTCTAAGATGAGCGTCATGGCGGAGCATATTCATGGCCACAACGTCTCCGACGGGTGACTTCGTGGGGTCCAAATTTGGCTCGATCTCTTCAGTTTCCTTGTCAAAGTCTTGGAAGAATTCTACACGAAGGGGAAATGAAAGGTTATTCAAGCCATTGTTTTGGGGAAATTAAGGTAATTACTCGATTGAAGAAAAGTTACCTTCAAGCATGCCGAACATCTTCTTCGCAAGGTCCCCCAAGTAGTTCTCTAGATCGCTCCTTCTCTTGGTCAGCTGTTCAGCCCTTTTTATCCAATCGGAACGTTCTTACTTGAGTTTGGTGTTTTCTTTTTCCAACTTACTCGCTGTGGCGAGATTCTTCTCAGCAGCCTCGGTTTGCTCCCTCGCCACCTTCTGTGCTTCAACAGGTTCCTCATCTTTATCTTCAAGCGCCTTCTTCACGGTATCTAAAGAAATAACATTGTTGAGTCGCGCTTGGAGTCGGTGGTTATCATCATGCACGCCTGTTCGAGTGTGGACACTCGGTTAAAAAGATAAAAGATGCAAGTGATAGTGCAACAAATCGACCAGGATTATCTCCCAGGATCTTCTGTTCGGTCTGCGTGGGCCAGGTCGTTCTTGGTCACCTCCAGATCCAGCTGAAGCTGGTTCTTCTCCTTCTCCAGGTTGACGTACTTAGTCCAGAGCTCGTAAGCTTTCTGAAATCAGCAAATAAGTAGTTCAGTCGACACTAATATTTCTCCACTCCTGAGTGGAAAAGAGCAAGTTTAGTCGGCTCGATGGCGGCCCGCCGCCCCACCCCACACCCCTACAAAGCGTCATATCATGGTTGATGGAAATGATGTCCATGAAACCTACAGGATAAGTCTTGCCAGTTCGAACCTTTTCATCCCTATGATAAGCATTCAGAGGTGAAGACACTAAAAAATGACTCACTTGCCACACCGAGTGACAAACGTACTCCAAGTACGAAAAAGGGTCTTGATTCCAAGTTCTTAAGACCACTGCCAATCGTAAACGATCGATAGTAGTCTCGGGGACTACACCCAGTGGGTGCACTCAGCTTGCCCCCACTGGATACAACACCACTCGACAAGGTCCGACCTGTCTGAGTAACATAAAAAGAGAGAGAAAACATGCAAAATGGTCTCTATCAGACCCCCGTCGATGCAAGCACTCGATGATAGTCTCGAGGACTACACAAGTGGGTGCACTCAGCATGCCCCCACTAGACCTACTATTACTTGACCAGGTCCGACCTGTTGAGTGCCAAGCAACTACCAAAACAAATCTAAGACCCATGTCAACGTCATCGCCATTTGAAAACGATCTCGGGGGCTACACCAAGTGGGTGCACTCAGCATGCCCCCACTGGACTAGAAACCACTCAACTAAGACATGATTTTACTCGAGGAGAAAACAAGCAAGTATACACCAAAAGAAAACACCCAGTGGGTGTAGAGTCAAGATGGACAAGAATTCAATCAGAAATGAACTTACAATCGCACTTACTCGGACATTGGCACGAAGCGCTGAGCTGGCATCATAAGCCAACTTGCTGGCCTTGTAGGCCTCCTTCACTCGCAGCATCATTTGCTCAGCCTGGATCATGGCTTCTTTACCAGCTCCAGTCTGGTCCTCTGGGACGCGGTGCAGAGAGAACGCGGGCATCGAGTGAGTTGGTTCTGCAGCCGAGGTCACAAGAGTGGCTTGAAGTTGTCCAATCGGCGTTGAAACCACAAGAGTTGAAGGTGCTGGCGGGGCACTCGACAGTGGAACCTCAAGTCCAACTTTAGCTCTAGAAGAGTCGCCAAGCTCTTGAGACAATGCAGCAGTCGACCTGCGAGGCTCCTCGTCGTCGTCCACGTGGATGACGTCCGCAATTGCCAATCGACAACGTTAACTTATTCAATCAACGAATCATTTCCAAAAAACAGAGCAGGGTGAAGATTTGTTATACCTCGTTGAGAAGTGTCCACGTCAGCAGTTTCCATTTCCATGTGCTCATGTATGTCTCGCGGAGGTGACATCACCGAGGTAGTAGCTCTGGCAAGCAAATTTCACTCGTTCAGTAAAAGCATGAAGTTCCACAATGGCAGAAGAAGGAAAATGAACACTCACGTTGAGGTGACAAGCACGACGATCTTCATACGGGGCAAAGCCTTCCAAGGTTTTGGTGTAGCAGACCTGAGCTGTTTCGCAGCCTTTTCAGTTGACTCAGATGTCGCGGCCCGGGTGCGCTTCAGATCCCTGGTGCGCGATGCAAAGGTTCTACTTGGGACAACCGCTGGGTCTTGATGCTAATTGGATCAATGCTCGTTGTGCGGAGGAGACTAAATCTCTTCCTCGCTCTCCTCCGAGTCGTCGTCACTGTCTTTGGTGTTATCAGTGTCTACACTGTCGTCAGCACTCTCATCTCCGTCATGAGGTTGTCCTCTGTTTGGCACGGACGAGTACATGTTCATTAACTCCTGCAAGATTCAAACAGTAAAGTCAGACGGCTGAAGACCCGATCACTCGAAGAAATATGAAAGCATTCGACAAAGATATAACTCACTAGATTTGGCGGCGGGTTCTTGGCAGAAAAGGGCAGGATTCGCTTGGCTCCCAAAGGGTTGTCACAGGCTCTGGAGATGCTTCTGAGCCACTGCGCAACAATCTCCTCAGAGACTTCCTCTAGATGCATCCGAGTGGTATCTTCGGTGCCTGAATAGTGCCACATAGTGTGATCCCTCGCTTGAAGGGGCTGGATACGCCGACTGAGAAACATCTCTAGTAGGTCCATACCAGTCACTCCGCCATGGATAAAATTCACCACTTCATTCACTAAAATGCCTACCTGGATTTTCTCTCCCTCTGTCACGCACAATGTTCTGGGAGTGATGGGTCGCTCCAATTTGAAGGGGGAAGTCCAGTCGACTTATTGGGAGATGCAACATCCTTACAGTAAAACCAAGTAGATTGCGAGCCCCGAACAAATTCAGGAAAGGTCATCGACGGGAATGCATTCTTACTCCTCTTTTGGAGTCCCATGCCACCGCACAGCTTGGTGACGTGGGTCTTACTATCGCTAGGATTGGCCTTTTTGACCGACTGAGACCGGAGAGTGAAGATGTGTTTCAACAAGCCGTATTGTGGGGAACAGCCCAAGAATCATTCACATAGAGTTATAAACGCAGCAAGGTACGCAATGGCATTTGGAGGGAAATGATGAAGTTGTGCATCGAAGAAATTTAAGAACCCACGGAAGAACGGATGGGGAGGCAGAGAAAAACCTCGCTCGACGTGGGCAAGTAGGAGGAGTCGCTCACTTTTGCATGGCTCCGGTTCGATCTCTCCCTCCGGTAGCCTCAACGACCTGCCGACTATCAGCCCATCGGCGACGAGGTTCCAGATGTCCTTCGTCGTGACGGTCAACCGAAGGAAATCCCCTTGGATCCACCCTGGTGGCGCCGTGGGCCGAGCGCCCGACGACTTGTTCATCTTGTCTCCCTTCTTGGCATGCTCAAGCTTCTCTGTCTTCCCCTTCATCATCGCGGCGGCGGTTGTCGAGGCGGAGCTGAGCGGCGCGTGTGAGACGGGGAGGCGGAGTAAAAGAAGGGAATGGAGGAGGGGCACCGTACCGGCCCTAGCACCGTCCCATTTTATAACTACACGAGTGGGTCGCTGACCTGCGGGTCCACCAGATCTGTGTGCATCCTGATTTCATAGGAAGCATGATACGTGGCGATAAAGATAGCACACAAAACGAGGCATTGTGCCCCCACTTTCCCGAGTCGCTGCGTCATCATCACGCAGAGCGCACTTACCAAATTTTTGAATCCCGTAAAATCTGGACCTCACGAAGTGACCCGTTAGATCAAAAGACCGTGTTGAACACTCGAACCTGAATTCACGCTCAAGATCACTCGGACTCATTTCAAGACAGAATCGATGAGGGTGAATGACAAACATTCCAATCGGCGCATATTTCTGTGAAGTCCTAAAATGCATTCGAAATTAGTGTGTCTTATCAGAATCTGCATCGACCCTTTTTCACTCGAACCCTGGCACGTTGACGGGAGACTATTCTTGACTTGATACTCCCCGACAACGGCGCCAGAAATTCTTCTGGCTACCTCTTGAGCTTGCGTTGGTTTTTCCCTTGAAGAGGAAAGGGTGATGCAGCATAGTAGCAGTAAGTATTTCCCTCAGTTTGAGAACCAAGGTATCAATCCAGTAGGAGTATCAAGCCAAGTATCCAAAGTACGTGTGCAAAAACAGTAAACTTGCACCCAATGCTACAAAGGGGTTGTCAATCCCTTCACGATTGATTGCAAAGTGAGATCTGAAGGTGGAAAGTGCAACAAAGTAAAAGTGTAGGGCTAAAAATATGATGTGAAGTAGACCCGGGGGCCATAGTGTTCACTAGAGGCTTCTCTCATGATAGCAAATATTATGGTGGGTGAACAAATTAATGTCGAGCAATTGATAGAACCGTGCAAAGTCATGACGATATCTAAGGCAATGATCATACATATAGGCATCACGTCTGAGAGAAGTAAACCGGTACTTTCTGCATCTACTACTATTACTCCACACATCGACCGCTATCCAGCATGCATCTAGTGTATTGAGTTCATAACAAACAGAGTAACGCCTTAAGCAAGATGACATGATGTAGAGGGATAAATTGATGCAATAGATATAAACCCCATCTTTTTACACTTGATGGCAACAACACGATGTGTGCCTCGCTACCCCTTCTGTCACTGGGTGAGGTCACCGCACGGTATGAACCCAAAACCAAGCACTTCTCCCATTGCAAGAATTATAGATCAAGTTGGCCAAACGAAACCCACAACTCGAAGAGAATTACAAGGATATCAAATCATGCATGTAAGATATCAAAAGAAACTCAAATAAGATTCATAGATAATCTGATCATAAATCCACAATTCATCGGATCTCGACAAAAACACCGCAAAAGAGGATTACATCGGACAGATCTCCATGAAGATCATGGAGAACTTTGTATTGAAGATCCAAGAGAGAGAAGAAGCCATGTAGCTACTAGCTATGGACCCGAAGGTCTGTGGTGAAGTACTCACGCATCATCGGAGAGGCAATGGTGTTGATGAAGAAGCTCTCCGTGTCCGAATCCCCCCTCCGGCAGGGCACCAGAACGTGCCCCAGATGGGATCTTGCGGAGACAGAAGCTTGCGGCGGCGGAAAAGTATTTTCGTGGCTCTCTCCCGTGGTTTCAGATTTTTCGGGGATTTATAGGCGGAAGAAGAAGGGCAAAGGAGCCACGGGGGGCCTACAAGCCTGCTAGGCGCGCCCCCCAGGCCGCGGCTAGGGGGCTTGTGGCCTCCCCCGGGACCCTTTGCCTTGGTTCTCAAGCTCCCTGCGTATCTTCTGTTCCGGAAAAATATTTTCGGAGGTTTTATTCCGTTTGGACTCTGTTTGATATTCTCCTCTTATAAAGGTCAAAAACACGGAAAAAACAGGAACTGGCACTTGGCACTGAGTTAATAAGTTAGTCCCAAAAAAGATATAAAAGTGCATACAAAGCATCCAAAGTTGACAAGATAATAGCATGGAACCATAAAAAATTATAGATACGTTGGACACGTATCAAGCATCCCCAAGCTTAACTCCTGCTCGTCCTCGAGTAGGGAAGTGATAAAGACTGAGTTTTTGATGTGGACTGCTACCTAGCATATTTGTCCTTTGTAACTTCTTTCATGTGACAAGAATGTTCAGATCCATAAGATTCAAAACAATAGTTTGCTATTGACATGAAAACAATAATACTTCAAGCAAACTAGCAAGGTAATCATGAACTTTCGAAATAACAAGGCCAAAGAAAGTTATCCCTACAAAATCATATTGTCTGGCTATCCTCCATCATCCCCACACAACGAATTTAAATCACGCACAACCCCGGTATTGGCCAAGTAATTGTTTTCGCACTCTTACTTTCTCAAACTTTTTCAACTCTCACGCAGTACATAAGCGTGAGCCATGGATATAGCACTATCGGTGGAATAGAGAGCGTGGTGGAGGTTGTGAGGCAAAAAGAAGGAGATGGTCACATCGAGTAGGCGTATCAAAGGGCTATGGAGATGCCCATCAATAGATATCAGTGTGAATGAGTAGGGATTACCATGCAATGGGCGCACTTAGAGCTATAAGTGTGTGAAAGATCAAAAGGAGAACTAGTGGGTGTGCATCCAACTTGCTTGCTCACGAAGACCTAGGGCAATTTTGAGGAAGCCCATCATTGGAATATACAAGCCAAGTTACATAATGAAGATTCCCACTAATATATGGTGGTGGCAAAACAAGAGACTCTCAGTCATGAAGAACATGGTGCTATTGTGAAGCACAAGTGTGGGAAAAGATAGTAGCATTGTCCCTTCTCTCTTTTTTTGTTTGGGCGCTTTGGCCTCTTTCTATATTATTATTTTGTGGGCAACTTTGGCCTCTTTTTTTATTTCCTCACATGGGACAATGCTTTAATAATGATGATCATCACGGTTTTATTTACTCACAGCTCAATGATTAGAACAATGATGACTCTTATAGGAAATGCCTCCGGCAGTGTATCGGTATGTGCAACGATCTAGCTTGGCTTATGATGTTGAAACATCTCGCTAGGTATCTTACGATCATGCAATGGCAATATGAAAGTGACGGCACAAGTCATGAGACGGAACGGTGGGAGTTGCATGGCAATATATCTCGGAATGGCTATGAAAAGGCCATGATAGGTAGGTATGGTGGCTATTTTGAGGAAGGTCTATGGTGGTTTTGTGTGCCGGCAAAAGTTGCGCGGCACTAGAGAGGCTAGCAATGGTGGAAGGTGAAAGTGCATCTATACCATGGACTCACATTAGTCATGAATAACTCACATACTTATTGCGAAAGTTTTTATTAGTAATCGAAACAAAGTGCTAAACGCATACAACTAGGGGAAGTGTTGGTAGGTGTTAACCATCGCGCGATCCCGACCGCAACACAAAGGATGACAATCAATAAATGAATTATGCTCTGACTTCCTAACATAGCGGTTCACCATACGTGCATGTTACGGGAATCACTAACTTCAACACAAGTATTTCTAGATTCACAACACCCTACTAACATGACTCTAATATTACCTAATCCATGTCTCAAAACTAATTGAGAGGAATCAAACTTCTCTTTCTAATCAATGCACATGAATATGGAAGTTTTATTATATCCTCTTTAGATGCCTATCATCTTTAGGACTACTTTCATAGCACAAGCCAATTACACAGCTACTCAAAGAGAGCACTCTCAAAAATATATAAGTGAAGATCGAGAGTTCTTATTTCTCCAAAATATGACACCGCCGTGCTCTAAAAAGATCTAAGTGAAGCACTTAGAGCAAAGTTATCTAGCTCAAAAGATATAAGTGAAGCACATGCGAGCTAAATTTCCTAACTCAAAAGATATATGTGAAGCTCAATGAGTATTCTAGCAAATCCACAATGCGTGCGTGTATCTCTCAAAAAGGTGTGCAGCAAGGATGATTGTGACACAAAAAAAGGAAAAGACTCCTATAATACACGACGCTCCAAGCAAAACACATATCATGTGGTGAATAAAAATATAGCTCCAAGTAATGTTACCGATGGATTGAAGACGAAAGAGGGGATGCCTTCACGGGGCATCCCCAAGCTTAGGATTTTTGGTGTCCTTGGATTTGGCTTGGGATGCCTTGGGCATCCCCAAGCTTGAGCTCTTTCCACTCTTTATCCCATTGTCCATGAGAACATCACCCAAAACTTGAAAACTTCACAACACAAAACTTAAACAGAAACTCGTGATATCATTAGCACAAGAAAACAAACTACCACCTCTTTAGGTACATTAGCAAACTTTATTTATATTTATATTGGTGTTATATTACGGTATTCTCACTTTCCCATGGCTAGTACTGTTGGAATTATGCCCTAGAGGCAATAATAAATGTATAGTTATTATTATAATTCCTGTATCAAGATAATAGTTTATTATCCATGCTATAATTGTATTGAATGAAGACTCATTTACATGTGTGGATACATAGACAAAACACCGTCCCTAGCATGCCTCTAGTTGGCTAGCCAGTTGATCGATGATAGTCAGTGTCTTCTGATTATGAACAAGGTGTTGTTGCTTGATAACTGGATCACGTCATTAGGAGAATCACGTGATGGACTAGACCCAAACTGATAGACATAGCATGTTGATCGTGTCATTTTGTTGCTACTGTTTTCTGCGTGTCAAGTATTTATTCCTATGACCATGAGATCATATAACTCACTGACACCGGAGGAATGCTTTGTGTGTATCAAACGTCGCAACGTAACTGGGTGACTATAAAGATGCTCTACAGGTATCTCCGAAGGTGTTGGTTGAGTTAGTATGGATCAAGACTGGGATTTGTCACTCCGTGTGACGGAGAGGTATCTCGGGGCCCACTCGGTAATACAACATCACACACAAGCCTTGCAAGCAATGTGACTTAGTGTAAGTTACGGGATCTTGTATTACGGAACGAGTAAAGAGACTTGCCGGTGAACGAGATTGAAATAGGTATACGGATACTGACGATCGAATCTCGGGCAAGTAACATACCGAAGGACAAAGGGAATGACATACGGGATTATACGAATCCTTGGCACTGAGGTTCAAACGATAAGATCTTCGTAGAATATGTAGGATCCAATATGGTCATCCAGGTCCTGCTATTGGATATTGACCGAGGAGTCTCTCGGGTCATGTCTACATAGTTCTCGAACCCGCAGGGTCTGCACACTTAAGGTTCGACGTTGTTTTATGCGTATTTGAGTTATATGGTTGGTTACCGAATGTTGTTCGGAGTCCCGGATGAGATCACGGACGTCACGAGGGTTTCCGGAATAGTCCGGAAACAAAGATTGATATATAGGATGACCTCATTTGATTACCGGAAGGTTTTCGGAGTTACCGGGAATGTACCAGGAATGACGAATGGGTTCCGGGAGTTCATCGGAGGGGGGCAACCCACTCCGGGGAAGCCCATAGGCATTTGGGGGGGTCACACCAGCCCTTAGTGGGCTGGTGGGACAGCCCACCAATCCCCTATGCGCCAAGAGAGAAAAAATCAAAGGAAAGAAAAAAAAGGAAGAAGTGGGAAGGGGGAAGGACTCCCTCCCACCAAACCAAGTAGGACTCGGTTTGGGGGGGGAGAGTCCTCCCCCCTGGCTCGGCCGACCCCTTGGGGTTCCCTTGGACCCCAAGGGAAGGTCCCCCTCCCTCCTCCTATATATATGGGGCTTTTAGGGCAGATTTGAGACGACTTTCTCACGGCTGCCCGACCACATACCTCCATAGTTTTTCCTCTAGATCGTGTTTCTGCGGAGCTCGGGCGGAGCCCTGCTGAGATAAGATCATCACCAACCTCCGGAGCGCCGTCACGCTGTCGGAGAACTGTTCTACCTCTCCGTCTCTCTTGCTGGATCAAGAAGGCCGAGATCATCGTCGAGTTGTACGTGTGCTGAACGCGGAGGTGCCGTCCGTTCGGTACTAGATCGTGGGACTCATCGCGGGATTGTTCGCGGGGCGGATCGAGGGACGTGAGGACGTTCCACTACATCAACCGCGTTCTCTAACGCTTCTGCTGTGCGATCTACAAGGGTACGTAGATCACTCATCCCCTCTCGTAGATGGACATCACCATGATAGGTCTTCGTGCGCGTAGGAATATTTTTGTTTCCCATGCGACGTTTCCAACAGTGGCATCATTAGCTAGGTTCATGCGTAGATGTCTTCTCGAGTAGAACACAAAAGGTTTTGTGGGCGGTGATGTGCGTTTTGCTGCCCTCCTTAGTCTTTTCTTGATTCCGCGGTATTGTTGGATTGAAGCGGCTTGGACCGACATTACTCGTACGCTTACGAGAGACTGGTTTCATCGTTACGAGTAACCCCCTTTGCTCAAAGATGACTGGCAAGTGACGGTTTCTCCAACTTTAGTTGAATCGGATTTGACCGAGGAGGTCCTTGGATGAGGTTAAATAGCAACTCATATATCTACGTTGTGGTGTTTGCGTAAGTAAGATGCGATCCTACTAGATACCCTTGGTCACCACGTAAAACATGCAACAACAAAATTAGAGGACGTCTAACTTGTTTTTGTAGGGTATGATTGTGATGTGGTATGGCCAACGATGTGATGTGATATATTGGATGTATGAGATGATCATGTTGTAATAGAAATATCGACTTGCACGTCGATGGTACGGCAACCGGCAGGAGCCATAGGGTTGTCTTTATACTAACATATGTGCTTGCAGATGCGTTTACTATTTTGCTAGGATGTAGCTTTAGTAGTAATGGCATAAGTAGCACGACAACCCCGATGGCAACACGTTGACGGATGATCATGGTGTGGCGCCGGTGACAAGAAGATCGTGCCGGTGCTTTGGCGATGGAGATCAAGAAGCACGAGATGATGGCCATATCATGTCACTTATGAATTGCATGTGATGTTAATCCCTTTATGCACCTTATTTTGCTTAGAACGACGGTAGCATTATGAGGTGATCTCTCACTAAAATTTCAAGACGAAATTGTGTTCTCCCCGACTGTGCACCGTTGCTACAGTTCGTCGTTTCGAGACACCACGTGATGATCGGGTGTGATAGACTCAACGTTCACATACAACGGGTGCAAAATAGTTGCGCACGCGGAACACTCGGGTTAAGCTTGACGAGCCTAGCATGTGCAGACATGGCCTCGGAACACATAAGACCGAAAGGTCGATCATGAATCATATAGTTGATATGATTAGCATAGGGATGCTTACCACTGAAACTACTCTCGACTCACGTGATGATCGGACTTGGGATAGTGTAAGTGGATCATGAACCACTCAAATGACTAGAGAGATGTACTTTTTGAGTGGGAGTTTGGCATATAATTTGATTAAGTTGAACTCTAATTATCTTGAACATAGTCTAAAGTCCACTTTGTATGTATTTGTGTTGTAGATCATGGCTCACGCAAGTGTCATCCTGAATTTTAATACGTTCCTAGAGAAAGCTAAGTTGAAAGATGATGGAAGCAACTTTGTAGACTGGGCTCGTAATCTTAAGCTAATCTTACAAGCTGGAAAGAAGGATTATGTCCTTAATGCTGCGCTAGGAGATGAACCACCCGCTACGGCTGATCAGGATGTTAAGAACGCTTGGTTAGCACGTAAGGAGGACTACTCAATAGTTCAATGTGCAGTCTTGTATGGCTTGGAACCGGGACTTCAACGTCGCTTTGAGCATCATGGAGCATTTGAGATGTTCCAGGAGTTGAAGTTTATCTTTCAGAAGAACGCCCGGATCGAGAGGTATGAGACCTCCGATAAATTCTATGCTTGCAAGATGGAGGAAAGCTCATCTGTCAGTGAACATGTGCTCAAAATGTCTGGGTACTCAAACCGTCTAGCTGAACTGGGGATTGAACTCCCGCAAGAATCTATCACTGACAGAATCCTTCAATCACTGCCGCCAAGCTATAAAGGCTTTGTGTTGACCTACAACATGCAAGGGATGAACAAGTCTCCCGGCGAGTTGTTTGCGATGCTGAAAGTCGCAGAGTCTGAACTCCGTAAAGAGCATCAAGTGTTGATGGTGAGCAAGACCACTAGTTTCAAGAGAAACAGCAAAGGCAAGAAGGGCAATTCGAAGAAGAGCGGCAAGCCTGTTGCCAATCCGCCGAAGAAACCCAAGGCTGGACCTAAGCCTGAAACAGAGTGCTTCTATTGCAAGGGTATGGGTCACTGGAAGCGCAATTGCCCCAAGTATCTGGCAGATAAGAAGGCGGGTAAAGAAAAATCAGGTATATTTGATATACATGTTATTTATGTGTACTTAACCGGCTCTCGTAGTAGTGCCTGGGTATTTGATACCGGTTCTGTTGCTCACATTTGCAACTCGAAGCAGGAACTGCGGAATAGACGAAGGCTGGCGAAAGACGAAGTGACGATGCGCGTAGGAAACGGTTCCAAGGTTCATGCAATCGCCGTCGGCATCGTATCACGTCAACTACCATCGGGATTAGTGATGAACTTAAATCATTGTTATTTAGTGCCTGCGTTGAGCATGAACATTATATCTGGATCTTGTTTATTGCGAGACGGTTACTCTTTTAAGTCTGAGAATAATGGTTGTTCTATTTCTATGAGTAATATATTTTATGGTCATGCACCGAATGTGAGAGGATTGTTCATATTGAATCTCGATAGCACTACACATATACATAACATTGAGACCAAAAGAGTTAGAGTAAACAATGATAGCGCCATGTTTTTGTGGCACTGCCGCTTGGGTCATATTGGTGTAAAGCGCATGAAGAAACTCCATACTGATGGACTTTTGGAGTCACTTGACTTTGATTCACTTGACACGTGCGAACCATGCCTCATGGGCAAGATGACTAAAACTCCGTTCTCCGGAACAATGGAGCGTGCAAGTGACTTGTTGGAAATCATACATACCGATGTGTGTGGTCCGATGAGCGTGGAGGCACGCGGCGGATATCGTTATTTTCTCACCTTCACTGACGATTTAAGTAGATATGGTTATATCTACTTGATGAAGCACAAGTCTGAAACATTTGAAAAGTTCAAGCAATTTCAGAGTGAAGTAGAAAATCATCGTAACAAGAAGATCAAGTTCCTACGGTCTGATCGTGGGGGTGAATATCTGAGTCTCGAGTTTGGTGCTCACTTAAGACAATGTGGAATTGTTTCGCAGTTAACACCGCCTGGAACACCACAGCGTAATGGTGTGTCCGAACGTCGTAATCGTACTTTGTTAGAGATGGTGCGATCTATGATGTCTCTTACTGATTTGCCGTTGTCATTTTGGGGTTATGCATTAGAAACAGCTGCATTCACTTTGAATAGGGCACCATCAAAATCCGTTGAGACGACGCCATACGAACTGTGGTATGGCAAAAGACCAAAGTTGTCGTTTCTTAAAGTTTGGGGATGTGATGCTTATGTCAAAAAGCTTCAGCCTGAAAAGCTGGAACCCAAAGCGGAAAAATGCGTCTTCATAGGTTACCCAAAGGAGACAGTTGGGTACACCTTCTATCTCAAATCCGAGGGCAAAGTGTTTGTTGCTAAAAACGGAACTTTTCTCGAGAAGGAGTTTCTCTCGAGAGAATTGAGTGGGAGGAAGATAGAACTTGACGAGGTTGTCGAACCTCTCATCCCTCTGGATGGTGGCGCAGGGCAAGGGGAAACCTCTGTCGTTGCGACGCCGGTTGAGGAGGAAGTTAATGATGATGATCATGAAACTCCAGTTCAAGTTTCTGTTGAACCACGCAGGTCGACGAGATCACGCGCTGCTCCAGAGTGGTACGGTAATCCCGTCTTATCAATCATGTTGTTAGACAACAATGAACCTGCAAATTATGAAGAAGCAATGGTGGGCCCAGATTCCAACAAATGGCTAGAAGCCATGAAATCCGAGATAGGATCCATGTATGAGAACAAAGTGTGGACTTTGGAGATACTGCCTGAGGGCCGCAAGGCTATTCAGAACAAATGGATCTTTAAGAAGAAGACGGACGCTGACGGTAATGTGACCGTTTATAAAGCTCGACTTGTGGCAAAGGGTTTTTCACAAGTTCCAGGAATTGACTACGATGAGACTTTCTCTCCCGTAGCGATGCTTAAGTCCGTCAGAATCATGTTAGCGATAGCTGCATTTTTCGATTATGAAATCTGGCAGATGGATGTCAAAACGGCGTTCCTTAACGGTTTCCTTAAGGAAGAGTTGTATATGATGCAACCCGAAGGTTTTGTCGATCCTAAAAATGCTGACAAGGTGTGCAAGCTCCAGCGATCCATTTATGGACTGGTGCAAGCATCTCGGAGTTGGAACAAACGCTTTGATGAGGTGATCAAAGCATTTGGGTTTATACAAGTGGTTGGAGAATCTTGTATTTACAAGAAAGTGAGTGGGAGCTCTGTGGCGTTTCTAATATTATATGTGGATGACATATTACTGATTGGAAACAACGTAGAGCTTTTAGAGAGCATAAAAGGTTACTTGAATAAAAGTTTCTCTATGAAGGACCTAGGAGAAGCTGCTTACATTCTAGGCATTAAGATCTATAGGGATAGATCAAAACGCCTGATAGGACTTTCACAAAGCACATACCTTGATAAAGTTTTGAAGAGGTTCAAAATGGAACAGTCCAAGAAAGGGTTCTTGCTGGTGTTACAAGGTACGAGATTGAGTAAGACTCAGTGCCCAGCAACTGATGAAGATAGAGAGCATATGCGCTCCGTCCCCTATGCTTCAGCCATAGGTTCTATCATGTATGCGATGCTGTGCACTAGACCGGATGTTAGCCTGGCCATAAGTATGGCAGGCAGGTTCCAGAGTAATCCAGGAGTGGATCACTGGACAGCGGTCAAGAATATCCTAAAGTACCTGAAAAGGACTAAGGAGATGTTTCTCGTGTATGGAGGTGACGAAGAGCTCGCCGTAAAGGGTTATGTTGATGCAAGCTTTGACACAGATCCGGACGACTCTAAGTCACAAACCGGATACGTATTTATTCTTAATGGGGGTGCAGTAAGCTGGTGCAGTTCCAAGCAAAGCGTCGTAGCAGATTCTACATGTGAAGCGGAGTACATGGCTGCCTCGGAGGCAGCTAAGGAGGGTGTCTGGATGAAGCAGTTCATGACGGATCTTGGAGTGGTGCCAAGTGCACTGGATCCAATAACCTTGTTCTGTGACAACACTGGTGCCATTGCCCTGGCAAAGGAACCAAGGTTTCACAAGAAGACCAGACACATCAAACGACGCTTCAACCTCATCTGCGACTACGTCGAGGAGGAGGACGTAAATATATGCAAAGTGCACACGGATCTGAATGTAGCAGACCCGCTGACTAAACCTCTTCCACGGCCAAAACATGATCGACACCAGAACTGTATGGGTGTTAGATTTATTACAATGTAATTCACATGGTGATGTGAGGGCTAGATTATTGACTCTAGTGCAAGTCGGAGACTGTTGGAATTATGCCCTAGAGGCAATAATAAATGTATAGTTATAATTATAATTCCTGTATCAAGATAATAGTTTATTATCCATGCTATAATTGTATTGAATGAAGACTCATTTACATGTGTGGATACATAGACAAAACACCGTCCCTAGCATGCCTCTAGTTGGCTAGCCAGTTGATCGATGATAGTCAGTGTCTTCTGATTATGAACAAGGTGTTGTTGCTTGATAACTGGATCACGTCATTAGGAGAATCAAGTGATGGACTAGACCCAAACTGATAGACATAGCATGTTGATCGTGTCATTTTGTTGCTACTGTTTTCTGCGTGTCAAGTATTTATTCCTATGACCATGAGATCATATAACTCACTGACACCGGAGGAATGCTTTGTGTGTATCAAACGTCGCAACGTAACTGGGTGACTATAAAGATGCTCTACAGGTATCTCTGAAGGTGTTGGTTGAGTTAGTATGGATCAAGACTGGGATTTGTCACTCCGTGTGACGGAGAGGTATCTCGGGGCCCACTCGGTAATACAACATCACACACAAGCCTTGCAAGCAATGTGACTTAGTGTAAGTTACGGGATCTTGTATTACGGAACGAGTAAAGAGACTTGCCGGTGAACGAGATTGAAATAGGTATACGGATACTGACGATCGAATCTCGGGCAAGTAACATACCGAAGGACAAAGGGAATGACATACGGGATTATACGAATCCTTGGCACTGAGGTTCAAACGATAAGATCTTCGTAGAATATGTAGGATCCAATATGGTCATCCAGGTCCCGCTATTGGATATTGACCGAGGAGTCTCTCGGGTCATGTCTACATAGTTCTCGAACCCGCAGGGTCTGCACACTTAAGGTTCGACGTTGTTTTATGCGTATTTGAGTTATATGGTTGGTTACCGAATGTTGTTCGGAGTCCCGGATGAGATCACGGACGTCACGAGGGTTTCCGGAATAGTCCGGAAACAAAGATTGATATATAGGATGACCTCATTTGATTACCGGAAGGTTTTCGGAGTTACCGGGAATGTACCAGGAATGACGAATGGGTTCCGGGAGTTCACCGGAGGGGGGCAACCCACTCCGGGGAAGCCCATAGGCATTTGGGGGGGTCACACCAGCCCTTAGTGGGCTGGTGGGACAGCCCACCAATCCCCTATGCGCCAAGAGAGAAAAAATCAAAGGAAAGAAAAAAAAGGAAGAAGTGGGAAGGGGGAAGGACTCCCTCCCACCAAACCAAGTAGGACTCAGTTTGGGGGGGGGAGAGTCCTCCCCCCTGGCTCGGCCGACCCCTTGGGGTTCCCTTGGACCCCAAGGCAAGGTCCCCCTCCCTCCTCCTATATATATGGGGCTTTTAGGGCAGATTTGAGACGACTTTCTCACGGCTGCCCGACCACATACCTCCATAGTTTTTCCTCTAGATCGTGTTTCTGCGGAGCTCGGGCGGAGCCCTGCTGAGATAAGATCATCACCAACCTCCGGAGCGCCGTCACGCTGCCGGAGAACTCTTCTACCTCTCCGTCTCTCTTGCTGGATCAAGAAGGCCGAGATCATCGTCGAGCTGTACATGTGCTGAACGCGGAGGTGCCGTCCGTTCGGTACTAGATCGTGGGACTGATCGCGGGATTGTTCGCCGGGCGGATCGAGGGACGTGAGGACGTTCCACTACATCAACCGCGTTCTCTAACGCTTCTGCTGTGCGATCTACAAGGGTACGTAGATCACACATCCCCTCTCGTAGATGGACATCACCATGATAGGTCTTCGTGCGCATAGGAAATTTTTTGTTTCCCATGCGACGTTTCCAACAAGTACCCCCCCGGTACTATCCATAGTTTCATCAAAATAAGCAATCAACACAACAAAAACAGAATCTGTCAAAAACAGACCAGTCTGTAGCAATATGTATACTTCGTATACTTCTGGTATCTCAAAAATTCTTAACAATTACGACAATTTGGGAAATTGGTATATCAACCAACAGCAAAAAGAATGAACTCAAAATCTCTTTCTGGATAAAAATGAAAAATAATTTCGTGAGCGAAAAGTTTCTGTCTTTTTCAGCACGATCAAACAACCATCACCAAACTAGTCATAAAGGTTTTACTTGGCACAAGCACAAAAAGAAATACAAAAAAACAATCATAAAAGAATTATGATGGTGTGGACGCAACAAAACAGAAAGCAAAAAAGCAAAGATAAATTCATTGGGTTGCCTCCCAACAAGCGCTATTGTTTAACGCCCTTAGCTAGGCATAAGGTGACAGAATCACGTATCGTCGTCTTTGGTGCTCAAACCATAAGTAGCCCTCATAAGGCAATCTTATTTTATTTCTAGGAAAATGTTCCATGCCCTTCTTTAATGGAAATTGAAATCTAATATTCCCTTCCTTCATATCGATGACAACACCAATAGTCCTTAGGAAAGGTCTACCAAGAATGATAGGACATGTTGGATTGCAATCAATATCAAGCACAATGAAATATACGGGTACATAGTTTCTATTTGCAATAATAAGAACATCATTGATCCTTCCCATAGGTTTTTAACAGTAGAATCCGCAAGATGCAAATTAAGAGAGCACTTATCAATCTCATTGAAGCCTAGAACATCACATAAAGACTTTGGAATCGCGGAAACACTAGCACACAAATCACACAAAGCTATACTTTCATAGTTTTTGATCTCGATTTTGATAGTAGGTTCCCACTCATCATGAAGTTTTCTAGGAATAGAAACTTCCAATTCAAGTTTCTCTTCAAGAGATTTCATCATAGCATTGACGATATGATCGGTAAAGGCCTTGTTTTGGCTATAAGCGTGTGGAGAATTTAGCATGGATTGCATCAAGGAAATACATTCAATCAAAGAGCAACTATCATAATTGAATTCCTCGAAATCCAAAGTAGTAATTTCATTACTACTCAAAGTTTTAATATCCTCTCCTCCACTTTCAATGCTTATAGCATCAAGATAGATAGACTCTGAATCATTGGGGCGTTTCTCAACCAAGGTGGATTCATATTCAGCCCCATCATCATTAGGTTTGACACTAGAAAACAAGGATTTAATGAGAGTCACACCAAGCACTTTAAGATCTTCGTGATTCTCATCATGAGAACACGCCTTTTTAAGCCATTCATGTCTAGCATGAATTTGGGCGGTTCTTTCTTTACTCTCATTCATGGAAACACGCATAGCTTTCAAAGTTTCATCCATATTGATCTTGGGAGGAGCACATCTCAATTTCAAAGCATCAATATCACTAGACATTCTATCAACGCTCTTAGCCAAATCGTCAATTTTGAGTAGCTTTTCCTCTATGGATGCATTGAAAATCTTTTGTGAGTTGATGAACTCTTTGATATTACTCTCTAGATCAGAGGGTAATCTATTGTAATTTCCATGAGTATTGTTGTAGGAGTTGCCAAAGTTATTAGAGGAGTTACTAGGAAAAGGCCTAGGAACATAGTTTCCTCTAAAAGCATTGTTGTTGCCAAAATTATTCCTACCAACAAAATTAACGTCCAAGCTAGCGTTGCTACTCTCAATCAAGGAAGACAAGGGCATATCAATAGGATCTAAAGGAGCACTTCTACTAGCAACAAAATTCATTAACTCATCCATCTTAGCACTCAACGAGTTAATTTCTTCTATAGCGTGTACCTTCTTACTAGTAGGTGACCTTTCAGTGTGCCACTGAGAGTAGTTCATCATGATGTTGTCTAGGAGCTTTGTGGCTTCCCCTAACGTGATTTCCATGAACGTTCCACCTGAGGCGGAGTCCAAGATATTTCTAGATGTGAAATTCAAGCCAATGTAGAAGATTTGAATAATCGTCAAAAGACTCAAGCCATGTGAGGGACAATTTCTAATCATCAATTTCATTCTCTCCCAAGATTGTGTAACATGCCCATGATCAAGTTGCTTGAAATTCATGAGATCCTTACGGAGAGAGATAATCTTAGCCGTCGGAAAATACTTGGATATATAAGCATCTTTGCACTTATCCCAAGAATCGATACTATTTTTGGGCAAAGAAGAAAACCAAGTTTTTGCACGATCTCGCAACGAGAAGGGAAAAAGCTTCAATTTAATCACATCATTATCCACATCTTTCTTCTTTTGCATATTGCAAAGCTCAATGAAGGTATTGAGATGGGATGCGGCATCTTCACTAGGAAGGCCGGAGAATTGCTCTTTCATAACAAGATTCAGCAAAGCGGCATTGATTTCGTATGACTCCGCACTAGTGGCAGGAGCAATCGAAGTACTAATAAAATCATTAGTATTAGTATTCGAGAAGTCACAAAGTTTGGTGTTTTCATTCATGGTGACTTTGGCAATCAAGAAAGCACACAAGCGAACAAAGAGCAAGCGAGAAAAAGGGCAAACGAAAAGGCAAACGGAAAAGGCAAACGAAAAAGGCAAATTGTGAAGTGGGGGAGAGGAAAACGAGAGGCAACTGGCAAACAAAGTAAATGCAAGAGATGAGTTCGCGACACCTACTTGGATGAGTTCTTGACTTGATCCACCCCGGCAACGGCGCCAGAATTCTTCTGCTACGGCAACAAAAGTCCTTCCCCGACAACGTCAGGAATTCTTCTTGCTACTTCTCTTGCTTGCGTCGTTTTTTCCCTTGAAGAGGAAAGGGTGATGCAGCACAGGAGCAGCAAGTATTTCCCTCAGTTTGAGAACCAAGGTATCAATCCAGTAGGATAATCTCGTCAAGTCCAGAGTACGTGAGCAAACACAAAAGAGCTTGCACCGAACGCTATAAAGGGGTTGTCAATCCCTTCAAGATTGATTGCAAAGTGAGATCTGAAGGCGGAAAGTGCAACGAAGTAAAAAGTGTTAGGCTGAAAATATGGTGTGGAGTAGACCCGGGGGCCATAGTGTTCACTAGAGGCTTCTCTCAAAATAGCAAATATCATGGTGGGTGAACAAATTACTGTCGAGCAATTGATAGAACCGCGCAAAGTCATGACGATATCTAAGGCAATGATCATACATATAGGCATCACGTCCGAGACAAGTAGACTGATACTTTCTGCATCTACTACTATTACTCCACACATCGACCACTATCCAGCATGCATCTAGTGTATTGAGTTCATGACGAACAAAGTAACTCCTTAAGCAAGATGACATGATATAGAGGGATAAACTCAAACCAATGATGAAAACCCCATCTTTTTACCCTTGATGGAAACAACACGATGCGTGCCTCGCTACCCCTTCTGTCACTGGGTGAGGTCACCTCACGGTATGAACCAAAAACCAAGCACTTCTCCCATTGCAAGAATCATAGATCTAGTTGGCCAAACAAAACCCACAACTTGAAGAGAATTACAAGGATATGAAATCATGCATAAGAGAGATGAGAAGAAACTCAAATAAGATTCAAAGATAATCTGATCATAAATCCACAATTCATCGGATCTCGACAAACACACCGCAAAAGAAGATTACATCGGATAGATCTCCATGAAGATCATGGAGAACTTTGTATTGAAGATCCAAGAGAGAGAAGAAGCCATCTAGTTACCAGCTATGGACCCATAGGTCTATGGTGAACTACTCACGCATCATCGGAGAGGTCATGGTGTTGATGAACAAGCCCTCCGTATCTGAATCCCCCCCTCCGGCAGGGCACCAGAACGTGCCCCAGATGGGATCTTGCAGAGACAAAAGCTTGCGGCGGCGGAAAAGTACTTTCGATGATCTCCTGATTTTTTATGGGATTTTAGGGAATATATAGGTGCAAAACCTAGGGAAAGGAGGCTCAAGGAGCCCACAAGCCAGGGGCGCGGGCCCCCCTTGGCCACGCCATGAGGGGTTGTGGGGTCCCTGGTGGCCCCCTGCCCTGATTCTCCGGCTTCCCGATCTTTTTCTGTTCCGGAAAAATCTTTTTGGCAGTTTCATTCCGTTTGGACTCCATTCAAAATCCTCCTCTGAAAGGGGTCAAAAACATGGAAAAAAACACGAACTGGCTCTTGGCAGTGAGTTAATAAGTTAGTCCCAAAAAATATATAAAAGGCATGCAAAACATCCAAAGTTTGACAAGATAATAGCATAAAACCATCAAAAATTATAGATACGTTGGAGACGTATAAGGTAGCAGTAAGTATTTCCCTCAGTTTGAGAACCAAGGTATCAATCCAGTAGGAGTATCAAGCCAAGTCTCCAAAGTACGTGCGCAAAAACAACAAACTTGCACCCAACGCTACAAAGGGGTTGTCAATCCCTTCACGATTGATTGCAAAGTGAGATCTTAAGGTGGAAAGTGCAACAAACTAAAAGTGTAGGGCTAAAAATATGATGTGAAGTAGACCCGGGGGCCATAGTGTTCACTAGAGGCTTCTCTCATGATAGCAAATCTTACGGTGGGTGAACGAATTACTGTCGAGCAGTTGATAGAACCGCGCAAAGTGATGACGATATCTAAGGCAATCATCATACATATAGGCATAACGTCCGAGACAAGTAGACCGATACTTTCTGCACCTACTACTATTACTCCACACATCGACCGCTATCTAGCATGCTTCTAGTGTATTGAGTTCATAACAAATAGAGTAACGCCTTAAGCAAGATGACATGATGTAGAGGGATAAATTCATGCAATAGATATAAACCCCATCTTTTTACCCTTGATGGCAACAACACGATCCGTGCCTCGCTACCCCTTCTGTCACTGGGTGAGGTCACCGCATGGTATGAACCCAAAACCAAACACTTCTCCCATTGCAAGAATTATAGATCAAGTTGGCTAAACGAAACCCACAACTCGAAGAGAATTACAAGGATATGAAATCATGCATGTAACATATCAAAAGAAACTCAAATAAGATACATAGATCATCTGATCATAAATCCACAATTCATCGGATCTCGACAAACACACCGCAAAAGAGGATTACAATAGATAGATCTCCATGAAGATCATGGGGAACTTTGTATTGAAGATCCAAGAGAGAGAAGAAGAGATATATCTACTAGCTATGGACCCGAAGGTCTATGGTGAACTACTCACGCATCATCGGAGAGGCTATGGTGTTGATGAAGAAGCCCTCCATGTCTGAATCCCCCTCCGGCAGGGCACCAGAACGTGCCCCAGATGGGATCTTGCGGATACAGAAGCTTGCGGCGGCGAAAAAGTATTTTCGTGGCTCTCTCCCGTGGTTTCAGATTTTTCGGGGATTTATAGGCGGAAGAAGTAGGGCAAAGGAGCCATGGGGGGGGGACAAGCCTGCTAGGCGCGCTCCCGAGGCCGCGGCTAGGGGACTTGTGGCCTCCCCCGGGACCCTTTGCCTTGGTTCTCAAGCTCCCTGCGTATCTTCTGTTCCGGAAAAATATTTTCGGAGGTTTTATTCCGTTTGGACTCTGTTTGATATTCTCCTCTGAAAAAGGTCAAAAACACAGAAAAAACAGGAACTGGCACTTGGCACTGAGTTAATAAGTTAGTCCCAAAAAAGATATAAAAATGCATACAAAGCATCCAAAGTTGACAAGATAATAGCATGGAACCATCAAAAATTATAGATACGTTGGACACGTATCAAACCCCGATCCATCCGGGGGCTAACGATGGGGATATGTACCTAGGATAGGGTCTTAGGCCTGACCTACATGCCCTACCGAAGGACACTACATTGGAGAACTTAAGGATCACAAGGAAGACTCCGACTGAAACCACCAAGGCGCATGAGTCACTCGACAGATCATCCACTCGGAGGTTTCTCCCTCCATTCGACAATTATCTTTCACTCGGAGGAACCAGAAGCCAATCGACCACAGAAGATAAGAAGCCACTCCAGGGAGGCCAATGGGCACGCATTCGACTGGTCGCCATAAGTAGCATTTATTTCATACGTTATCAGTAACGCCGACCTTTATTAACAAGATTGAACCCTTGGTTGCTGGGTATTGATGAGGGGTAGCGCACTCTATATAAGCCACCCTCTCCTCTAGCACAATGGTTCGCACACCTTGTAACCTACACATTCCACACGATAGAAGCTCGTGAGCACTTAGACATAGGACTTTTACCTCCACGAGAGGGGCCTGAACTCATACATTCATGTCTACCATCTCGCCGTAGCTAGGACTCTGCCCTCTCTTTACGTACCCCTACCTTCTACTGTCAGGATTGTTATGACGACACCGGCCACTTCGAATTCGGCCTACACTGGTCTAGCTAGTCTCACCCAATATATTCGTCCTCATCCGATCGTTTTTTCAAATCTTAGCCACTCCCTTTCCATCCGCCCCAAGCTCTTCCCCGACATGGCGGTCAATAGATCTGAGTCCTTCGTCGGTTGATCTACGAACTAAGACCTCATCTAGCCAATCCCGAGGAGGAGATGGACGTTTGCATCACGCTCCGCGCGCTTGCGGGGAGAATGCTCGACAACGGTCCGACTTGATCCATGGGGAATCCAACATGTCCGCCCAAATGACTCGCGAATCTGTTGTGAGGCGCATCGTCATTGCCTCGCTTCATCTAACGTCCGAACATCATCGCAGACGCACAACCCTTTGTTGGCGCACCGACACTGAGGCCATTCGTGGACCGTTGTTGTGGCATGGAGTGCCCGTTGCACGAGACAAAGGGCGCGCGAGGCCACGACAACCCTCACGGCAACCATCGACGAGGTGGAGTTGCACTCTTTGGTGTCGAGAAAGATGGCGTGCAACCCCGGGCATCACAACCATGTCGTGGTAGACGTGTTTGCCTCTGACCACGATCGATCTACCTTTGAGCTCACATCGATCGACGACGTGTAGTCGACATGCTCCGAAGATGAAGAATAGGTCATGGGAGACATCGACGCCTCAAGTCCAGTGAGCCGACGTGTGTCCCATGTCCTATTCTACCTCGTCGGTTACCACACCAACACTGTGAGGAGTGTAGCCGACCATCGTACATGGACATGGATGAGTCGGACGAGCTCCGCTTAATATTAGGATTCACGTTGATGCAAGAGAATCTATAGCCGGACCCCTCATACCTGTGTCAAACGTCTGGCCAGACCGCTCGGTCACTGACCGATCACGAAATTTTGACTCAGTCGGGTGGCTCAAATGGGCCTCAAACGCTCGGACTGACCGGGACCCCTCATATCCAACCCAAATATGGGGAGGATATGGGGCGCCCGGGCACGCCCAGGGTCGCCAGCCATGTCAGCTTGGCCCGCACGGGCCCGCATCAACCCACATATATTTGTCCCCATCCGCTCGCCAAACCAAACAATAGCCACTTCACTCCACCATCCGCCACCCAAGCTCATCACGGGCGATCTCCAGCATGGCGGGCAGCGGATCTGACTCCTACCTGTCCGGATCCATCGACTCGGGTGTCGTCCCCTGCAGGTTGGAGGAGGCAATGGTGCTCTGCATTCCACTCCGCCGCCCCCGCGTGAACAGTGCGTGGCTGATTGCAGGATCTGTCCGGCATGACTCCATAGCGTGGGCTCAACATGCGCTCCGGTCCTCTGGAACTGGATCACCGCGGCCCCGGCGACCGGAAAATCTCTCCTTCCTCATCAATAGTCCGGCAGACTGTGAGTAGTATATCACGGAGGAAATGACGACGGCGGATGAGGCGGCATGGGCGGCCGCATAGGAGGAAGCCATCTGCGCCCATATTTTGAAGAAACGGGAGCAAAGGGACAAGCGCGCCCTCGCCCGACAGCAGAATCGGGCGGTCAGTGAAATGATCGGACTGCCATCGAAGGAGAAAAGGAGGTCAGCGACGACGAGGACCACTCGAGTGACGAGTAGATCCGGCTCGATCCCTACTGCGTCTTCGACCGGTGCTTTCATGAGAAGGACGACAAGGGCTCCGAGAAGGGCAAGGACAGGACAGCCATAGCCAAACATGTCAAATTTTAATAACCCGATGACATGTTAGTGATGATGGAGTAGTCGGACGATGTGTGCAATGCATTGTCACAGTAGTAGTTGTATTAATTTGTATGGATTTTAGATATCTGATTGAGAGCAACTCCAACCCACGAATCCATTTCATCCGCTCGCATTCATTTATGTCCATGCAGAAAAGAAAAAGTATGTCCAACCCGCAGATCCATTTTTAATTTTCATCCACTTTGTGTTCGTACGGAACCATCTCAATCTCAAATTTAGAACTGATTTGGATTGAAAACAGACACAAAGCGCCCACACGTCATACACCGCGGCGCTTGACAAGCAGTGCCTACCCGCCGGTAATGCGGCGCAGCGAGAGCAGGGCGGGGCGAGGCTGAGCGCTGCAACGGGTGTGGCGAGTGGCGCGACGAGGCTGAGCGCTGCAATGGGTGTGGCGAGTGGCGGCGGCGAGGCGAGGCAAGCGGGCACGACGGGCCAGGCGGGCGGCGCGGCAAGGCCAGGCGGGTGCGGTGGGCGCTGCGGGCGGCGCGGCAAGACCAGGCGGGCACGGCCGCCGCGTGCATGCGAGCTAGCTAGGTGGCCGCCGCGTGGAAGCGCATCCGCAGCCGCTTGCTAGCTAGCTAGCTGCCTAGCTACAAGTCGTGCTTGCGTGCGAGCGCAGCCGCAACCGCGTGCTACCTACTCCTTCGTTCATAAATATAATACTTTTAAGGATTATATTATAGAGTACATACCGATATACTCCCTCCGTCCGGAAATACTTGTTCTAGAAATTAATGTATCTAGACTTATTTTAATAATAGATAAATTCATTATATTCATTCTTTTTAGGACAAGTATTTTCAAACAGAGGGAGTATATAAACATATTTTACAGTATATATTCATTCATTTTGCTTCGTATATACTCCCTCCGTTCCTAGATATAAGTCTTTTAAACGATTGCACTATGTGTCTACATACGGAACAAAATGATTGAATGTACACTCTAAAATATGTCTATATACATCCGTATGTAGTCCACTAGTAAAATCTCTACAAAGACTTATATTTAGGAACGGAGAAAGTATTTCATAATAGAATTTCTAAAATATCTTATATTTAGAAACGGAGGGAATAACTAGCTAGCTGACAACCACGCTAGTGCGAAGGCGAGTGCATGGACACGACGAGAATGCGATGGGGACGCGGGCAACGAGCTCGACACGCACGGGCAGCTATAGAGCGGGGCGGAGGTGAGCACCCCGGAGCTGCGGTTTGGCGGTGCGGGAGCTCGCCCATCAGGTGTTCAACCGAATATTAAGCAGACATGTCAAAAATGCAATCTTTTTTCGTTAGATGCATATACGAATCCAAATAAAAAAAGATAAAAATAAATGAAACGCAACCCAAACAAATAAAAAACAACAGATAAAGCACTCGTCCATTTGAATCGTCCGATTGAAGTTACTTTCAGAAAGCAAATTTAAAACTTTATCGATCAGTGTGGTGTGCCCGTGGGCATTGAAGGGGTTGGATTTGTGAAATTCGACTGTAGATGATATAAGTGTATGAATTTGATGATTTTTAATTAAGGTGTGCGGTTGTGAAACAATTATCAAGATGTGATCAGTCACTGTTCACAAGAGCTTGGGCGAATGATTGAGAGGTAGGATTTGGTACTCTATCTTACTGTAGATGCTCTAAACTGATGAGATTGAACAAAAATGAGCTCAATAATCTGATAGGTTTTTGCATGTTCTATCAAAAAGGAATCGCCTAGAACCTTTCAGGGCACGAACGATAGCTTGCCACGGCTCGCTAACTGTACCTTCGGAACATCAACATCAACCGTTATTATTCATTGGAAGTTGTGGCATATGCCGAGACCTCCTTGCAAACTTTAATCAATGTGTTTAAATTCTTTTTCTGATGCATTAGATCAGACATCTAATCTGTTTTCCAGATAAATAACGGAATTATTGATTTAAAATAAATTATCAAGTAGATACGAACACAGGGAATCCATCCGGCCGCTTGATGACCATGCTGCACCAGCCAACACCAACATCCACACATAAACAATCACGAAGTCTAAGAACAAAGTCATACAAGTCCGTTGTTATGCGTTGTTAGAAATAACGGGCCTAGCCGATGTTCTGAAAGAGGCTCATGTAAAAGTGGCAAGTGATGGTGCTAAAGATTTTGTCTCGTATCGATAATGTAGAAAGTGTTTGTTCTCTTTATATGATGGATTTTCTTCATCACACTAATCAATGTGTTGAGCAGAGAAATAAAAGACCACACACGCCTACTCGCTCGCCTCGCTTGGCCGGGCTTGGGCCGGACCTCCGCTCGTCAGCAACAGATCATCGTCGCCCGCACCATCATCAACAACATCACTCCTGTACCAGCTAACAAATAATATATTCATCGTGTTCTGTTCATGTCTCTATTTGTATATAGTGTTTTTACATGTGTGATGTTGCATGTTCATCTAGTATACTAGATTGTTGCATGCTATTTTATGCACTAGTCATAAATTAATTACTAAAATTAATCTTGATTTTTTTCTAATATTCCAACATGCGTAGGCATAGGTAAAAGAAAAAAAAGTTTCCAAAACAACGAACGAGGAACTACAACAACAATCATATCCACATTAACCATGTTGACATCACAAAAATAATGAGGAAGGTTTTCAAGAAATACCCACAGGAATGGAACAAAACTCAAACGCTATCTTCACCGACTCCAACGACCAGTTGCCACATCTTTGGGTTCACCCTGAAGATAAAGTCTCAGAAACTGCTACGAGCAACACCTTCTCCTAGATAATAACGCAAAACAGTGACATTGTTGGGTATATTAAATTAGGGTTAGACATATATAAGGTTTTTACCTCGGAGCTCAAGACCAACTATTCGAGAAGCATCACAAAATCAAAGCCATCTTGTGTTGTGACCATCATTTTCGATGATCCCACGTGAGACACCACGCAAGTGAGGACCATGCCCGCACAAGCGGATAGTCAAGCAGCAACAAGTGTCACTCGCCAACAAAGGCGCAAATCGACGAAGATCGTCATCGCACATATAACGAACACTCGTGAGGGACGAAGGTCACCAACACAATCAAAATCTCAATCAAGGACACACCGACAGTCTCGCGCCATCCTCATGCTCCATCGGATTTGCTTGTGGCGCATAATTTGTTGGAAAATCATACTCGTCATTGTTGCCTGCCCTAAAAGCCCATGACCCTCTAGCCCATTGCAAGATCTGCCTACCAGCACAGGACCACGACGAATTGCAAGATCTGCCTAGCCGCGCACGACCACGATGGCATCTGTGCGCCAGAGTGGGAGACCACCTCGTTAGGATGCAGAAGGACGACGATGTCACTCACATACCTATAGTTGGGATCGTAACCACTCGCGCCTTGCCATTAGAGACCGTCGGTCCATATAGAAATACCACCATCACCGCTGCACAACCCTATCCTCTGTTTTAACTCGTCGCCCATATATCGCATATCCCATCCGTAGGCTACCGGAGCAAAGACTCCCCACTGCAGCCTTCGTCAACCCATGGCAAGACTTAATCCGACCACTGGTATTTGAGGCGGTGAGGGAAAGGGACGACAATGATGTACGAGACGACAAACGTGGGGAAGGAAAGAGGCGACGATTGTCTGGATGTAGAAGGAGGAGGCGGCTGGTTGTGCCTCATGTATGAGTTGGTACTTGACATCAGATGTCCAATATGACGGAATCGCATGGAATGCGTCAAAATATAATATCTTCGCATTAGGGATGATAATAGGAGCCCTTTCCCGCTACCCTATTATGGATGTGTACACAAGATTTGATCCCCACGATCTAACATGGGGATAGGGATGAGTTGGTATATCCATTCTCTGATATACCATGTTATATAATTTAATGCACATGAATTTATAGACTCTTATATTTATATGTTAAATATTATGGTGTTGTGTCTGTCGTAATATATTTTCGTAACATTTAGTGTATGGAAGTCATTTACTATCATTAAACTATGCATTTGTTAGAAAAATGAGTATTTTCATATGTCAAAGGTAATACTACAAGAATATCATAATATTATCTGAATTTGGATTTTAATGGTGAAGTTATGGCCGGTCCCGAACCTGATGGAGAAGGGAACATGAACAGAAGTGTCCCCTCAGGAGTGGTTGCGGGACTGGGGTGGATATAGGAAGGCACTCTTTAGTAGGAACAACACTATGGACATCCATGCCTAAATTTTTTTAGATCTATTTAATTTCAAGTAAAGAAAACTTGAACGGACTGCAAAGACATTTCGTTTTCTCTCGCTTTATTCTTTCTGTCATGAGACATTGTCATGACTTCTTCAGTCTCAAATTTCAAGACGTGTCGGCTCTATTTCTAGAAGCTGCTCATAGAAAATAAGGTGCATGCATGCATTTATTGTTGGCTTTTGAATTGTAGACCAATTCACCCAAAGCAAGCACGTACGTGCAAAAAACTAACCAACCAAGCTAGCAGGCAGCTGGATGGATTATAGCACATGTAATGCAACTCTTGTACGTAGAGCTGGCTTGGGCTGGCAATGAATCGATCGAGTTGATTGTCTCTTGGTGTCGTCGGCGGAACACTTTGTAACGCGGCGACACAGATCGATAGACTTATTTGATGGCTACAGGCTCGTGTCAAGCCTGTGGTAATACTTTGTATTGCTTTTCGTTTTTCTGGTGGTACAATCAACACCTCTGGGGTGCCTCTTATACACGTCCACAAAGGACTATGGAAATAGACTAGGACTAGGTATCCTAATACTACTAGGACTAGGTTTGGCTTTCTTTCCTAATCCTACAGGAACAACATGATTAACTTCTATATTCACCTCCTTAATCTTGTTGCTTGTCTTCACTTGTTGCACTCCGACTTTCTTCCTCATCTCGATGAACTTCTGTCTACCGAGGGACTTGGTGAAAATATCGGCAAGTTAGTCTTTCGTGTTCACATGTTGAACCTCGATCAACCCTTCTTCAATGCACTCCCGGATGTGGTGGAACCGGGTATCTATGTGCTTGCTCTTTTCGTGATGAACAGGATTTTTGCATAATGAGATTGCAGCTTGGTTGTCAATCTTCAATGACACCTTCTGCACCTCCCGCTTTGCAAGATAGCTAGGAGTCTTCTCAGCCACACTGCTTGACAAGCCGCCGTGCTTGCCGCTATGTATTCTGCCTCGCATGAAGACAATGCCACCACCTTTTGCTTCTGAGAATTCCAGCTAATCGAAATCGGGCCAAGGTAGAAAATCATGCCCGTTGTGCTCTTTCGGTCATCAACATCACCTGCCATGTCGCTATCTGAATATCCACGAAGGATCAATCCTTCCTTTCCCTTTCTGTACGTGCAACCAAGATTAATGGTGCCTTTCACATAGCACAAGATTTGATTGACCGCGCTCATGTGCTCGGTTGTCGGATTCTCCATGAAACGACTCACGATCCCGACTGAATAAGCCAAGTTAGGTCGGGTATGCACCAAATATCTTAGGCTGCCCACAACGCTTCGATACATTGTGGTGTCCACCGGCGGATTTGAGCTACGCTTGCTCAATTTGTGACGTTGGTCAATTGGAACTTGTATCTCGTAGCAATCTGACATGCCACACTTTTCCAATAACTTGACCGCGTAAGTCGATTGACATAGGGAAATCTCTCCGGAGCTTTGCTTCACTTCGATGCACAAGTAATAGCTGAATAATCCCAGATTGCTCATGCTAAACTTGTTCTTCATTTGCGCCTTAAAACATTTAATTTCTTGTACGCTATCTCCGGTGATAATCAGATCGTCAACATAAACTCCAACTAGCAGGTTTGAGCCTTTGGAGTTCTTTGTATAGACGGCATGCTCGAGGGGACATCTCTTGAACCCGAGTGAGACCAGACTTCGGTCTAACTTTGAGTTCCAAGCTCTTGGCGCTTGCTTCAACCCGTAAAGTGCCTTCTTGAGCTTGTAAACTTTCCCTTCTTCGCCTTTCTTCTCATAGCCGAGGGGTTGTTCCACGTACACTTCTTCTTTGAGATCACCATTGAGGAATGCGGATTTAACATCCATATGATGAACCTTCCAATCCTCTTGTGCTGCCAAAGCTAGGAGCACTCTCACTGTATCAAGTCGAGCAAACGGTGAAACACCTCATCATAGTCAACTCCTTGACATTGTACGTAGCCCTTTGCAACGAGTCTTGCCTTGTACTTCACAATGGCACCCTACATGTCCTTCTTTAACTTGTAAACCCACTTCAAACCTATCGTCTTTTGGTTTGGAGCTCGGGTTACCAAAGTCCACGTACCATTGCTCTGAATCGCCTTCATCTCCTCATCCATGGCGTGTGTCCAACTAGGACTTTTGCTCGCCTCTACGAAGTTTGCCGGCTCCTCAACTCCAAGCAGACATAGTCCGGAGTACTCGAGCGTAACTGGCTTTGTGTACTTGTAGACTTTCTTGAGCGTCTTGTAGTGACGATGCCCTGAGGAATCCGTTGTGGCTTGCGAAGGAGGCGACACAAATTGTGTCGGTATTGATGCACTTGAGGAAGATGACGGACACGGGCATGTCATCGACATCCGTGTCGTCGGCGTAGTCGTCGTGATCGTGACCATCATCTTGATTGTCATCATCACTATGCGCCTCGTTGTCGATGTTGTCGTGGAGATCTATGCCCATGCCGTGCGCATCGTTGTCGCTATCTCCTTGCGACCTATGCGCGTTGTCGTCGGTGTCGGCACCATGATGATCACTACCATTGTGGTCACCTTGGTTGGGCGTCTTGCCAACCACCTAGACATCCTCCCGTGCATCATCATGAGTTGGAAAATTCAACCGTAAATATGTTACTGTTTGGAGCATCGTCGGCTGCGTCGCTCCAATTCCACGCTTGGTTTTTTTCAAACACGACGTCGCGTGAAATCCGTAGATGCTTGGTTTGTGGATCGTAGAAGCGGTATGCATTGGTGCCGGAACTCCTCTCGTATCCGATGAACACCATCTTGGCGCTACGATCGGCAAGCTTTGAGGGATGCGGCTCCGCCGTCTTCACATGTGCCACGCACCCGAACGTCCGTAGATGAGACACATTCGGCTTACGTCCGTAAATTGCTTCATATGGAGTCTTGCCGCTCACCGCCTTCGTTGAAGCCCGGTTGAGAAGATAGACCGCCGTCGATACAGCTTCTCCTCAAAAGGTCCCCGGTAGGTTCTTGCTCTTGAGTAAACTCCTTGCCATGTCAACGACGGTTCGATTGCGCCTTTCAACGACCCCGTTCTGCTGCGGCGTGTAAGGTTCCGTGAGGAACCTTTTGATGCCAATCTTCTCGCAGTAGTCGTTGAACTCATTCGACGTAAACTCTCCGTCGCGATCTGTCCGTAGAGCGCGAACTTTCAAATTGTGTTCCATCTCCGTTGCAGCCTTCAGCTTCTTGAACGCTTCAAACGCCTCATCTTTAGGTCGTAGGAGAATGACCCACATATATCTCGAGTAGTAGTCTACCACAAGGAAGAAATACTTCTTTCCCGCATGAGTTGCCGGGGTGATAGGGCCACATAGATCACCATGGAGCAGCTCGAGTGCATCACTTGCACGATAGGTAGACTGAGCAGGGAACGGCCTGCGGTGCTGTTTTCCAACCAAGCACCCATCACATACTCGATCAACATGGTCGAGAACTGGCGTCCCGGATACCATCTCCATCTTTGACATCTTCTTCAAGGCGTAGAAGTTAACGTGTCCAAATCTAGCATGCCATAACCACGAATCATCATCACTCTTGGCGAGCCAACGCTCCAGTTGAGATTGATCAAGGTTGAGGATATAGAGCCTATTCCGTGTGCGATTAACACGAGCTAGCACGTTTCAGAGGTTGTCGAAGATCGTCATCACTCCGTTCTCGATATTCACCTTGCATCCATTCTCGTCAATCTTCCCAATAGAGATGATGTTGTTGCGAAGCCGTGGGATGTAGTACACTCCGCTGAGTATGCGATGTTCGCCTGTGAGACCCTCGAATAGGACAGATCTTTGCCCGCAAATCTCCATAGCTGAACCATCACCGAACTTGACCGAGCCTTGAACATTGTATTCCAGCTCGAGGAATTTCTCCTTGCACCCCGTCATGTGGTTACTGGCACCCGTGTCGAGATACCATAACACGTTCTGATCACCGGATAACTTTGGTGTCGCTTTCTTCTCATGAAGTAGCACCTTCCAGCTTGGTTTCAAAACCATCGTTTCAGTGAGATCACAAACTTTGGCCATCAGAAGACCTGGACCTTCGCCTTCCTGCTTAGACAAATTTACCTTGATCTCCCTCTTGTTAGGCTTTGGACAACCCTTCGCAAAGTGACCCATCTTATTGCAGTTATAACACTTGACCTCGTACAAGTCCAAGTTCCGTGGCTTCTGCTCTTTAGATTGGACCGCCATACCACGACCTTATGGTTTGCCTTTTCCTTTGCCTTTTCCGGTTTGTCCATCCCCCTTCGTGTTGCTTGAGCCTTCGCCACCGTCACGCCTTCCTTTGCTACTTGGGGCCTCCCAATCTGCACGCGAGTAGATGAGTTGGTCATTACATCCTCCTTTGCCTTTCCGACAGCCACGGGCATTCTCTTCCCATGTCCGCAAGCGTCCGATTGCCTCCGTTATGGTCATGTCGTCGATGTCATAAAGCTGCTCGAGCGTGCCGATGATGTACGTGAATTTATCAGACACTGAACTGAAAAACTTCTCCACGATCTCGGTCTCCTCGAGCTTTGAACCAAGCGCGCGGATCTCTCCCACCAGAGTAGTAAGACGCATAGCGTAGTCGTTCACCGATTCAGTTTCCTCCATCTGCAACTTGTGAAATTGACGCTTTTGAGCTGTAGACCAATTCACCCAAAGCAACCATCTACGTGAAAAAAACTAACCAACCAAGCTAGCAGGCAGCTGGATGGATTATAGCACATGTAATGCAACTCTTGTGCATAGAGCTGGCTTGGGCTGGCAACGAATCAATCGAGCTGATCGTCTCTTGGCGTCGTCGGCGAAACACTTCATAACGTGGCGACACAGATCGATAGACTTATTTGATGGCTAATACTTTGTATTGCTTTTTATTTTTCTGGTGAAACAATCAACACCCCTAGGGTGCCTTTTATACACGTCAACAAGGGACTATGGAAATAAATTAGGACTAGGTATCCTAATACTACTAGGACTAGGTTTGGCTTTCTTTCCTAATCCTACAGAAACAACATGATTAACTTTTACATTTATAGGGTGGTTGTATGTACGTGCTTGTGAGCCCTTTACATTTATGTTGTCTTTCGGAAGAATAATAATAATAAACATAGGAATTGAATTTCAATTGGGACATTTGATTATATCATAACAAATTTCTAATAATTAATCAAACATGAGGAATTTTTTTCAAGCAATTGGACTAAATGGAAATTCCCTTTTAGAGTTGCAGTGGAAGTGTCATATAGAATACATCCCTAAGGTTTCTAATCCAACAAATGAAATACTTCTTTAAGAAACGCTCCCAAGGATTGAAAACGTATAGAACTTCGAAAATATTGTATGATGACGACCTACAACTTGCCATGCTAAAAACATACTCCCTCCGTTTCATAATATAAGTCTTTTTAAAGATTTCACTACGGGACTACATACGGATGTATATAGACATACTTTAGACTGTAGATTCACTCATTTTGCTCTCTACGTAGTCCTTTAGTGAAATTGCTTAAAAGACTTATATTTAGAAACGGAGGGAGTAGAAATCGCTTAAAAGACTTATATTTAGAAACGGAGGGAGTAGCAAGCAATAAACAGCATGAGTGGATGTGTCTACCTCAGCTGTCGCTATTGCATGCCTTGCATGGCTAATTAATTCTTAGTAGTTTTATTTAACCCTTTGGCAATTGACATTATGGTATCACATGCATGCACACCCCGCTGGACCCATGTTTCTTTGAGTGTGCTTCCCCTTTCTCTTCCTTGAACTCCACTCAATCAAGAGCACCACACCTTGGCCTCTCCCTCTCATCTCTCTCCGATGCCAGATGTTGTCACATGTCAGGGAATGGGTGGACTTTGTAGCGCATCAGATCCCAGCATTTGATCCACCAAGAGGTAAGTAGACATGCACATGTGTTTGTATGGCCTCGTTGATGCTCCTCATGCATGGCCTGTAGATTTGCAGTCCCTCCATGTTTTTTCTAAACAGCACAGTGCACAGTAGCACCTATATAGCGTAGGTTGTAGCTACCTTTGTGTCGAAGTGATTAGAGAGCATGCACTGTCTAATCACATGAAGAGAGATAACAGCTATTAGTAGGCCTGCACGCTTTTGTCTTGCAGGGTTGGAGCTGGAAGCAAGGGATATGCCCTTGATCTGATCCATTGGTGAGGGTGCACATCTTCTCTTCCCATCTTTCTGGGTAATGATATGATGAGGTGGTTGAGGTATATGCACACAGGTTACAGGTAGAGGTAGCTAGGAGAGAAATGATGACGGTAGGCTTTGGCAAGAAGCATCTGGGACCTGCGTCGCAGCTGGCTGGCTGAAACATTCCATCCAACCTTGCTGCCACACTTCCAGGGGGTGCGTGCGTGCATGCATGCAAATATTCCATTTGCTTGCCACTCTTTTGCACACTTGTGTTTGTGTACTAGTACCAAGATGCTCTCGCTCTCTGCCAGTGTGATGCGAGTGATCAGGCTGGACCTGTAGACCTCTGACTGGGAAGTAGGTAGGTCGCAGAGGTTTGACAGGAAGCTTCAATGGGAGTGAGATAAGATCCCATGCTTGTACAATGGGACGGGTCTGTCGAGTCTCTGTCGTCCAAAGGAAACAAGCTTAGCTTTGCGTGTGTGTGTGAGAGACATGGGCCATTGTGGCCACTAGACTATCGAACAGTGTGAGGATCTCTTTTGGACGAACGCACGTTCCAAAAACGCAGAAATAGAAGAAAAAAAATGATTGCCCACGCGCCGGCCAAAACTTTTTCGTCGCATGCGATTCGTCGAATCCTGTTTAATCGTCAGATTTGTCCATACAATAAAAACCATCGATGATAGCAAAAACAAACAGCGACAAATTAGACCATGAATGTAGTAAAACATTGTTGTAGCGAAAAATATCAACGTGGTCGTAGTAAAAAAAAACGACGTTGATGATGCATGGTAGCAAAATAAAATATGGGTTATAGTAAAACAATCCGGTAAACTCGAGTTGCAACTCTCACGAACGTGTATGCTACTTTTTTAGTGAACGTTTGTAGAAAACATTGATACAGGTTGTAGCAAAAATCAACACGGGTTGCAGCGAAAACAAAAAAAATGGTTGTCGCCGTTGCAGCTCCGCCACCATGGATATAGCAAATTCCGTCGCTGGTAGTAGCAAAAATCACCAAGGCTTATAGTAAAAACAAAACAAAATGGTCGTCGTTGTCGTAGCTCCGCCATTATGGATGTAGCAAAAAAATAACAGTTGCAGCAAAAAATGACGCCTCGCAGCACAGGAAGGGGGGATCCCTCACACGACCCGCGCAGAACCGGACGAAAGGTTTGGCCAGCGCGCCGTCGGGAAATGTTTCCCTACCCCAAATCTGCCTGGCGGTGTTCGTCGACAGTGAACAGTCATGCCTCAAATAATTGATTTCATAACCAAAATTTTCATATTAAAAAGCTTAATTCCCTACTATTACATGCAACGTAAACCTAAACTTAAAGAAAGCTCGTCTATTTTCATTGTGCCTATGTTCAGTGGTCGGCTGCGTCGCTTGGAGTGTTGGCTCGGTCACTGGCGAGGTAGAGTAGTACATGGGGCACACATCGGCTCGCGGGACTTATGGCGTCGCCGTCTCCCATGCCTACTCTTTCTACTCGGAGCTCGGAACCTTGACCATGCCGGTGGAAGATCGATCAATGATGAATCCATCTCTAGAAGGAGCCGACGACGTCCACCATGACGCGGTTGCGGTGCTCGGGCTGGTGCACCATACGGGGCATTGGAGAATGCAACTCTGCCTCGCCAACGTCCACCGTCGCAAGCTTTGTCATCGTCTCCCGCAGCCGCAGCCTCACTCGATAGACACGCCACACCATATTTGCGTGTCACGACGTTCATGCGTTTGCCTCCGGCTCGGCATGCAACAAAGGGGTTGCACATCCGCCACGGTGTTCACACGCTAGACAAACTGCATCGCCTGTAGTGTGTCAGCGGAGACACACATCACGCAGGATCTATGCACCATTTGGGCGGACGCAACGGATTCTCGACAGAAGGAGTCCGAGTGCTGTCGTCAGACAGCCTCGTCCTAGGAGCGGCGGAGTGCAAGCCGACCAGTCATTTCCTCCTTGGGGGCGCATGGGATGAGCTCGGGGTCAACGAATCTGGCGGAGTTAAGTGGGGATGAGTAGAGTGGAGTGACTAGGGTTTTGTCTTGGGAGTGGATGGGGTCGAATAATATGAAGTCGGGTGAGCCTGCGTGGTCAGTTTCGACGTGACAGACGCGCACGGGCATCCCATATTTGCCTCATATTTAGGTTGGATACGAGGGATGACAGTCAACCCGGATGTTTGAATAGTTCGTCTCGATCGGGTTTTTTATGGTCATCGGCCCGTCCGCCCGGGCATATGAAGCGGATTTGAGGTGCCCCAACTTTAGATGCTCTTAGAGCATCTCTAGCAGACCCCGTATAATGCCGCGACCCGCAAAATAACTGTCAAAATACGGGTCGGTGCAGAAAATTCTGTCCGAACAGACCCCACAAACGTGTCCGACCTACAAAAGTTTTTCGGGGCGCGACAAAAGTTCGCCCTCAACCTTTAGATTCACGGGGTGGGAGGCCGACCCGAGCTCACCCGTTATCCGCAACGAGATTTGGCGCGAGGGAAATTTTCGCGCAGCCGTTCCCGCTCCCCCCTCCTCGGCTGCCATTGTCCCGTCATCGCACGCTCCGGTCCATCTTCCTCACCATTCTTCGCCGCCATGGAAGCTTCCCAGCCATCCCCGCCAACATGGAGGTTGCGCACGCGCAATCCCTTCTGACGGATCTCGCCGCCGGCCATGTCTCCCCTGCCGTCGCCCAAGGCACCAACGCGCCTACCCGCAAGCGGCAGGGCAACATTGTCGTGCAGGGGGGCAATCCGACTAGCCCTGCCGAAAAGGCACATGCACTCCCTCCGCCCCGGTGAGATGTTCCCCGACGGAGAAGGTGAGCAAGGTTTCGGGCGTCAAGCGGAAGAAGGTTCCTACAAAAAGGCCGGCGCCTTCGCCCACTCCCTCCACGCCGACGAGATGTTCCCCGACGATGTCGCTCAAGAGCATTGCTTCCACTGCAGGCGAGGTGTTCGATGAAATGACCGAAACGTATGCATCTTGGATCCCATGTTCTTGCTTCGCTTTTCGCCATTGTGGTAGTTCATGACTTGATGTCACTCGATGTAGTGGTGGTTCAAACAATGTCGCTGCTGAGTTTGTAAACTTGTTGGACACCAACGCCGTTGACAACGATCAAGCCCCGTTCAATGATTTCGATTACAATGAAATGGTGAGTGGCGTGGATGATCACGATGGTGAAGATGAAGTGGAAGAGGTAGATGAGGGGTGTATGAGCAAGCGTAAGGGGAAAAAGCGTGACATCGAAGAACTACGCGATCTTGGACGATCAAATCTTGATCAAGGCTTGGAGTGCGGTGTCGATGGATGCTTGCACGGGTATGTTTCAAATCTTGATTCGACTATGTGAGTTCGTTTTCACGTCCTAACTTGTGCACATCATTTGCATCATATGAACTGGTTGCATCATTTGACTATGTTTTAATTGTGTTGGACAAAATTGCCCAACAACGATACAAAGACATGGAAACTTCCGAAGGTAAATTTTTTAAACTAGAGCATTGTTGGGATATACTCAAAGACTGGGACAAGTGGAAGTTGATTGACAAAGAATCACCACCGAAGAAGGTTCACTTACGAACATGGATGAAGATGAAGTTGATGATGGCCCAAGAAACTTGAACAAGCCTGATGGTGACAAGAAGACGAAGGAGAAGATCAAGAGGGAACACGAAGCATCGAGCTTGTTGGACAAGATAGATACCATGTTGCAATCAAATGATTTGATGCTAGCGAAGACATTGGAGACAAAAAAAGAGTTGGCCGAGAAGAAGGCACGAGAGAAGCAAGAGAAGTGGCACTTGCTCAAGGACGAGGGGTTGCGCAAGGCGGCCATTGAGGAGAGAAGAGCACGTGCCGCTGAGAACAAAGCCATGTCCAAGCTTCTTGCGGAAGATAACATGATCATGACACTGAACTGCAATGACATGTACGACATCAGCAAAGAATGACATGATATGGCAAGGAGGGACAACTTGAAGAGGAGGATGGTTGCGTCGGCCGATGTGTGTTACAATGCCGGCGATGTGTTCTCATCGGGATTGGGAACCAATGTCACCGATGATTTCGGTGCTGGAGTTGGAATAAGTGTCGGCGATGGATTCTGGGGCGGCAATGACCTCGATGGATGTTGTGTGGAGTGAAGAGCGACCAAGATGATGACAGACATGGTCGTCGCTTTTGCATGAAGTACTTTTGCCTTTGTCCTACAAAGCTATGCTTTTACTTGTGCGCCAACTATGTTTTTTTGTTTGAATTTGAACTCATTTGTCGGTGCTGTCAAATTCACTTATTGGGTTTTTTCGGTTTGCGGGTCGATGCGGCAGCGCCCGAGCAGACCCCGAGTAGCCGACCTGTAAAAGAGCATCTTCTGTGAATCTCCTTCTTTACGGGTCCGTTTTGCACGGTCTCACTCTACCCTCGCCCGCGCCGGCCCTCAAAGCCGTTTTTCCACGAACTGTAAACGCGTTTTGCGGGTCGGCATTATACGGGGTGTGCTAGAGGTGCTCTTATAAGGGCATCTTTAAGCGACTGTCCATCAAAATGGACTCCCTAAATCTCTATGCCGAACGTGTCCACACACAACAGTCATCCAACCCTATACACTAAAATGTCACTTTAGTCCATAACTATGTTGAGCAATTATTTCGATGAAGCAATAATTGAAATATACATATTACAACACAGAAATGAAGTTGAGCAACAAAATGGTTTGAACTTGGATTCAGCTTATTCACACATTGTTCTTAATTCTCCTCACGAATTTCCAACGAATGCTCGACCAGGTAGTTCTGAAATTGGTCGTGACTTCCTCAATTACTAAACATGCCATACACATGATCTTAATTAGTCATCATTAGTCATGGGTCTTACTCCAGCAAACAATGATAAAGTTATAAGATTTGGCTCAAAGAAATGACTAATTCAACATAAACACAAAGGTAAAAGGTAGGACCTTAGCAGAAAGAAGTAGAGATTGTCATGTGCTTTTTACTCGGTTCTCATAAGTTTACTGAGATGAAACTATAATTTTCCACTCACCCTGATGGTGGTGTCGGACATATTTTTTGTTTTATTTTACATTTTCTGGTTACCCATCACAAATTCATGGAAATTTGTCAATCACTCACATAAACAAGGAGATTTCTTGTTGGAAATTTAAGTTGGATAGGACGATGAAAATTTACTCGGAGTAACATTCCTCGGTCACATAGGTAGCTATAGTGGATGGTTATGGAAAGGACTTGGCTCGGGTGTGTATGCACATGCAGAATTCATGCATACAAAAAATAGGTTTTGGCAAGAAAAATTCCTATGTAGACAATGCTCGTTGAAGGAGCCACAATTAATAGTCCTTAACGTAAGATCACATATACACGTCCACCTAATTGTCTTGGATGCACAACTATAAAAACCCTATAGGCAACCACCTAATAATGGCATGGGTAAATAGTCTTGCACTACAGCTACATAAGAGTAGCACGGGCAAACACAGTGCACTACTCCCACAACATAGTAGTAGCGCGGGCACGGCAGCACCATGTTGTGACTAGGTGGTCTCCGTCGTGGTCCTTGATGACCCATAAGTATAGGAGATTGATACGTTCCAAGGGTATCTATAATTTCTGCTTGTTTCATGATCTTTTGGGTGACATTGTTATATTTTTCCTACACTTTTATATCTTTTTACACATATTTGGAGTTTTGGACTAACCTACTAACTCAATGCACCCAGTGTCAATTTCTGTGTGCTGATGTCTTTTTTGCAGGGGCTTTTACCCAAATTTTCAGAGCCCCAAAACTCCCGAGAAAAACATATAAAAATCAGCGTGACGGAAGCTTCCGGAGCACCAAAGGTGGGCCATACGGGAGCCAGGGCCTGCCCAGGCGGCCTCCCTGCGCGGCCTGGCCCTTGTTCGTGCCCACAGGCCGCCTGGGTGGGGCCCACCTCCTCCGACGCCCTCCTTTGGCCTATATTTACCCCTCCGATCGTAAACCCTTCCATCATATCCAGAATCACGAATTTCTCCATCGTTCCGCCGCCGCAGCGCTTCCGAGATCGGGAGCCTGAGGAGACCTCTTACCGACACCTTGCCGGAGGGAGGATTGACCTCCGAGAGCTTATCCACCGCCATGGACGGTTCCCGGACGTCCCGTGAGTAGTCCTCCTTGGACCATGAGTCCATGACCAGTAGCTATGTGATGTTTTCTCTCCAATCTTGTGCTTCCATGATCAGCCCTTGTAAGCTGCCCTACATGATCAAGGAATCTATACAATTTTCCTACTATTGCTATGCTCAGTTTGCTGGGATCCGATGGATTATGAGATTATGTTCATATTGTGATGAGTTATATATTTCATTATCCTTTTATATTATGTTCTTTAGTGATTCATGATGTTTTGATCCTTTGCAAACTACAAGGCCTGAGATATTGACAACCTCTTTGTACTCGTTGGGAGCAAAGTTATTTGTTGTGTGTGTAGGTCCACGTCTTCTGCTAGTGCCAGAGCAGCGGACACCTAATTGTTGATCCCCGGAGTCCTCCTGGTTCGATAAACCTTAGAGTCCCCGTATAAGGGAAATCTGCTACTGACTACATCTCCACCTTCCACTTTTGATAACCAACGAGGGGCAAGAAGTATATCCATCAACTCGTGGTCAGAGATCAACCATAATCATTTTGATAAGCAAGAGTGTCAAATCCAATGAGGACCAAAAGGAAATGACAAGTATGTTTTAGCAAGGTAGTCTCTGCAAGCACTGAAAGCTACGGTAACAAATAGTTTTGTAGTGAGGCAATTGTAACAAAGTAATAATTATAACAAAAGTGTTGCAAGATGGCCCAATCCGTTTTACATCAAACTACAAGTCGTAAAGTTATCTTATAGTAAGCAAACCGCTCTTTAGGAGACATGAGAATTATCGTCTACTCACGTTCACATGTTTAGTTAATTTGCGCCCGGTACTTTGATTATTTGAGTTTTTTAATAAAGGGTTTTTATTACTTAAAAAGTTTTAAGCATTACACCCGGCCTCTGCATAACTATGATGCACACATCCACAGTTTGAAAATACAAAAAATAAAACATCAACAGACGTAATACAATCATGTGGACGTAAATCGTCGTCGCCTATGGAGGGCCTATCCGGAGATCATGCTGCCATCCATGTGGGATAATAATATCCCTCACCACTTTCTCCAGTCGCACAAAAGCCTCTTTAAAAAGGTTGCGAAACTCCATCCATTGTAATGTGGACCATGAACGGAGAATACGTGTGCATCGGAAGATAACCTGCAAACGAGAAAAACATTTATCATTAAAAACCTTGTCATTTCTACTCAACCAGAGCGACCATATAACGGCAAGCGCCCCTACCCTTAAAATGGTTCTAAACTTAGTATCAATCCTGAGTAAACTGTTACCAGAAACATTGGCAACTGAAGTTGGTGGATACAAGTTGGAAGCCACTTGGATAGCTGAGCAAATAGACCGTGCAAACTGGCAATCAAAGAATAAGTGTTTTATTATCTCTTCTTGAGGAGAGAATACACACTTCGTGTTGCCATGCCAATTCCGTTTGACGAGGTTATCTTTAGTTAAAATGACCCCTTTCCGAAGGTATCACGTGAATATCTTTAGTTTTAGTGGAACCTTCATGCACCATTTTTTTATTATTATTATCGACTGGCACGTCAGCCTGTACCAACGCCCTATACATGGAATCCACACCGAGAATTTCCCATTCCCACATAGATTCCAACGGAACTCATCGGTACCTTGTGACAGCTGAATCGCTGCCAGATGTCCCAACAAATCATTCCAAGACTGTAGTCTCGTACCAATTAAGTCACGTCCGAACGTCATGTCTGGTGGTGAATCTTGCATAACGGAAGCAATCTTTGCCGAACACCGTCCTCCGTAAGTAACTTAAAAAGCGAGTTACACAAGAGGGCTGAGTTCTTAACCTGCAGGTCATGGATCCCCAGTCCACCCTAGTCTTTTGGTCAGCATACGACATTCTATTTAGCCACTCGATACTTATTTTTCTCACTATCCCCTTGCCAAAAGAATCTCGATCGGAAATAATCCAATCTTTTTAAGACTCGTTTGGGTAGTTGGAAGAAAGATATCATATACAGTACGATATTAGTTAATACTAAATATATTAGAACCAGTGTTCCTCCCAGGGATAACAATTTTCCTTTCCAACTCGCAAGTATTTTTTGCAGACGTTCTTTGACATGCTTCCATTCAACATTCATTAATCTCATATAATGTATTGGTATGCCCAAATACTTAAAAGGAAATTGTCCTTGCTCACATCCGAATAACTCAACATATTGAGCAGCTGCGTCCCGAGCCTCGCCAAAACAGAACAATTCACTTCTACCTAAATTAATCTTCAAACCGGATAGTTGTTTGAAAGCTGATAATATTAATTTCAGATTTGCTGCTTTATCTAGGCCGTGTTCCCTAAATAGAATCGTATCGTCTACATATTGAAGGATTGATAATCACCCATCAACCAGATGTAGAACCACCCCCTCAATCTGACCATCTTGTTTAGCCCGGTCAATCATGATTGCCACCATGTGCACCACTAAATTAAATAGTAGTGGAGATATAGAGTCTCCTTGCCTTAATCCCTTCTTTGTTTCGAAATAGCGTCCTATGTTATCATTGAATTTTATGGCAATGCTACCCCCATAAACTAAGCTATGGATCAAGGCACACCATTCTCGTGAGAACTCTTTCATTCTCAGAGTATGTTGAAGGAATGATCAACTGACCTTATCATTGGCTTTTTCGAAGTCTATCTTGAAAATTACACCATTAAGGTTTTTAGTGTGCATCTCATGTACGGTTTCGCGTAGAACAATGACCCCGTCCAGGATATTCCTACCTTGCTGGAAAGCAGTTTGTGTAGGTTTAACCACATGATCAGCCATGGAATTTAGCCTTATGGTTGCAGTTTTCGTAAAGATTTTGAAACTAACATTAAGGAAGCATATAGGTCTATATTGTTGTATCCTTTCTGCCTCCAAAATTTTAGGTAACAAAATGATCTCCCCAAAATTTAGGCAAAACAATTCTAGTTGCCCGGAATGCAAGCATCCGAACAATTCTAGAAGATGAGGCTTGATGAGTTCCAGAAGTGTTGGTAAAACTCTGCGGGGTAGCCATCTGGACCAGGTGCCTTATTTTGTTCCATTTGGAAGACCGCCTTTCTAATCTCCTCTTCAGTGAAAGGAGTATTTAGGAAGGAGTTCTCCTCAAGGGAAACCTGGGGGATATCATTTGTTCATGACTCATCCATGGAAATATTTCCATTCTTTGCAGCCTCGAACAGACCTTTATAGTACTTCGTGATATACGACTTGAGTTGTTCTTGGCCTTGGATCCGGCCTTCCTCCTGATAAAGGGAGTGAATACATTTTCCTGTATCTTCCATTGGCAACATTATGGAAATATCTCATATTTGAGTCCCCTTTCAGTAAGTTTAATACGTTAGATCTCTGGTAGCATTTGATTTCTTCCTCACGCAACATACGTTCTACTTGTGCATTAGATTAGCTTTTAAGATCGATCTCTTGCGGTGAAAGTACACGTAATTCTACCTGATGGTCAAGCTCGTCAATGATGGTACAAAGGCACTCTTTTTCTTTTTTGTGTATGCTTGTAGTGTGTCTAGCCCAACCTCGAAGATGAACGCGTAAATTACGCATTTTATTATTCCATCTTTAAATAGGAGCATCACCACTCACTGGCTTTGACCACACTTTATTAACCAGCTCATCAAACCCATCACGCTACAACCACCCCAACTCAAATTTGAAGGGTTGCTTTGTATTTGGAGTCAATGTGCCAGTAGATAAAAGTATGGGGGCATGGTTATATAGTGCCTCAATACGTTCTAGAGCATGTACTGTTACCATCGGCAATTCATCTTCCCAATGAGTGCTCATTAGTACACGGGCTAACTTTTAGTATGTGGGCTCGGGAAGACTATTTACCCAAGTGAATTGCCTTCCCATCATGTGGACCTCTCTTAAATCGAAGCTATCAATGACATCATTGAATAAAAAAGGCCAATGTTTATCGAAGATTCCTTTACTTTTCTCATGTGGGAACCTTAGCATATTGAAATCTCCACCTATTAGAATATGATCTGGATTATTATTAGCTAGGTTAACTAATTCACGGAGAAAAGCAGCCTTGTGAGCCTCTTGAGCAGCACCGTAGACCACAACCGAACTCCATACAAAGTTATCAACTTTATAAAGGATGTGAAATTTTATATGAAATTCACCAACAGAAAAAGTTAAAATCTTCATTGAGTCTAATTTAACGCCAAGTAATATGCCACCCGACCTACCATGCGGGGGGATAGAGTGCCAAGTAACGTTCTTCCCGCCAGACAAGCGGTTTAGGACACTAAGTGGGAAATCACGTCTCCCCATTTCGGATGTAGCAACAAACTCCAACCTATGATCCACAACATGTTGTGAAATATTCAGATGCTTAGCCAAGTTACCAAGACCTCTGCTATTCATGAACATGCCATTCATTGTGAAACATTTGGGGACTTTGATTATTTCGCGGTTTTTTTGCGTTTTTTACTTTTTTTTTACCTTTGGCGGATTTGGATTTGCGGCCGGAAGCATACAGATTTTACAAATATCCTAGGTCGTCCTCATCCATTCCCACCTCCGTGACCGCACCCACAAGATGAGATATAAGTTGTCCATCTATACACGCACTCACTTCATCATCATCTTCTAGTGTGATCACCGGCTTAGTGGACTCACGTGGAGAGACCTTTAACCGGTCATACTCCATGTGCTTGAACAGGTTAGCCGAGAAAGTAATTTAATTTTCATTTCTTCCTAAAAAAACTCCAACATTTGTTAACATTTGTAATAGGGAAGAAATTATTTGTTAGCGGTGGATGTACCAACAAGAGTAGTTGTATACATTGTCTCCTTATGCCGCATGGCCTTGGCCAGCACGTCCTCGTCCGTGGCTGAAGCACCGTCTCGCGTGGTAAGGTGTCGTTCACTATGCCGAGGTATCAATACCGGCTGCGATCGAGACCCCACCACCGGCTGTAGAATGGGAGGAGGCAAAGATGATGTAGCAGCTGATAACCCACAAGTATATGGGATCGCAACAATTTTCGAGGGTAGAGTATTCAACTCAAATTTATTGATTTGACTCAAGGGGAAGCGGAAGAATATTCTCAAGTATTAGCAGTTGAGTTGTCAATTCAACCAGACGTGAAAGATTTAGTTTCTGCAGCAAAGTATCAGTAGCAAGGACCAGTAGTAAAAACTCGTAGGCATTGGATCGGTGATGGATGATTATGCCGGATGTGATTCATCATGTAACAGCTATAACACGGAGAGATAAGTAACTAGCTCCCGTTCGTCAATCTAATGTAGGCATGTATTCCGTATGTAGTCATACGTGCTTAGGGAAAAGAACTTGCATGACATCTATTGTCCATCCCTCCCGTGGCAGCGGGGTCCTAATGGAAACTACGGAGTCCTCGTAGATTTCCAGGTCATTCCGAGAAGTTTTATTTCTGCTCAAAAACAACACCATGGCAATTCTGGTGAAAACAACGTCAGTCCGGGTTAGTTCTATTCAAATCATGCAAATTAGAGTCCAAAACAAGGGCAAAAGAGTTTGGAAAAGCAGATTCGACGGAGACGTATCAACTCCCCCAAGCCTAAAGCCTTGCTTGTCGTCAAGCAATTCAGTTGACAAACTGAAAGAGACAAAAGAAAAACTTTGATGAACTCTGTTTGATCTTGTTGTTGCAACTATGTCTAACTCATATCCAGAATTTGAGCAATATCACAAGTAAACCACATAAGCAAATGACATCTAGATCTCATGGTAAACTCATATCAATGGCATAATCAACTAGTGAGCAAATAATAATAAGTCTCAAACGTGGACACTTCAATCAAAACAATTATGAAGCAGCACGAATAGATGGTATCTCGCTAGCTCTTTCTGAGACCGCAAAAAATAAATGCAGAGCACCTTCAAAGACCAAGGGCTGACTAAACATTGTAATTCATGGAAAAGAAGATCCAGTCACAGTCATGCTCAGCATAGTTAAAAGCAAAGCATAAAAATGACAGAGGTGCTCTCTAATTGGTGCTTTTGTAAGAGGAGGATGACTCAACAGGAAAGTAAATAGACATGCCCTTCGCAGAGGGAAGCATTGATTTGCAGAGGTCCCAGAGCTCAAGTTTTGAAAACAGAGATAATAATTTTGGGTGACATGCTTTCATTGTCAACGCAATGACTAAGAGTTCTCACCATCTTCCATGCTACACATGCTATAGGCGGTTCCCAAACAGAAAAGTAAAGTTTCGACTCCCCCACCACCAATCAATCACACTCCACGACTAGCCGAATACTCGGGTGCCGTCCATACCAACATCAATCCAAGGGGAGTTTTGTTTGCAATTATCTTTTCGATTTGAGCATGGAACTGGGCATTCCAATTACCGGCCCCTTTCTCGTGAATGATAGTGAATAAACACATATCGAAGATAACACGCCTAGCATGGAAGATACTGATAGCCCCCTGTCACCGCATGAGCGGTTCGGGCATGCAAAATAGATTATTTCTTGAAGATTTAGAGAGTGGCACATGCAATTTTACTTGGAACGGAAGGTAGATACCGCATATAGGTAGGTATGGTGGACTCATTTGGAACAACTTTTGGTTTAGGGAAGTGGATGCACAAGCATTATTCCCGCTTAGTACAAGTGAAGGCTAGCAAAAGACTGGGAAGCGACCAACTAGAGAGCGACAACAGTCATCAAAAAGCATTGAGATTAACCAACATTGAGTGCAAGCATGAGTAGGACATAAATTACCATGAACATGAATATGATAGAGGCTATGTTGATATTGTTTCAACTACATGCATGAAGATGTGCCAAGTCAAGCCACTTGAATCATTCAAAGGAGGATACTGATACGTCCATTTTGCATCATGTTTTCATGTCGATATTTATCGCTTCTTTGGCTGTTATTTCACTTCACGGTACAATTATTATGTCTTTTCTCTCTTATTTTGCAGGGTTTACATGAAGAGGGAGAATATCGGCAACTGGAATTCTGGCCTGAAAGTGGAGCAAAGTCGAGATACCTATTATGCGCAACTCCAAATGCCGTGAAAATCAACGGGTATTTTTTCCCGATTTATCAATAATACTGGGCCAAAGAACTGCGAGAGGGGCACCAGGGGGTGTCCACAAGCGTGCACGGCGCGCCACCCCCCAGGCCGTGCCATGGAGGCTTGTGGGCAGCCCACTGGCCCACTGGCCCCCCTCTTTTGCTATATGAAGGGTTTTGTCCAGGAAAAAATCAAGGAGGAGCTTTTTCGTGGTTTCATCGCAGCCACGAGGTGGAACTTCAGCAGAACCAATCTAGAACTCCGGCAGGACGATCCTGTCGGGGAAACTTCCCTCCCGGAGGGGGAAATCGTCGCCATCGTCATCACCAACACTCCTCTCATCAGAGGGGACTCATCACCATCAACATCTTCATAAGCACCATCTCATCTCCAAACCCTAGTTCATCACTTGTAACCAATCTCCGTCTCGCGACTCCGATTGGTACTTGTAAGGTTGCTAGTAGTGTTGATTACTCTTTGTAGTTGATGCTTGTTGGATTACTTGGTGAAAGAGTTTATGTTCAGATCCTTGATGCTACTCATTACCTCTCTGGTCATGAGTATGATTATGCTTTGTGAGTAGTTACTTTTGTTCCTGAGGACATGGAATAAGTCATGCTAATAGTAGTCATGTGAATTTGGTATTCGTTCGATATTTTGATATGTTGTATGTTATTTTTCCTCAATTGGTGTTATGTGAATGTCGACTACATAACACTTCACCATTATTTGGGCCTAGAGGAAGGCATTGGGAAGTAATAAGTAGATGATGGGTTGCTAGAGTGACAGAAGCTTAAACCCTAGTTTATGCGTTGCTTCGTAAGGGGCTGATTTGGATCCACTAGTTTAATGCTATGGATAGACTTTGTCTTAATTCTTCTTTCGTAGTTGCGGATGCTTGCGAGAGGGGTTAATCATAAGTGGGATGCTTGTCCAAGTAAGGGCAGTACCCAAGCGCCGGTTCACCCACATATCAAACTATCAAAGTAACGAACGCGAATCATATGAACATGGTGAAAACTAGCATGACAGAAATTCCCGTGTGTCCTCGGGAGCGCTTTTCCTCCTCTAAGACTTTGTCCAGGCTTGTCCCTTGCTACAAAACGGATTGGTCCACTTTTCTGCACCGTTGCTACTTTTGTTACTTGTTGCTTGCTACGAATCATCTCACCACACAATCGCTTGTTACCGACAGTTTCAGTGCCTGCAGATTTTTCCTTGCTGAAAACCACTTGTCAGATCCTTCTGCTCCTCGTTGGGTTCGACACTATTACTTATTGAAAGGACTACAATTTATCCCCTATACTTGTGGGTCATCAAGACTCTTTTCTGGCGCCGTTGCCGGGGAGTGAAGCGCCTTTGGTAAGTGGAACTTGGTAAGGAAACATTCATATAGTGTGCTGAAATTTGTTGTCACTTGTTACTATGGATACTAATCCTTTGAGGGGCTTGTTCGGGGTATCTTCACCTCGAACGGAAGCAAAAAGAGTTGCTCCTCAACCTGCTGCACCTACTGAAAATATTTGCTTTGAATTTCCTTTCGGTATGCTTGAGAAACTGCTGGCTAATCATTTTACACGAGATGGAACATCACATCCAGACTTGCATCTAATCTATGTAGATGAAGTTTGTGGTTTATTTAAGCTTGCAGGTGTGCCCGAGGATGAGGTCAAGAAGAAGGTCTTTTATTTATCTTTGAAGGATAAAGTGTTGACATGGTATAGGCTATGTGATGATACTGGATCATGGGACTACAATCGGTTGAAATTAGAATTTCATCAAAAGTTTTATCCTATGCATTTAGTACATCGTGATCGAAATTATATTTACAATTTTTGGCCTCGTGATAGAGAAAGCATCGCTCAAGCTTGGGGGAGGCTTAAATCAATGTTATATTCATGCCCCAATCATGAGCTCTCGAGAGAAATTATCATTCAGAACTTCTATGCTCGGCTTTCTCATGATGATCGCACCATGCTTGACACTTCTTGTACCGGTTCTTTTATGAAGAGAGATATTGAATTCAAATGAAATTTATTGGAGAGAATTAAACGCAGCTCTGAAGATTGGGAGCTTGAAGAAGGTAAGGAGTCAGGTATGAATACCACTTTTCATTGCGTTAAATCCTTTGTTGAGACAAATAATTTTTGTGACTTTAGCGCTAAGTATGGACTTGATCCTGAGATAGTAGCTTCATTGTGTGAATCCTTTGCTGCTCATATTGATCTCCCCAAAGAGAAGTGGTTTAAATATCATCCTCCTTTAGAAGTCAATGTAGTTAAACCCACTCCAGTTGAAGAGAGAGTCATTGCCTATAATGATCCTGTGGTTCCCAGTGCTTACATTGAGAAACCACCTTTCCCTGTTAGGATAAAGGATCATTCCAAAGCTTCAACTGTCATACGTAGAGGCTATATTAGAACACCTACACCCCCTGAGAAAATTAGAGTTGAACCTAGCATTTCTATTATCAAAGATCTTCTGTCTGAAGAAGTTGAGGGACATAATATTCACTTCTGTGAAGATGGTGCTAGAATTGCTAAACCTCACGTTAGAGACAAACATAGGCCTGTTGTTGGCATGCCTGTGGTTTCTGTTAAGATAGGAGATCATTGTTATCATGGTTTCTGTGAAGTGGGTGCTAGTGTTAGTGCAATACCTCAGTCCTTACATGAGGAAATTAAAGACGAGATTGCACCTGTTGAGATAGAACCTATAGATGTCACTATTCAGCTTGCCAATAGAGATACTATCTGCCCTGTGGGGATTGTTAGGGATGTTGAAGTCTTGTGTGGTAAAACGAAGTATCCTGCTGATTTCCTCGTTCTTGCTACCGCACAAGATAGCTTTTGTCCCATCATATTTGGCAGACCCTTCCTCAATACCGTCAATGCTCATATTGACTGTGAGAAGCAAACTGTCACTGTTGGCTTTGAAGGTGTGTCACATGAGTTCAATTTCGCCAAATTTGGTAGACAACCTCATGAAAAAGAGTTGCCTAGTAAGGATGAAAATATTGCCTTATCTTGTATTGACGTGCCTCCTACTGATCCATTAGAGCAATACTTGCTTGAGCATGAAAATGATATGCATATGGATGAAAGGGATGAGATAGATAGAGTTTTCTTAGAACAATATCCCATCCTTAAGAATAACTTGCCTGTTGAACTGCTTGGGGATCCACCCCCACCAAAGGGTGATCCTGTATTCGAGCTTAAACAGTTGCCTGATACTCTTAAGTATGCCTATCTTGATGAAAAAGAGATATATCCTCTTATAATTAGTGCTAGCCTCTCAGAGCATGAAGAAAAGAAGTTACTAAAAACTCTGAGGAAGCACCGTCCTGCTATTGGATATACTCTTGATGATCTTAAGGGCATTACTCCTACCCTATGCCAGCACAAGATTAAAACTGATCCTGACTTCAAACCAGTTGCTGATCATCAAAGGAGATTGAATCCTAAGATGAAAGAAGTAGTAAGAAAAGAAATACTAAAGCACCTGGAAGCGGGTATTATCTATCCTGTTGCTCACATCGATTGGGTGAGTCCGGTGCATTGCGTCCCTAAGAAGGGAGGCATTACCGTTGTCCCTAATGATAAGGTTGAGTTGATCCCACAAAGGATTATTACTGGCTATAGGATGGTGATCGATTTCAGGAAACTGAATAAGGCCACTAGGAAAGATCACTACCCATTGCCTTTTATCGACCAAATGCTAGAAAGGTTGTCCAAACACACACACTTCTGCTTTCTAGACGGTTATTCTGGTTCCTCCCAAATACCAGTTGCACAATATGATCAGACGAAAACTACTTTCACCTGCCCTTTCGGTACCTTTGCTTACAGACGTATGCCTTTTGGCTTGTGTAATGGACCTGCCACCTTTCAAAGATGTATGATGGCTATATTCTCTGACTTCTGTGAAAATATTGTTGAGGTTTTCATGGATGAGTTCTCCGTTTACGGGTCTTCCTTTGATGATTGCCTCAGCAACCTTGATCGAGTCTTGCAGAGATGTAAAGACACCAATCTTATCTGGAATTGGGAGAAGTGCCACTTTATGGTCAATGAAGGCATCGTCTTAGGACATAAATTTTTTGAAAGAGGTATTGAAGTCGATAAGGCTAAGGTTGATGCAATCGAGAAAATGCCATACCCCACAGATACCAAAGGTATAAGAAGTTTCCTCGGTCATGCTGGTTTCTATAGAAGGTTCATCAAAGACTTCTCTAAGATTTCTAGGCCTCTTACCAATCTCTTGAAAAAGGATATTCCTTTTGTCTTTGATGATGATTGTGAGGAAGCCTTCGAAATACTTAAGAGGGCTTTGATAACTGCACCTGTTGTTCAACCACCTGATTGGAACTTACCTTTTGAAATCATGTGTGATGCTAGTGATTATGCTATTGGTACTGTCCTAGGGCAAAGAGTTGATAAGAAGTTGAATGTTATTCATTACGCTAGTAAAACTCTAGACAGTGCCCAGAGAAACTATGCTACTACGGAGAAGGAGTTTTTAGCAGTCGTGTTTGCATGTGAAAAGTTCAGGTATTACATAGTTGATTCCAGTCACTATTCACACTGATCATGCTGCTATTAAGTACCTCATCGAGAAGAAGGACGCTAAACCTAGACTTATCAGATGGGTTCTCTTGCTACAAGAATTTGATTTGCACGTTGTCGACAGAAAGGGCGCTGATAACCCAATAGCAGATAACTTGTCTAGGTTGGAGAACGTTCTCGATGACCCACAACCTATTGATGATAGCTTTCCCGATGAGCAATTTAATGTCATCAATGCTTCACGTAGTGCACCGTGGTATGCTGATTATGCAAACTATATCGTTGCCAAATACATACCACCTAGTTTCACGTACCAGCAAAAGAAGAAATTCTTCTTTGACTTGAGACATTACTTTTGGGATGATCCTCACCTTTATAAGGAAGGAGTAGATGGTGTTATTAGACGTTGTGTACCTGAACATGAACAGGGACAGATCCTACAGAAGTGTCACTCCGAGGCCTACGGAGGACACCATGCGGGAGATAGAACTGCACACAAGGTATTGCAATCAGGTTTCTATTGGCCCACTCTCTTCAAGGATGCCCGTAAGTTTGTCTTGTCTTGTGACGAATGTCAAAGAATAGGTAATATTAGCAAACGTCAGGAAATGCCTATGAACTATTCACTTGACATTGAACCATTTGATGTCTGGGGTGTTGATTATATGGGACCTTTTCCCAAATCCAACGGGTGTACTCACATCTTAGTTGCTGTTGATTACGTCACTAAGTGGGTAGAAGCTATCCCCACTAGTAGTGCTGATCACAACACCTCTATCAAGATGCTGAAAGAAGTTATCTTCCCTAGATTTCGAGTCCCTAGATATCTAATGACCGACGGTGGTTCACACTTCATTCATGGTGCTTTCCGTAAAACGCTTGCTAAGTACAATGTCAATCATAGAATTGCGTCTCCCTATCACCCTCAGTCCAGTGGTCAAGTAGAGCTAAGTAATAGAGAGATTAAACTGATTCTGCAAAAGACTGTCAACAAGTCTAGAAAGAATTGGTCTAAGAAGCTCGATGATGCACCGTGGGCTTATAGAACTGCCTATAAGAATCCCATGGGCATGTGTCCGTACAAAATGGTGTACGGTAAAGCATGTCATTTACCTCTTGAGCTAGAGCATAAAGCTTATTGGGCAATCAAAGAGCTCAACTTTGATTTCAAACTTGCCGGTGAGAAGAGGTTATTTGATATTAGCTCGCTTGATGAGTGGAGAACTCAGGCATATGAGAATGCCAAGTTGTTCAAAGAGAAGGTTAAGAGGTGGCATGATAAGAGGATACAAAAGCGTGAGTTCAATGTAGGTGATTATGTATTGCTATATAACTTTCATTTAAGATTCTTTGTAGGCAAGCTTCTCTCTAAATGGGAAGGTGCCTATGTTGTTGAGGAAGTATATCGTTCCGGTGCTATCAAGATCAACAACACGGAAGGTAATTGTCTCAGAGTGGTAAATGGGGCAGAGAATCAAGCATTATATCTCAGGTACTCCCATAAATGTTGAAAGCAATATCATCAATACCATAACTCCGGAAGAATACCTAAGGGACATTTATCAGCCTGTTTCAGACTCCGAAAACGAAGAGGTATGTGATTCGGTAAGAAAACAGAGTCCAAAACTTTTCAGTAGGAAATTTTCTCCGTTTTGGAATATTTGAAAAAATACAAAAATTGGAAGTAGCCAGGAAAGTGCGCGAGGAGGCGAGAAGCCTGGACGGCGCGGGCCCACCCCATGGCCGCACCGTGAGGGCTTGTGGCCACCTCGTGCGCCTCCCGGACTCCCTTTTCGTGCAGGGTACTCCTTCTGGTGTGGAAAAAAATCATTATATATACTCCCGTTTGGTCTGACCCCTGCATCACGCAGATTTCCTCTGTTTTTCGTTTCGAGCCTGTTTTCTACCGCAGATCTAGGTCAAGATGTCGTCCCAGGAATCTGTGGGGTAGAACAACCTCCGTCAAATCTATGGAGAAGTTCATGCTGATCTGAAAAGGATGGAGGTCATGGAGGCTAAGGAAAGGCTACCTAAAGAAACCAAGGGCAAAGCTAAGGAGAAGGATCAGGCATGGGACAAAGTGCAATCTGTGCTCAACAAGGAAGAAGTTGAAGAAGTGGATTTCCTCCAACCCTACCTCCACCTACTGTCTCCATCTTTGATTGAACTCTTCAGGTTTTGTGAAACAACTCGTGCTCGCAATAGTTGTCGCACTCGTGAAGTTGTTTTGCTGGAAAAATATATCGCAGACCTCCAAGGTATAAATCAAAGATTGATGGCCCTCTTGGAGTCAAAGATTGCAACAACACCACCATTAGCACCAAAGGGAGACAACTGAGCATTGGTATGGGAAATCCCCTTGGCTTGTGCCAAGATTGGGGGAGTTGCCCCGATATCGTATCACCATCACATCTTTTGCCTTTACCTTTGTTTTAGTTTTCCTTTTCAGTTTTCTCTTTCTCTTGTAGTTTAAAAGTCTTAGTGTTTTAGTCTTGAGTTTTGTTTTGTGTCACCCCCGATGTATTCTTGCTCGTGAACCCTATAATAAAGAGTGTATTAGTTGAAGGGCTTTGCCTCTTGCCATGATCAAAAGAGTGAGAATAGAACAAAAAGCATGAAAGATCATCTAATGATCTTATGAGAAGTGATGGCTTCACATATAAAAAGAATGATAATTGAAACTTGTTGAGGGTAGATAAACGTAGACCTTGGTCATGGTTGCAATTAATAGGAAGTGATAAAGAAGGAGAGGTTCACATATAAATATATCATCTGTGACACCATCTATGATTGTGAACACTCACTAAACTATTGCATGCCTAGAAGTAGATGTTGGACAAGGAAGACAACATGATGAATTGTGTTTGATTGGTTCTGAACAATGTTATATGATTAGAGATCCCTTAGCATGTGACGATTGCTTCCACCTCATATTAGCCAAAACTCCCGCACCAAGTAGAGATACTACTTGTGCATCCATAAACCTTCGAACCAGTTTTGCCATGAGTGTCCACCATACCTACCTATGGATTGAATAAGATCCCTCAAGTTAGTTGTCATCGGTGCAAGCAATAAAAATTGCTCTCTAATATGTATGATATATTAGTTTGTGGAAAATAAGATTTATACGAACCTGTGATGAGGAAGACATAAAAGCGACAGACTGCATAATAAAGTTTTTTATCATAGGAGGCAATATAAAGTGACGTTCCTCCGCACTAAGAGGACACACATCCAAACCTCCAAAGCGCATGACAACCTCTGCTTCCCTCTGCGAAGGGCCTATCTTGTACCTTTACTTTTTTCCCTTGAAAGAGTCATGGTGATCTTCACCAATTCCTTATCTCGCCTTTATCTTGGCTAACGTCATATGCTTGGGAAAGATCTATATTCATATGTCAACTTGGAGGTAAGTATTCATGAATTATTATTGTTGACATTACCCTTGAGGTAAGCAGTTGGGAGGCAAAACTATAAGCCCCTATCTTTCTTTGTGTTCAGCTGAAACTTTGATCTCATGAGTATCACGTGAGTTGTAGCAATTGTACAGAACGAAAGAATGATTGAGTATGTGGATTTGCTTTACGAGCTCTTACTTGACTCTTTCTGATGTTGTGACAAATTGCAATTACTTAAATGACTAAAGGCTATCGGTTGTTACTTCTCGGTAAGGTTCTTGATCCATGCTTTACTTTGTGAAGGAATTATCACTTTAGCATGAGAGACTATATGTTGGTATTGCTGTTCTGATCTTGATCATGATGCATGCATGTTCGTATCTTGTTTTGTCGACACCTCTCTCCATAAACATGTGGACATATTTATTGAGCTAGGCTTTCGCTTGAGGACAAGCGAGGTCTAAGCTTGGGGGAGTTGATACGTCCATTTTGCATCATGTTTTCATGTTGATATTTATCGCTTCTTTGGCTGTTATTTTACTTCACGGTACAATTCTTATGCCTTTTCTCTCTTATTTTGCAAGGTTTACATGAAGAGGGAGAATACCGGCAACTGGAATTCTGGCCTGAAAGTGGAGCAAAGTTGAGATACCTATTCTGCGCAACTCCAAACGCCGTGAAAATCAACGGGGATTTTTTTCCCGATTTATCAAAAATACTGGGCCGAAGAAGTGCTGGAGGGGCACCAGGGGGTGCCCACAAAGCCTCCACGGCGCGGCCACCCCCCAGGCCGCGCCATGGGGGCTTGTGGGCATCCCACTGGCCCACTGCCCCCCCTCTTTTGCTATATGAAGGGTTTCGTCCAGGAAAAAATCAAGGAGGAGCTTTTTCGTGGTTTCGCCGCCGCCACGAGGCGGAACATGAGCAGAACCAATCTAGAGCTTCGACAGGACGATCCTACTGGGGAAACTTCCCTCCCGGAGGGGGAAATCGTCGCCATCGTCATCACCAACACTCCTCTCATCGGAGGGGACTCGTCACCATCAACATCTTCATCAGTACCATCTCATCTCCAAACCCTAGTTCATCACTTGTAACCAATCTCCTTCTCGCGACTCCGATTGGTACTTGTAAGGTTGCCAGTAGTGTTGATTACTCTTTGTAGTTGATGCTAGTTGGATTACTTGGTGAAAGAGTTTATGTTCAGATCCTTGATGCTACTCATTACCTCTCTGGTCATGAATATGATTATGCTTTGTGAGTAGTTACTTTTGTTCCTGAGGACATGGGATAAGTCATGCTAATAGTAGTCATGTGAATTTGGTATTCGTTCGATATTTTGATATGTTGTATGTTGTTTTTCCTCTAGTAGTGTTATGTGAATGTTGACTACATAACACTTCACCATTATTTGGGCCTATAGGAAGGCATTGGGAAGTAGTAAGTAGATGATGGGTTGCTAGAGTGACAGAAGCTTAAACCCTAGTTTATGCGTTGCTTCGTAAGGGGCTGATTTGGATCCACTAGTTTAATGCTATGGTTAGACTTTGTCTTAATTCTTCTTTCGTAGTTGCGGATGCTTGCGAGAGGTGTTAGTCATAAGTGGGATGCTTGTCCAAGTAAGGGCAGTACCCAAGCGCCGGTCCACCCACATATCAAACTATCAAAGTAACGAACGCGAATCATATGACCATGATGAAAACTAGCATGACATAAATTCCCGTGTGTCCTCGGGAGCGCTTTTCCTCCTATAAGACTTTGTCCAGGCTTGTCCCTTGATACAAAAGGGATTGAGCCACTTTGCTGCACTGTTGCTACTTTTGTTACTTGTTGCTTGCTACGAACCATCACACCACACAATCACTTGTTACCGACAGTTTCAGTGCGTGCAGATTTTTCCTTGCTGAAAACCACTTGTCAGATCCTTCTGCTCCTCGTTGGTTTCGACACTCTTACTTATCGAAAGGACTACGATTGATCCCCTATACTTGTGGGTCATCAGGTACCATCCTATCATACTACATCATAGTCATCTCAACATTCACGTGGGCATCCAAGACAAACCATTATAAGCTCCTAGCTAAGTAAGCATGGCATCAGAAACTATGATCTCTAAGTTGTCACTGCAAACATGTTTCTCTCACAACAAAGCTGAATCAGGCACAATGAGCTAGTCATATTTACAAAAAAAAAATAGATCGAGTTCATACCAGCTTTTCCAGGCTCAGTCACTTCATCATATATCGTCATTATTGCCTTTCACTTGCATGACCGACTGATGTGAACAATAATAAGAGTTCTCGTGCATTGGACTAAAGCTGGAATCTGCAGGCAAACACAAAGGAGAAGACAAAGTAATATGGCTCTTTAACAGATAAACAGATATGCATGCTAGAGCCACTAAACATTGTAACCATGATCTTCTACCTTGACCCAAATAAAAAGAAAACTATTTACACGGGAAAGCTCCCAACAAGCAAAAGAAGAAGAAGAAAATCTTTTTGGGTTTTCTCAAACTAGACAGACACACGAAAAGAAAACGAGAAAAAGAACTAAACTAGCATGGATGATAAAGTGGCAAAGTGTGAACACCGACGAACAAAGTGAAAGCATAAGCAAGAATGTAAAGTCGGTGAGAAACACGTACTCCCCCAAGATTAGGCTTTTGGCCTAAGTTGGTCTACTCCCATGGAGGGGAATAACCAGCTCCGAGGTACTACGGAGTGTACTGAGGATGCCACTGCTGTGTGAGCTCCTCTGGCTCCCACTGATAAACCGGCGTCTGGTACTCGACTGGTTGGCCGGGCACGGGCACGTGTGGTTGGGATAGGCCCCAATATGCGTAGATGTCCGAGGGAATAATAACGTACCTACCTGCATGAAGATTGAACAAAGAAGGAGCAGGCAAAGTAATAGTCTCACGAGTACCCTGACTAAATACCAGGTTATAAATCACCCTTCTATTTATATCTCTATCAAGAAAGTCATGGCGAACCATGCTATCGTAATCTAGATATCTCTCGGGAAGAAGAATCTCTTCTTCCTCTTCCAGTCTAATAGGTATCTCAAAGTGTCTAGCAAGACGAGTAGCATAGATACCTCCATAGACAATGCCTTTAGAACGGTTCGTGTTCAACCGTTGAGCTACTATAGCACCCAAGCTATAAGTTTTATCATTATAAAGGGCTTCGCGCAAGACCGCTAGATCTGGGGATCTAAGTGACCCAGCTTTCCCACGGCCAATCAAACATTTTCCCACAAATAGTGAGAAGTACTGAAGCACGGGAAAATGTATGTTAGCTCCTCTAGCGCAAGACACTCCTCTCTCCTCTCCTACAGCAATAGTGTCGATAAAAGCTTCCAAGTCCCGTGGACGAGGTTCATGAATATCCCTAACGTAAGGTAATTTGCAAACATTGCAAAAATCCTGTAGTGACATGCACTGGGGGATATCATAAAGTTTGAACTCAACCATAGGAGGATTTTTCCTCGGATAGAAGTTAAAGCTTTGTACGAAGATATTAGTGAGGAGGAGGTATTGCGGACACTTATCTTCAACGAAGGCGGTAAGGCCTGCATTCTCCACCAAGTAGTAAAAGTCCTCATAAAGTCCGGCGGCGCATAAGAACACATCGTTTGGCCACTCGTACGCCCGAACTTCTGCAACTCGAGGGGCCGGATACTTGGGCTTCTTCTCACTTCCATCATCCTTGGGGTCACGGTTTGAAGAGCCTCTTAAGAACCTCCTCATCTTTTCCCTTTTCCATCTCTGAAAATTTCTGAAATTTCTAGTTATTCTAAGGAAAAGTGAACAAGGCTCAACTAAACTCGTAGCAACTACTCCCACAAATGCCTAGAGGCCATATTACGCATCAAAATTACTTGGGACCAGCTAAAATTAGCATGCAAAGCTCAAGAACATGGTCACCAATGCAGCAAAAATACGCAGAGTATGAGGCACTAGGGCAAAAACTAATTGGACCAATGGAGGAGTCACTTACCAAGGAGTAATTTCCCCAAAACAGTTCGGAGAATAGTGCTTTGAGCAAGGAGATCGAAAATCCCAGCAAGAGGAGCAAGAACACGGGTTTGAGCTGCGAAATGAATTTTTATGGAGGTAGGAGAAGTGGATGAGAGCTAGAATGAGTGGAGGGGGTGCATGTGGGCCCCACAAGTCTGCCAGCCCCGACCAGTGGGGGTGGCTGGGCCTCCTGGGCTTGTGGCACACTGGCGCATCCCCCAGACTAGCTATTCATCTCAGTATTTTTCAAAAAATCCAGAAAAAATCATACTTGATTTTCAGGACGTTCGGAGAACTTTTATTTTCGGGGTACTTTTCTACGGGACGCTAAGACAAAAAACAGGGAAAACTAAACTAAATCTATCATTTTTCTTCTAAGCGACCGAAGGTGAAAGCTTGGAACAGAGGTTTGTGACTCCTCGATTCATCCGTCTCATGGTCATCGAAAGAAATCCGTCAATTAGGTTGATCAAGTCTCCTCGACAAAACTTTTCGAATCACGAAAGAGAATGGAGATTTTTCGAATAGTCACTAGGTCGCCTCAATGGGGATGTGTATCTCCCCAACAAGCAAATCATACTTCATCTTAACAGGAGGTATAGGGCATTCAAAGCTCCCAATAAGAATCGATGAAGTTTTTTTGATAGCATTGATGCAATGTACTCGATATTGTTTCTTCGGAAAGTGCACCGTATGCTCATTACCGCTGACATGGAAAGTGATGTTACCTTTGTTGCAATCTATAACAACGCCTGCAGTGTTTAAAAAGGGTCTTCGAAGGATGACCGCCATGGCATCGTCCTCGGGAATATCCAAGATAACAAAGTCTGTTAAGATAGTAACGTTGGCAACCACAACAGGCACATCCTCACAAATAACGATAGGGAAAGCAGTTGATTTGTCGGCCATTTGCACAGAGATTTCAGTGGGTGTCAACTTATCCAGTTCAAGTCTACGATAAAGAGAGAGAGGCATAACACTAACACCGGCTCCAAGGTCGCATAAAGCAGTTCTAACTTAGTTGCCTTTAATGGAGCAAGGTATAGTGGGCACACCGGGATCACCTAGTTTCTTGGGAGTTCCACCCTTGAAGGTATAGTTAGCAAGCATGGTGCAAATCTCAACCTGAGGTATCCTCCTCTTATTAGTCACAATATCCTTCATGTACTTAACATACGGAGACATTTTGAGCATATCCGTCAAACGCATTTGCAGAAAGACAGGTCTAATCATTTCAACAAAGCGCTCAAAATCCTAATCATCCTTTTTCTTGGATGGTTTGGGAGGAAAGGGCATAGGTTTCTGTACCCATGGTTCCCTTTCTTTACCCTGCTTCCTAGCAGCGAAGTCATTCTTATCGTATCTTCTATTCTTAGGCTGTGGGTTATCAAGATCAACAGGTTCAATCTCCACATCCTTATCACTGCTAGGTTGAGCATCAACATGAACATCACTATTGATATTATCATTAGGCTCATGTTCCTCACTAGATTGTGTTTCAGCATCAGAGACAGAGACATCGTTTGGACTCTCAGGTGTAGCAGCAACAGGGTTGCTAGCGTGCAGGTTCCTATCATCTTTCTTCTTCTTTCTAGGATGACTAGGTGCATCAGTGCTTACTCCTTGAGAATCTTGTTCAATTCTCTTTGGATGACCCTCAGGATACAAAGGTTCCCGGGTCATTCTACCGCCTCTAGTGATGACTTTGACAGAATTGTCATTCAACTCATTGAGCAAGTCATTCCGAGCTTTAAGTACTTGTTCTACTTGAGTAGTAACCATAGAGGCATGTTTACTCAGAAGCTTAAGATCATTGACGTTTTTGTCCACACAAGCACTTAAATGACTAAGCATACAAGCATTCTGTTCCAACTGTGTGCTAACATAATCGTTGAAACTCTGTTGTCTGGCAACAAAGTTATCAAATTCATCCAGGCATAAGCTAGCAGGTTTATCAAAAGGAATATCACTCTCATCAAACCTACGCAGAGAATTTACTTCTACTACCTGTATCGTGTTATCGAGACCGTGGATCTCTTCGATAGGTGGTAGATTTTTGACATCTTCAGATTTAAGGCCTTTCTCTCGCATAGATTTCTTAGCTTCTTCCATATCTTCGGGACTGAGGAATAGAATACCTCTTTTCTTCGGAGTTGGCTTAGGAGGTGGTTCGGGAATAGTCCAAGCGTTCTCATTGCACAAGATGTTATTCAATAAGATCTCAGCTTGTTCTACAGTCTGTTCCCTAAAAACACAACCAACACAACTATCTAGGTGGTCTTTAGAAGCATCGGTAAGTCCATTATAGAAGATATCAAGTATTTCATTCTTCTCAAGAGGGTGATCAGGCAAATCATTCAGTAGCTGGATGAGCCTCCCCCAAGCTTGTGGGAGACTCTCTTCTCCAGCTTGAGCAAAGTTGTATATTTCCTGCAAGGCAGCTTGCTTCTTATGGGCAGGGAAATATTTTTCAGAGAAGTAGTAGACCATATCCTGGGGGCTACGCACACAGCCAGGAGCAAGAGAAGTGAACCAAGTCTTAGCATCATCCTTTAGCGAGAAAGGAAACAACTTGAGGATATAGTAGTGGCGGATCTTTTCCTCAATCATGAATAGGGTGGCTATATCGTGCAGTTTGGTAAGATGGGCTACAACCGTTTCAGACTCATAACCGTGAAAAGGATCAGATTCGACCAGAGTGATTAACTCAGGGTCGACAGAGAATTCATAATCCTTATCGGTCACAAAGATAGGCGAAGTAGCAAACTTCGGGTCATATTTCATCCTAGCGTTCAGATATTTTTCTTTCCACTTGAGCAGTAATTTCTCAACATCATACCTATCCTTACACGCAAGAAAATCCTCAGCTATCTCTCCCTCCATAACATAACGCCCAGGCATACCAGGTGATTCAGGCATAGAAGAGCTAGTTCTAGCAGGCAAAATAGCAGGTTCTACTTCAATAGTATCAGCAGGCAAAGCAGTATCAAACATAGCATCATCATAAGCATCATGGGCAGCAGAAGTAGCATCATCAAGCACAAGCGACATATCAAGATTTCTAGAAGGAGGTGGTGTCGCAAACTTACTCATAACTGAAGGTGAATCAAGGGCAGAGCTAGATAGCAGTTCCTTACCTGTCCTCGTAGTTGAGGGCAAGACTTTAGTTCTTGGATCTATGGGATTCCTCATAGTGACCAGCAGACGTAAATCCCAAGTGATTCAAAGAATATAGTTGTGCCTCCCCGGCAACGGTGCCAGAAAAAGGTCTTGATAACCGACAAGTATAGGGGATCACAACAGTTTTCGAGGGTAGAGTATTCAACCTGAATTTATTGATTCGACTCAAGGGGAAGCGAAAGAATATTCTCAAGTATTAGCAGTTAAGTTGTCAATTCAACCACACCTAAAAGATTTAGTGTCTGCGACAAAGTATCAGTAGCAAGGACGAGTAGGAAAAACTCGTAGGCATTGGATCGGTGATGGATGATTATGCCGAATGTGATTCATCATGTAACAGTTATAACACGGAGAGATAAGTAACTAGCTCCCGTTCGTTAGTCTAATGTAGGCATGTATTCTGTATGTAGTCATACATGCTTAGGGAAAAGAACTTGCATGACATATATTGTCCATCCCTCCCCTGGCAGCGGGGTCCTAATGGAAACTACGGGATATTAAGGTTCTCCTTTTAATAAAGAACCGAACCAACGCATTAACACTTTGTGAATACATGAACTCCTCATACTATGGTCATCTCCAGGAGTGGTTCCAGCTATTGTCACTCCGGGGTTGCCGGGTCATAACACATAGTAGGTGACTATAACTTGCAAGATAGGATCTAAAACACACATATATTGGCGACAACATAATAGGTTCAGATCTGAAATCATGGCACTCGGGCCGTAGTGACAAGCATTAAGCATGGCAAAGTAGTAGCAACATCAATCTCAGAACATAGTGGATACTAGGCATCAATCCCCGTCCAAACTAACTTGATTACATGATAGATCTCATCCAACCCATCACCGTCCAGCAAGCCTACGATGAGATTACTCACGAACGGTGAAGAGCATCATGGAATTGGCGATGAAGGAAGGCTGATGATGACGATGGCGACGATCTCCCCTCTCTGGAGCCCAAAACGGACTCCAAATCTGCTCTCCAAAGGAAGAACAGGAGGTGGCGCCGCGTTCATATTGTAAAACGCGATGAACTCTTCTCCTTGATTTTTTTCTGGACAAAAGAGGTTATATAGAGTTGGAATTGGGGGCGGCGGAGCTCTGAGTGGCTCACAAGCCTGCCAGCCCCGGCCAGGGGGGGTGGCGGGCCTGGTGGGCTTGTGAGCTCCTGGCTCCGTCCCTCCAGTTGATTCTTGCGCTAGTAATTTTTGATATATTCCAGAAAAATTCCTCGTAGATTTCCAGGTCATTCCGAGAACTTCTATTTCTGCGCAAAAACAAGACCATGGCAATTCTGTTGAAACAGCGTCAGTCTGGGTTAGTTCCATTCAAATCATCCAAATTAGAGTCTAAAACAAGGGCAAAAGAGTTCGGAAAAGTAGATACGACGGAGACGTATCAGCAGCCCCCTCAACTACCATAACTTCCGTTGGTGTCGCCCCCTCCAACGAAGCCGACCCCAACATCGATAGTACAACGGGAGGAGGCATAGATGATGTAGCAACCCCCTTGTCCACCATAGGAACCGTCGGGGCTGCCGCCTCCAGCTACACCAGAGTCGCGGTGGGTGCCACCGTGACGCATCCGTCCTACACCCCGAAGGGTGGAGTCACCTCAACGTTCGCTGCTCCCGCAAGAGACATAGACAGCTGATGTGGAGGTGAGGCCCCAACCATGCAGCCGGCTGGGACATCGGGCTGCCGCATGATCGTTGAATCACCAGGATGGTCTCCCACGGCGGTCGCAACAACATCAGCAGTAGCCCTCTCGAGCGCGTCGGATGGCTGAGCCCCAGCAAAGGCTACCAACAAGCGCGTATGGCAGCCATCCTGCTTCCTCGCTAGCACTTGCCTCTCTCAAACAATCTCCACACCTCAAGGAGTTTGCGGTCTCGTATTGAATGGAGTAAGAGCAACTCCACTGAGAATGTAAGCCCTCAAAGAACACTGAGACGACACCTCCTGAGCGGATGGACCGAGGACGACGGACATACCTGTAACCCCATCATCATCTTGTACCGTAGCACCACCAGATCTGGGTTGATCCCATTATTGTCCTGCATGTTCATGTCCGCTGCTCCATCCTTGGCTTTGATGTCCCAAACCAGCACCATAAATCGGACTCCTGCACAAAGCCTTCTGGCTCCGGACGGAAGATGAATTCATAACCTTTCAACTTTAAAATACCGTCCGTCCGAATGTACGAACCAGCAACATCAATATTTTTGAAGCAATCATCAGCTGCCATCCCCACGAGCATACGCACCACGCCCCTACGCCGGAGGGCCAAAAGATTGATATCAATCGTCGTGCCAATCAGAGACCCCACTGCCCAAATGCCCATAAAATGTCTCCTAGAGAGTGGAACCCCCATGACGTGTACCCAAGTTTGATGTAACTCCATCTTAGGGATGATCTACTCTGGCTGCCACTGACTGAAAGCAAGTCTAGTATCCTGCACCGGAATGCCAAGATCAATGCCATAAAATCTCGAGAGCACATCCATTGTCGGAAAAGCTATTGTGAATGCACCCTCCCCATTAGGGATAGCCTCCCAGGCCCAAGAGGGAAACGGGCACATACACGCTACATGGTCCTGTACCTGTTTTGCTGTTGCAACCATACCAACAACCGTTACGAGTACAATGGCGTGTGAGCTTGGAATGAGCTGAGCATTATGGACGCTGTCCAAGAATTGAGCGAACATAGTTGATACGTCTGCATCGTATCTACTTTTCCGAACTCTTTTGCCCTTGTTTTGGACTCTAATTTGCATGATTTGAATGGAACTAACCCGGACTGACGCTGTTTTCAGCAGAATTGCCATGGTGTTGTTTTTGTGCAGAAATGAAAGTTCTCGGAACGTCTTGAAAATTTACGAAGATTTTTTCTGGAATAAAAGAAAAATACCTGCGCAAAGATCCACCGGAGGGGGCGTGCCAGTGGGACACAAGCCCACAGGCCGCGACCACCCCCCTATACCACGCCGTGCAGGCTTATGGGGCCCACGTGGCACCACCGCCCCCAAACTCAGCTCTATATCTTCTGTTTCGTCTGAAAAAAAATCAGAGAGAAGGTTTCATCGCGTTTTGTGATACATAGGCGCCGCCACATCCTGTTCTTCATCTCGAGGGCAGATCTGAGTCCGTTTCGGGCTTCGGAGAGGGGAAATCGTCGCCATCGTCATCATCAACCTTTGTGCATCGACAATTCCATGATGCTCTTCATAGTTCGTGAGTAATCTCATCATAGGCTTGCTGGACGGTGATGAGTTGGATGAGATCTATCATGTAATCGAGTTAGTTCTTGACGGTGATTGATCCCTAGTATCCACTATGTTCTAGATTGATGTTGCTACTACTTGGCTATGCTTAATGCTTGTCACTAGGGTCCGAGTGCCATGATTTCAGATATGAACCTATTATTTTGTAGCCAATATATGTGTGTTTTAGATCCTATCTTGCAAGTTGTAGTCACCTACTATGTGTTATGACCCGGCAACCCCGGAGTGACAATAGCCGGAACCACTCCCGGAGATGACCATAGTATGAGGAGTTCATGTATTGACCGCGTGTTAATGCGTTGGTCCGGTTATTTATTAAAATGAGAACCTTAATATCCCGTAGTTTTCATTAGGACCCCGCTACCACGGGAGGGATGGACAATAGATGTCATGCAAGTTCTTTTCCCTAAGCATGTATGACTACATACGGAATACATGCCTACATTAGATTGATGAACGAAAGCTAGCCACATATCTCTCCGTGTTATAGCTGTTACATGATGAATCACATCTGTCACACTCATCCATCACCGATCCACTTCCTACGAGTCTTTTAATACTGGTCCTCGCTATGTTACTTTGCCTAGGCTTCTCCGTTGCTACAAGAGGGATTGGGCCACTTTGCTGCTGCTGCTGCTACTGCTGTTACTTCTTACTTTGCTGCTGCTACTACTGTTCCTTGCTACTCCGCTGTTACTTGTTGCAAGACTTTGTTGGCGCTAACATCCCGTCAACAAGGCTTTTTCTAGCGCCGTTGCCGGGGATTGTCAAAGCTTTTTCTGGTGCCGTTGCTATCGTACTACCTTGCTACTGATACTTTTCTTGCAGACACAAATCTTTCAGGTGTGGTTGAATTGACAACTCAGCTGCTAATACTTGAGAATATCCTTTAGCTTCCCCTTGTGAGCGAATAATTAAATTTGGGTTGAATACTCTTGAAAGTGCATGCTCTGCCCCTAATCGAGTTTTGGTGTTAATGACAACACATACATAGGAAACTAATCCTATTTGTTGAGTGTATCTCAGGATGGCAAGTACTTTAGTAGATTGAGAATTATGTGCCAAAGGTTGTCTGAGAAGATTGGGATTTATATTTCGAGAAGGCTCGGGATTAAGAAAAGATGATGTAGACTATTCTTTTGAGTTTACTGATATTGAGTATAGGGATCCCGCACTATTAGGAGGGGATTACAGGATTTGCGATGAACTTGCTCGTACCACATCTTCACTGTCATACCCAATACCACATATTCTCCACTCCGTTCTTATCTCAAAACAGGTCTATTGCCTCGGACATCCGGCTCCCTCCGGACGTCCGAGGGCCGGACGACCGGCAGGCTTCGGAAATCCGTAGCCCTTCACCAGAAGTTTGTGAGTCATATAACTCGGAAATCCGGCTCCCTCCGGACATCCGAGGGCCGGACGTCCGACCAGCCCCGGAAATTCGGAGCCCTGCACCAGAAGAACATGAGCTCTATAACTCGGATTTCCGGTTCTCTCCGGACGTCAGAAGGCCGGACGTCCGTTCCCCTTCGGAAATCCGAAACCTCCCACCAGTAGAAGTTGAGTCGAATAACTCGGATTTCCGGTCCTCTCAGGACGTCCGGTGGCTGTTCAATTCACTGTATTTTCAGTCATATCTACAGGCCTCGGACGACCTACCCCTGTCGGACGTCGGACCCCTCGTGGACCCCCGGACTTCCGACAACTGTCGGACGTCCGGACCCTGTGTGACTTAAAGTGTCCCCAACGGCTGTTTTTCACTCCCCACTATATATACTCTTCTCCCACCTCGTGAAATAGTGTTCAGCACAGCTAGAATACATCCAAGAACACCTTTCCTCTCACTCACTCTTGTCTACACCAAATCCTAGATCCCAAGAGCATTTGTGAGTCCCTTTGAGTGTTGTTCCAATCAAAAGATAGATCGTCTCCCTCTCCTCCTTCCCACGAAAGTGATTTGTGATTTGAGCAAGTTTTGAGCAACACCCGTGATCTTGTTACTCTTGGAGGTTGGAGACCCCTTGGCGGTAGGAGTCTTCAGAGAGGAATCAAACCATTGTGATTTCCCCCGGAAAGTTTGTGAAGGTTTGGAAGCCACCTCAAGGCTTACCACTAGTGGTTGAGAAACGCCTTCGTGGAGTTATCTCAAAGGGAGAATAGGGTGAGCCTTCGTGGCGTTGGTGTGCCTTCGTGGTAACATCCGCCCCTCTAACGGTGACATAGCTTCCCTCCAAGGAAGTGACCATCGGGATACATCCTTGTCTCTCTTGGAGTTTCGGTTATTCCTAACCCTAACTCTCTACTTGTGTTAATCCTTATTACGTACTTGTATTTGATTATTGTTTACCGCTTGTCTTACTTCACTCTAAATAGCTTACTCCTTGTCATAGCAATTATTAGGCCTACACTCATATTCCGCACTTTTGCCTAAAATTGCTACGTAATTATTAAAATTTGGATTTGTACCTATTCACCCCCCTCTAGGTCCATCTCGATCCTTTTCAACTCTACCCTCGAAAACTGCTGCGATCCCATACGCTTGTGGGACATCAAGGCTTTTTGTGGCACCGTTGCCGGGGAGGCACATCTATATTCTCTGAGTCACTTGGGATTGACGTTTGCTGATCACTATGAGGAATCCGAAAGATCCAAGAACTAAAATCCTACCTTCCACTACAAGGAGAGGTAAGGATCTGCCATCTAGATCTGCACTTGATTCACCTTCAGTTTTGAGTAAGTTTGCGACTTCACCTCCTCCTAGAAATCTTTATATGTCGCCTATGCGTGATGATGCTATGCTTGATACTATGCCTGATGATGCTATGCTTGATACTATGCCTGCTATGCTTGATACTGCTTTGCCACTTGGTGCCCTTGATGCACATATTGCTAGACTTGCTGCTAGATGTGATGATACTTCTGAAACTGCTGATACTATTGAAGTAGAACCTGCTACTATGCCTGAATTGCCTGTTATGCCTGATACGTGCTATGTTATGGAGGGAGAGATAGCTGAGGACTTTCTTGCGTGTAAGGATAGCTATGATGTTGAGAAACTTCTGCGCAAGTGGAAAGAAAAATCTCTAAACGCTAGGATGAAATACGACCCGAAGTTTGCTACTTCGCCTATCTTTGTGACCGATAAGGATTATGAATTCTCTGTCGACCCTGAGTTAATCACTCTGGTCGAATCTGATCCTTTTCACGGTTATGAGTCTGAAACGGTTGTAGCCCATCTTACCAAACTGCACGATATAGCCACCCTATTCACGAGTGAGGAAAAGATCCACCACTACTATATCCTCAAGCTATTTCCTTTCTCGCTAAAGGATGATGCTAAGACCTGGTTCACTTCTCTTGCTCCTGGTTGTGTGCGTAGCCCCCAAGATATGGTCTACTACTTCTCTGAAAAATATTTCCCTGCCCATAAGAAGCAAGCTGCCTTGCAGGAAATATACAACTTTGCTCAAGCTGAAGAAGAGAGTCTCCCACAAGCTTGGGGGAGGCTTATCCAGCTACTGAATGCTTTGCCTGATCACCCTCTTGAGAATAATGAGATACTTGATATCTTCTATAATGGACTTACCGATGCTTCCAAAGACCACCTAGATATTTGTGCCGGTAGTGTTTTTAGGGAACAAACTGTTGAACAAGCTGAGATTCTGTTGAACAACATCTTGTGCAATGAGAATGCTTGGACTATTCCCGAACCACCTCCTAAGCCAACTCCAAAGAAAAAGGTATTATATTCCTCAGTCCTGAAGATATGCAAGAAGCCAAGAAATCTATGCGAGAGAAAGGCATTAAATCTGAAGATGTCAAAAATCTACCACCTATCTAAGAGATCCATGGTCTCGATATCCCGATACAGGTAGTAGAGGTAAATTCTGTGCGTAGGTTTGATGAGAGTGATATTCCTTTTGGTAAACCTGCTAGCTTATGCATGGATTAATTTGATAACTTCCTTGTCAAACAACAAAGTTTCAATAATTAAGTTAGCACACAATTGGAAAAGAATGCTCATATGCTTAGTCATTTAAGTGCTTGTGTGGACAGAAACTTCAATGATCTTAAGCTTCTGAGTAAACATGCCTCTATGTTTACTACTCAGGTAGAACAAGTACTTAAAGCTCAGAATGACTTGCTCAATGAGTTGAATGACAATTCCGTCAAAGTCGTCACTAGAGGCGGTAGAATGACCCAGGAACCTCTGTATCCTGTGGGTCATCCGAAGAGAGTTGAACAAGAGTCTCAAGGAGTTAGCACTTATGCACCTAGTCATCCTAGAAAGAAGAAGAAAGATGATAGGAACATGCACGCTAGCAATGTTGCTGCTACCCCTGAGAGTCCAAACGATGCCTCTATCTCTGATGCTGAAACACAATCTGGCGATGAACATGAGCCTAATGATAATATCAATAGTGATGTTCATGAAGATGCTCAGCCTAGCAATGAAAAGGATGTGGAGATTGAACCTGATCTTGATAACCCACAGCCTAAGAATCAGAGATACGATAAGAATGACTTCACTGCTAGGAAGCATGGTAAAGAAAGGGAACCATGGGTTCAGAAACCTATGCCCTTTCCTCCCAAACCACCCAAGAAAAAGGATGATGAGGTTTTTGAGCTCTTCGTTGAGATTATCAGACCTGTCTTTCTGCAAATGCGTTTGACGGATATGCTCAAGATGTCTCCGTATGCTAAGTACATGAAAGATATTGTGACTAATAAGAGGAGGATACCTGATCTTGAGATCTCTGCCATGCTTGCCAATTACACTTTCAAGGGTGGAACTCCTAAGAAACTAGGTGATCCCGGTGTGCCCACTATACCTTGCTCCATTAAAGGCAACTACATTAGAACTCCGTTATGCGACCTTGGAGCCGGTGTTAGTGTTATGCCTCTCTATCTTTATCGTAGGCTTGAACTGGATAAGTTGACACCCACTGAAATCTCTCTGCAAATGGCCGACAAATCAACTGCTTTCCCTATTGGCATTTGCGAGGATGTGCTTGTTGTGGTTGCTAACACCACTATCTTAACAGACTTTGTTATCTTGGATATTCCCGAGGACGTTTCCATGGCGGCCATCCTCGGAAGACCCTTTTTAAACACTGCAGGGGCTGTTATAGATTGCAACAAAGGCAATGTCACTTTCCATGTCAACGGTAATGAGCATACGGTGCACTTTCCAAAGAAACAATATCGAGTATATTGCATCAATGCTATCGAAAAGACTTCATCAATTCTTATCGAGAGCTTTGAATGCCCTATTCCTCATGTCAAGATGAAGTATGATTTGCTTGTTGGGGAGATACACATCCCCATTGAGGTGACCTAGTGACTGTTCGAAAATTCTCCGTTCTTTTTTGCGATTCGAAAAGGTTTGTCGTGGAGACTTGATCAACCCCATTGACGGATTTCTTTCGATGACCATGAGATGGATGAATCAAGGAGTCACAAACCTTTGTTCCAAGCTTTCACTTTAGGTTGCTTAGAAGAAAAATGATAGATTTAGTTTAGTTTTCCCTCTTTTCTGTTTTAGTGTCCGGTGGAAAAGTGCCCCAAAAATCAAAGTTCTCCGAATGCTGTGAAAATCAAGTATGATTTTTTCTGGAATATTTGAAAAATACTAGGACAAAGAGTCTGTCTGGGGGCCACACCAGTGGGCCACAAGCCATAGGGGCGCGTGCACCCCCTGGCCGCGCCGCCCAGGCTTGTGGGGCCCACAGGCACCCCCTCCACTCATTCTTGCTCCCATCTGCTTCTCCTACCTCCAAAAAAAATCGTTTCGCAGCTCAAACCCGTGTTCTTGCTCCTCTTGCTGGGATTTTCGATCTCTTTGCTCAAATCACCGTTCTCCGAACTATTTTGGGGAAATTACTCCTTGGTAAGTGACTCCTCCATTGGTCCAATTAGTTTTTGCTCTAGTGCCTTATACTCCGCGTATTTTTGCTGCCTTGGTGACATGTTCTTGAGCTTTGTATGCTGATTCTAGCTGGTCCCAAGTAGTTTTGATGCGTAATATGGTCTCTAGGCACTTGAGGGAGTAGTTGCTATGAGTTTTGTTAAGCCTTATTCACTTTTCCTTAGAGCCACTAAAAATTTCAGAAATTTTGAGAGATAGAAAAGGGAAAAGATGAGGAGGTTCTTGAGAGGCTCTTCAAGCCGTGACCCCAAGGATGATGGGAGTGAGAAGAAGGACAAGTATCCGGTCCCTCGAGTCGCAAAAGTTTGCGCGTGCGAATGGCCAAGCGACGCGTTCTTACGCGCCGCTGAAATTTATGAGGACTTTTATCACTTGGTGAAGAACGCAGGCCTCACCGCCTTCGTTGAAGATAAGTGTTCGCAATACCTCCTCCTCACTAATATCTTCGTACAAAGCTTTAACTTCTATCCGAGGAAGAATCCTCCTATGGTTGAGTTTAAAATTTATGATGTCCCCCAATGCACGTCACTCCAAGATTTTTGCAATATTTGCAAATTACCTTACGTTGGGGATATTCATGAACCTCGTCCACGGGACTTGGAAGCTTTTATCGGTTCAATCGCTATAGGAGAGGAGAGAGGAGTGTCTTGCACTAGAGCTGCTAGCATTCATTTTCCCGTGCTTCGGTACTTCCCACTATTTGTGGGAAAATGTTTGATTGGTCTTGGGAAAGCTGGGTCACTTAGTTCCCCAGATCTTGCGGTCTCGCACGAAGCCCTTTATAACGATAAAACTTATAGCTTGGGCGCTATAGTAGCTCAACGGTTGAACCTTAACTTTTCTAAAGGTGTTGTCTATGGAGGTATCTACGCTACCCGTCTTGCCAGACACTTTGAGATACCCATTAGACTGGAGGAGGAAGAAGAAATGCTTCTTCCCGAGAGATATCTAGATTACAATAGCATCGTTCGCCATGACTTTATTGATAGAGATATAGGTGGAAGGATGATTTTTAACCTGGTATTTAGTCAGGGTACTCGTGAGACTATTACTTTGCCTGCTTCTTCTTTGTTCAATCTTCATGCAGGCAGGTACACTATTATGCCCTCGGACATCTACGCATATTGGGGCTTGGCCCAACCACAGGTGCCCGTGCCCGAGCCGCCAGTCGAGTACCAGATGCCAGTATATCAGTGGGAGCTAGAGGAGCTCACACAAAAGTGGCATCCACAGTCTACTCCGGAGTACCCAGGAGCTGGTTATTTCCCTCCTTGGGAGTAGACCAAGTTAGGCCAAAAGCCTAAGCTTGGGGGAGTACGTGTTCTCACCGACGTTACATTCTTGCTTATGCTTTCACTTTGTTAGCCGGTGTTCACACTTTGCCACTGTATCATCCATGCTAGTTTATTTTCTTTTTCTCGTTTTCTTTTCGTGTGTCTGTCTAGCTTGAAAAAAATCCCAAAAAGATTTTCTTTTCTTCTTTTGCTTGTTGGGAGCTTTCCCGTGTAGATAGTTTCCTTTTTTCTTTGGGTCGAGGTAGAAGATATTGGTTACAATGTTTAGTGGCTCTTGCATGCATACCTGTTTAGCTCTCAAAGAGCCATATTACTTTGTCTTCTCCTTTGTGTTTGCCTGCAGATTCCAGCGTAGTCCAATGCACAAGCACGCTTATTATTGTTCACTTCGTTCGATCGTGCAAGTGAAAGGCAATAATGACGATATATGATGAAGTGACAGAGCCTGGAAAAGCTGGTATGAACTCGATCTATTTTGTTTTTGTAAATATGACTAGCTCATCATGCCTGATTCAGATTTTTGTGAGAGAAACATGTTTGCAATGACAACATAGAGACCATAGTTGCTTATGCCATGCTTACTTAGCTAGGAGCTTATAATTGTTTGTCTTGGTTGCCCACATGAATGTTGAGATGACTGTGATGTAGTATGATAGGATGGTATCCTCCTTTGAATGTTTCAAGTGGCTTGACTTGGCGCATGTTCACGCATGTAGTTGAAACCAAATCAACATAGCCTCTATGATGTTCATGTTCATGGTGATTTATGTCCTACTCATGCTTTGACTCAATGTTAGTTACTCTCAATGCATTTTGATGACTGTTGTCGCTCTCTAGTTGGTCGCTTCCCAGTCTTTTGCCAGCCTTCACTTGTACTAGCGGGAATACTGCTTGTGCATCCACTTCCATAAACCCAAAGTTGTGCCATATGAGTCCACCATACCTACCTACATGTGGTATCTAGCTGCCGTTCCAAGTAAATTTGCTTGCGCCACTCTCTAAACCTTCAAGAAATAATCTGTTTTGCATGCCCGAACCGCTCATGTGGTGACAGGGGGCTATTGGTATCTTCCATGCTAGGCGTGTTATCCTCGATATGTGTTTATTCACTATCATTCACGAGAAAGGGGCCGGTAATTGGAATTCCCAGTTCCATGCTCAAATCGAAAAGATAATTGCAAACAAAACTCCCCCAGGACTGATGTTGGTTTGGACGATACCCGAGGATTCGGCTAACCGTGGAGTGTGATTGATTGGTGGTGGGGGAGTCAAAACTTTACTTTTCTGTTTGGGAACCGCCTATAGCATGTGTAGCGTGGGAGATATTGAGAACTCTTAGTCATTGCGTTGACAATGAAAGCATGCCACCCAAAATTATTACCTCTGTTTTCAAAGCTTGAGCTCTGGCACCTCTGCAAATCAATGATTCCCTCTGTGAAGGGCCTGTCTATTTATGTTCCTGTTGAGTCATCCTCCTCTTACAAAAGCACCAATTAGAGAGCACGTCTGACATTTTTATGCTTTGCTTTTAACTGTGTTGAGTGTGACTATGACTGGATCTTCATTGCCATGAATTACAATGTTTAGTCAGCCCTTGGTCTTTTAAGGTGCTCTGCATTTATGTTTTGCGGTCTCAGAAAGAGCTAGCGAGATACCATCTATTCGTACTGCTTCATGGTGTTTTGATTGAAGTGTTAACACTTGAGGCTTATTATTATTTGCTCGCTAGTTGATTATGCCATTGATATGAATTTACCGTGAGACCTAGATGTCATTTGCTTATGTGGTTTACTTGTGATGTTGCTGAAATTCTGGTTGTGAGTTTGACATAGTTGCAACAACAAGATCAAACAGAGTTTGTCAAACTTTTTCTTTTGTCTCTCTCAGTTTGTCAACTGAGTTGCTTGAGGACAAGCAAGGCTTTAAGATTGGGGGAGTTGATACATCTCCGTCGTATCTACTTTTCCGAACTCTTTTGCCCTTGTTTTGGACTCTAATTTGCATGATTTCAATGGAACTAACCCGGACTGACGCTGTTTTCAGCAGAATTGCCATGGTGTTGTTTTTGTGCAGAAATGAAAGTTCTCGGAACGTCCTGAAAATTTACGGAGATTTTTTCTGGAATAAAAGAAAAATACCTGCGCAAAGATCCACCAAAGGGGGCGTGCGAGTGGGCCACAAGCCCACAGGCCGCAGCCACCCCACCTAGGCCGCGCCATGCAGGCTTGTGGGGCCCACGTGGCACCACCGCCCCCAAACTCAGCTCTATATCTTCTGTTTCGCCTGGAAAAAAAATCAGAGAGAAGGTTTCATCGCGTTTTGCGATACGGAGGCGCCGCCACATCCTGTTCTTCATCTGGATGGTAGATCTGGAGTCCGTCTCGGGCTTCGGAGAGGGGAAATCGTCGCCATCGTCATCATCAACCTTTCTCCATCGACAATTCCATGATGCTCTTCATCGTTCGTGAGTAATCCCATTGTAGGCTTGCTGGACAGTTATGAGTTGGATGAGATCTATCATGTAATCGAGTTAGTTCTTGACGGGGAGTGATCCCTAGTATCCACTATGTTCTAGATTGATGTTGCTACTACTTAGCTATGCTTAATGCTTGTCACTAGGGCCCGAGTGCCATGATTTCAGATCTGAACCTATTATGTTGTCGTCAATATATGTGTGTTTTAGATCCTATCTTGCAAGTTGTAGTCACCTACTATGTGTTATGACCCGGCAACCTCGGAGTGACAATAGCCGGAACCACTCCCGGAGATGATCATAGTATGAGGAGTTCATGTATTCACCGCGTGTTAATGCGTTGGTCCGGTTCTTTATTAAAAGGAGAACCTTAATATCCCGTAGTTTCCATTAGGACCCCGCTGCCACGGGAGGGATGGACAATAGATGTCATGCAAGTTCTTTTCCCTAAGCACGTATGACTACGTACAAAATACATGCCTACATTAGATTGATGAACGGGAGCTAGCCACATATCTCTCCATGTTATAGCTATTACATGATGAATCACATCCGTCACACTCATCCATCACCAATCCACTGCCTACGAGTCTTTTACTACTGGTCCTCGCTATGTTACTTTGCCTAGGCTTGTCCCTTGCTACAAGAGGGATTGGGCCACTTTGCTGCTGTCACTTTGCTGCTGCTCCTACTCTTGTTACTTGTTACTTTGTTGTTGCTACTACTATTCCTTGCTACTCCGCTGTTACTTGTTGCAAGACTTTGTTGGTGCTAACATCCCGTCAACAAGGCTTTTTCTAGTGCCATTGCCGGGGATTGTCAAAGCTTTTTCTGGTGCCATTGCTATCGTACTACCTTGCTACTGATACTTTGCTTGCAGACACTAATCTTTCAAGTGTGGTTGAATTGACAACTCAGCTGATAATACTTGAGAATATCTTTTAGCTTCCCCTTGTGAGCGAATCAATAAATTTGGGTTGAATACTCTATCCTCGAAAACTGCTGCGATCCCATACGCTTGTGGGACATCAATAATCTCCTTGCTCCCCATACCAGCCACGAACACGCACGGTCTTGGGAACTTCAGAGTAGGGCACTTCTTCATCGGGTGCGAAGAACTATCACAAATATAGCAATAGTGTTGTACCATGGAGTTCTTGGTAGCGTGTGTCTCCACCTCACACTTCCAGCATCGGGTTTTTGCCTTCTTAGCAGCATGAACTTGAGGCACCACCTGCATGGGCACGACCTTAGGTGGTTGAGGCTGCGTAGGCGGGGCAATGACCTGCACTCCCTGTGTTGCTGCTGTAGCAACCTGCCAAGTGACCGCACGCTGCTGCTAATTCTGCCCACCAGCCATCGGAGCCTTCTTCTTCTTGCTCTTCTTCTTGCGTTTCTGCCCCGGTGCAACCGCAGGAGTGGAAGCCGTGCCAAACTCAAATCCCGATCGCGGGTTTATTCCAGGCGCCGCCGTGGCAGCGTGGGTCTGCGTCGATGCACACAGGATGTGCATGAAGGTCACACACCCCCTCGCGGCCCCAAACCCGACAGCCGCCGCACCTACGGCAGCGGCTATAGGTTGAATGCCCAGCACTTGGTTCACCTGCCCAGGCGGTTGCGGCATGGCCGCCATTGGAGGCGAGAATTGGAGCACCTCCATGAAAGTTCGATGTGCTCTTGTTCACCCGATGGCCTCGCAGTCATTGTTGGGTTCTCGCTCATTTGAACAAATTGGGGCGACTGCGGGAGTCTTGAGGTTAGTCGCGCAGTTGGAGATCGAGGGTTGATGTCCTGGCGCCACAACCCACTTATCCAAAGGCTCAAGTGAGTCCAGACGACGACCGACCTCCAGGTGTTGTGGACCCACAGTTCGATTGAATTCCGCGATCAACGCCCTCATGCAAGGAAACCGAATCGTTGATCACCGGAGTCCTCGGGCCGTGATCGATGTCGACGGCCTACATGCCCACATCGATTAGCACCGCCATGATCGTGTCGGTTGTCCCCACATTTTTCCTTGTCGGTTACCACCGCCTTGGGGCTCATTGTGTTGGGGAAGAAGTCCCAGAGGCACGACAGAAGTGTGATCCGGGGTCGGGGTAGTGGACCACGCCACCCCAAACGCACCACTGGAACCTTGAACCCACCAAGTCGCGACAAACACATGCACTTAGCTGCTGGTGAAACAGCCTCGTTCGCAGCCACAGGCGATAAAGGAGACGACCGTGATGAACCGTCGACCCTGCAAGAAGAAACACACGATGTACGTTCCTCGATCTCACCTTCAGCTATCGTAGAACATCGTTCCCAGAACCAAGACAGAGGTGTTGGGTACTAATGACAAGATGATGAATATACTTCTCGCACCTTGTTGGTTACCCCTAGTGGAAGGTTGAGTTGTAGTCACCAGCAAGTTTTCCATTACACGGGAACTGTGAGGTTTATCGAACCAGGAGGACTCCTAGTATCAACAAGTAGGTGTCTCCCACCCTGGCACTAGCAGAAGACGTGGACCTGCACACACAACAAATAACTTTGCTCCCAAGGAGTACAGAGAGGTTGTCAATCTCTCCAGCCTTGTAGTTTGCAAAGGATCAAAACGCAAGCGGGAAAAGTAATAGTGATTGCAACGGAAAAGTAAATGAAAGTGGTAAATGATGGAGGTTGCTACTGCGACAACAGACCTTCCCTAGCAACGGCGCCAGGAATCCTGCTGCTACGGCTACGCCTATAGGGACTTCCTTGGCAAATATGCAAAGGATTTCCCCGCGGCCTTGGAGCCTTGCTTCGGTGTTCCCTTGAAGAGGAAAGGGTGATGTAGCATAGCGGCGGTAAGTATATTCCTCAATTTGAGAACCAAGGTATCAATCCAGTAGGAGGAGCGTTCAAGTCATGGTAACTTCTTTGGTGAAGTTCTTCCATTATATTCATAATGTTTCCATCAAAATCGAGGGTTCTTCTGTTGATATAAGATTCTTCCGTCACTGGGTCTTCTTAACTGACAAGTCTTGTGACCATTCTAAAGAACCTATCGATGATTCTCATGGTGGTCTACCATTTGTGGTTATCCTGCAGAGAGAAGGGTCTTGGCTTCATCCTCACCGTAAAATTTCCTACGTGTGACAACAAGTGCCATGTACATGGGCTTTCATCATACCGTTCTAAGGCTCAAACAAAAGCTTCAAAGGATGTCGTCTCTCACTATGAGTAAGTCACTTAGATTTACCATTCCGAATAGCAAGAGAATGACAATAGTAAATCGTCATGGTGCCAAGCCATGTCGCACTGAAATCATTACCTTGTATAAGGCTTAGTGAATCTCGTATTCTAACACTTGGACATCCTCACAAGCATTGCAGAGTTTCTCTTGTCCACGAACGAAGTTCGGATAAATCCAATGATTCTGCAAGCTGAACAAAACATCTATCGTATCTTCACAACTCTCAGATTTTCGTATGCTCCTAAGAAAACGTTTGCTGAAACGAGTTTCCTTCTCCAAAAAGATAGTACTTGATCCTTGTTAGTCCCGGGGTCTGTGGGTTTCAGGCATACTTGGGGTAAATGTGACACGCCGCTGGGTAGTGGGTGGTTCCTTCACACAAGAAACAAGTCACCTGACTAGTTGGGCATTCCTCAGCTGGGTGATTTTCTTCACAATGAGGGCATCCATCTTTCTGTTCTTCCTAGGTGTGTCCTATTTCTCCATAGATCTTGCGTGCACAAGGCTTCTTCATCGGGCTTATCATAGCACTTCTGAATAAGTTGGGATCTTAACAAAGTCTTCTTGAATTCGTCCCAGGTTTCTGCTCCACTAAATCCTTGTATGGCATGATGCATTTTCCACCAGATAGCAGCACTTCGGGTAAAGTACTGAAGAGCGTGTGCAACTTCATACTTCCTGGAAATGAAATTGCTCTCGAAGTAGTTCTCCATGTTCTGAATCCATATTTCAACTTCCAGCTGGGTCATTGGTCCAGAGATTACAAGTCCAGCTTCATACGCCATCTATTGGGTCCAACGTTTTTGGGATGAGATGAGTAAGAGAGAAAGGGAAAGAGGGAGATACAAACAATATTTTTGAGAATAGGTTTTATTTGTGGCTGTTGAAAAACACACACCAATGACGGCTCACAAATCATTGTATCTAATGTGGGTATATAACAGGGGTTTGGACTTCTAATGGTCATATAAACATTCGAACGCTTGAGGGTCTTCGAATTCTTCGGGTCTTGAGAGTCTTCAATTGGCGCAGCTTCAATTCTTCAAATGCATGATGAAATCCTCTTTACTTTGAAGTAGAACTCCGTTGATTCTTCATGAGGTCAAAGGGGTAAGGGTATTGTCTAACTATTGGAGGTGAGGGAGAACATTTGATGAAGTCAGAAGAGATGAGAAGTAAAAGGTGTTCTTGAAAATAAAGTTTTTTGAGAGATCCTTTCCTAAGAGATTTCACCAATTTCTAGGGTCACGTCCTACAGTCGACATGTGCTCAGATACCATTTCTGTAGCGACCCGACTCAAGACGAGTCAAGCCTCTCTGTTTCTGTGCCATCCCTGGATCAGTATGCTGGCACACACAGTACATCAATGTATATATCAAAGTGCAATCACATGTAAAATAGCGTAAAACTTATATATACCTTAATTATCTCTGCGGAAGCGGTCAAGGGAGTGGAGTCCCAATAAACACCAACGGCAAGTTGAGTGTAGACCGTAACCCTGAATCGTACTCTTACTCGTCGAAGAAAAATATCTGCAACATAAGACGTTGCAGCCGTGTAGGTCAGCATATTGAATATGCTGGCAAGTCACATAAGAGAGGGGTGAAAAGTAATCATCTATACTATATGCATATATGGCAGGTGGGGCTATAAGTTTTTAGCGAAAAGCAAGTTTTATGCTACATCAAGAGAGGGTTAAAAGCAAAATGTTACTACGTTGTTGGTTGTTAACGAGATGGTTCCGCCAACCAATTCTCGTACCCGAGTTGTCAATAATTCCCACATCAATATTATTATCTGTGTTGAGAATTTCAGATAACTTCAGTTCCTTTGGCTCAAGTTGTCCATGACCGTGGACACGGCTAATCGATTAGGTTTGAGTACTCTGCAGAGTTTTGCACACGTTCCCCACAAGATTTGATCGCCTCCATGAATGTCCTCACACTTCAGGGTGTTTGAAGACCGGATGATCAAAACATGGTCTTTCAACGGGTCCCTCTGAATCCCTGTCGGTGCCCATCCATTCCTACCGTTCTTCTACATCTGCTAGCACCGCCTGTCCAGAGTAGCCACGTTGTCCAACCAAGCCAGAGCCCATAATGACTTGTGGCTGTGCAGGTAAGCCTTGGGTCTTGAAAATATCCGTCCGTCTCTTTGAGCCTGGGTGAAGCTTTCCGCAGGATGTCATGGCCTCTCCAGCATCCCGGGTCATCCACTCGGTTCTCCAGGGAGCCGATCAACCGTCCTTCACCCAGAGTTGCATTGCGTACGAGGTCTTGAAAATCTTGTCTTAACCGGTCTTGATTATTTAATCAACCTCGCATCACTCGTGTTATGCACTCAACCGAAATCCCGTCTACTCAAGCATAGCAATATGAAATTTGTCGTCCCGGGGCCAAGTATCGGGGTTGTTGTGTGCCTACCACATGATACTACAATCTATACTACAATTTCCAAGTACCTAAGCAGCATGCAATTGGGCATAGGATGGTAGAACTACGATGCATAAAACATAGGTGATAGTATGATCAAAGTGACTTGCCTCGTATTACTTGATGAAGATAGTCGCTCTCAAAATCCTGATAATTCTACTCGCCACACTCCGAGCAATCTATCGTAAACAAATAGCATTCAATAAACATTCATGCCAAAAAGGAAGAACCAAAAGAACATAAGAACAAAACATGTCTTTGTGCAAAATAACAACATACTAAGGTTTAATAAAAAAATAGGTTCTAAGTGTGTTGTAAAGTGAAGGTGCATGAATGAGATGAAAAGAGTTAATGGACGAGGAACCATTGCTATATAAGCTCGACTTGCATACACTATGGGAGATGATCAAAAATATTGGGAGAACAACATGAATGTTGTTTGACAAATAGTATAAGACATAAGAATTTATTTGTAGAAAGAATTTCTTGAAATGGAGCACTACAACGCAAGTTATAGCGAATTGAAGTATGAATAGAATTTGAATTCCATAAAGGTCAAAAGTATTTGAATTGGAGCATGGTTGTTATGAATAGGAAAGTACATAACACTAGTGTTTAGGGGAAAAGAAATCAATGAAAAAGGTGCTACTGTTTGCAAGGTAAGATCAAATAAATGTTCAAATACAAATTTGAATCGCTCAAATTTGTAAGGTTCAAATGTCGAAACTAATGATGTACTGGATATATGAGATCAATATGAGCGTGCAGAAAAAAGAATTACTAGATTTGAAATAGCGGATCAAAAGATACAAATATTTGAATATAACATTGAATCGGCTTAGATCGATGTGAACACTTTTGGGCACTAATAGATAAATCTGATTTGATCAAAATTATAAGTTGAGAAGTTAAAACTAATGATACAAACGGGAAGATTACTTTGATACGAATCCGACGCAATTGGATTCATGTAAAACGGAGCTACAGATAAAAAGATATGATCAAAAGAAGTTTGAATATGAACAAATTTCGAAATTTGAAAATTTCAAAAAGTTGATATGATAGGTTCACAGGATAGGTGGGATCAAGACGAAACTCTAGGCGTTGGTTTCATCTAATTCGGATAAACGAGTAAAAAGTTATGGCTATTTGAAAAATGAGGGCCAAGCTGTTTTACGGAAGAAAATTGCTATGTCTAAAAGAATTCTAGTACTAATGTGTAAATACGAAGACTAATTAATATATCTAATTACTCTACCGTATACTAGTGTAGGAATACTAGTCTAGAAATAATAAACTACGAGAGTATAAAAAAAATACGTAGAGAAATACCTTTAGAATGCAGAGTAAGAATTAATTCCAATGAGGAGACGACTTCGAGAAATCCCGCCGAAGAGAAGGAAAAAATATTTTTATTTAATAAATCTAGTTAAACCAAAAGATTGATTTAACCCGAAATAGATGATTTTTGGATGCTCCTATGGGTCTATACTTATAGGTGGAAGGGAGGTCTAATGGTCCATAGATAGGCAATGTGGGACTAAACATATACGTATTGTAGGAAAACTAGAAAAAAGGAGGGAAAGAGAGGTGTGCCGAATGGGCTAAGTGACTGGGCCGGCCGCATGGGCTGCTTGGCCAGCGGAGCCCTTTGTTTTTTTTTTTGCGAACGAACATTTTTTTGAAAAAAACAAAGAAGAAAAACGTATAAATGAAAAAGAGAGAACATTTTATATAGGCATATTATATATCAAAATTTTCAGAATAAATTTTTCTAAAACATGAACATATTTTCAAAACCAAAAAAAATACTTTAAAAAAATATTTTTTTTGCAATAACTTTAAAATGAAAAGGAATTTGAATTTCAAATAAATTGCAAATACTTAAAATTTGAATCAAGACATTGTCTCTGATTTTGGAGTGTCATTTTCCTCCTCTTGTTTGATTTTTTTTTAATCAAAGGGTTTTGAAAATATTCAAACTCAAAATTGAAAAGGGATTCAAACTAGAAAATTTTGGGAAAGTCATTTTATTCCCTCTCATTTTTTTGAGAAGTTTAAAATTCCACTCAAGTTTCAATCACTCAAACAAACAAACAATCAATCTAATAATTATATTAACATTCCAAAATTTATAATTTTGGGATGTTGCAAACTACCACACTTAAAACTAATCTCGTCCTCGAGATTCGAAGAGGCTAGAAAGAAAAGGTTATGGTTTGGGGGGGTCTTCTAACAAATATAGTCTCCTGCAAAGTGGGGTGCTACCACACTTAAAATGAGAGTTACTGGTCGCTCAAATTTTGAACAATCCTCTCGGGTCTTGGCATCTCGCTCGTCACATTCTTCATGGTAACTTCTTTGGTGAAGTTCTTCCATTATATTCATAATGTTTCCATCAAAATCGAGGGTTCTTCTGTTGATATAAGATTCTTTCGTCACTGGGTCTTCTTAACTGACAAGTCTCGTGACCATTCTAAATAACCTATCGATGATTCTCATGGTGGTCTACCATTTGTGGTTATCCTGCAGAGAGAAGGGTCTTGGCTTCATCCTCACCGTAAAATTTCCTACGCGTGACAACAAGTGCCATGTACATGGGCTTTCATCATACCGTTCTAAGGCTCAAACAAAAGCTTCAAAGGACGTCGTCTCTCACTATGGGTAAGTCTCTTAGATTTACCATTCCGAATAGCAAGAGAATGACAATAGTAAGTCGTCATGGTGGCCAAGCCATGTCGCACTGAAATCATTACCTTGTATAAGGCTTAGTGAATCTCGTATTCTAACACTTGGACATCCTCACAAGCATTGCAGAGTTTCTCTTGTCCACGAACAAAGTTCGGATAAATCCAATGATTCTGCAAGCTGAACAAAACATCTATCGTATCTTCACAACTCTCAGATTTTCGTATGCTCCTAAGAAAACGTTTGCTGAAACGAGTTTCCTTCTCCAAAAAGATAGTACTTGATCCTTGTTAGTCCCGGGGTCTGTGGGTTTCAGGCATACTGGGGGTAAATGTGACACGCCGCTGGGTAGTGTGTGGTTCCTTCACACAAGAAACAAGTCGCCTGACTAGTTGGGCATTCCTCAGCTGGGTGATTTTCTTCACAATGAGGGCATCCATCTTTCTGTTCTTCCTGGGTGTGTCCTATTTCTCCATAGATCTTGCATGCACAAGGCTTCTTCATCGGGCTTATCATAGCACTTCTGAATAAGTCGGGATCTTAACAAAGTCTTCTTGAATTCGTCCCAGGTTTCTGCTCCACTAAATCCTTGTATGGCATGATGCATTTTCCACCAGATAGCAGCACTTCGGGTAAAGTACTGAAGAGCGTGTGCAACTTCATACTTCCTGGAAATGAAATTGCTCTCGAAGTAGTTCTCCATGTTCTGAATCCATATTTCAACTTCCAGCTGGGTCATTGGTCCAGAGATTACAAGTCCAGCTTCATACGCCATCTATTTGGTCCAACGTTTTTGGGATGAGATGAGTAAGAGAGTGTGACATCCTCGGATTGGTGCTACAGTAACTCCTGTAGTCAAGCGACAGTAATCCCACGCTAGTGAAGCCACGTCATCATAAATTCTATCGTGGATCTCGTGTTATTCGAAAGACCAGTCGAGTTCGAAATTTACGAATAAAGTCGAACGAGAAACGTTTCGTGATGTTCAGTAAAAGTGTCGGGAGAGTTGTTGAAATTCCCTAATATGTTATAAAAACGAATCGGACATTTTTAATTGTATTAAAAGTCCTATATAGTTAGAACAGAAAGGTATAAATATATAAGAAAATAATAATGATAGAATGTCAAAAAGTAAAAGAAAGAAAAGAAAATAGGAAAGAAAGAAATAATAAGAAAAGGCAAAATAAAACAAAACAAAACAAAACAACAAAAAGAAAAAAAAAAAAGCAACCCCCACCCCCTGGCCTGGCTGGGCCAAAAGGGCCCAACCGGCCAGGCCCCAAATCGCCCCCCACCCGAACCCTAGCCCCCCCTCGCTACTCCCCCTTTTCCCAGCGCCGCCGCCAGGGCAGCAGCCCCCCCACATCGCCACCAACCCCCCTGCCCCACGATCTCCCTCTCTCCCACCGAGCCCTCCTCTCAACCCGTAACTCCCTCCCCTCTCGCGAACCCTCCCCACTCCACCGCCCGATCCCCCCTGCCCTCTCCCACGTCGCCTCCTCCCTCCCGTCGGCCCTCCCGCCGGCGGCCTCCCCCCGTCGGCCCCTCTAATCCCGCCGGCGAGCCGCCCCCCTCCACGGCCTTGTCCTCCCGCCGGCGACCCCCCCACCACGGACACGTCCTCCCGCTGGCGGCCTCTCCCCCGTCGGCCCCTCTCCCGGCCGGCGAGCCCCTCCCCTCTCCCGCCGGCGAGCCGCCCCCCTCGGCCTCCACCCCGCCGGCAGGGGCCCCGGCCACCTCGGCCCTTCACCTCGCCGGCCTACCACCCCGCCCCCGTCGGCCTTCTCCCGCTCGGTCCAGGAGGGACCGGGCAGGGAGACATCTCCACCTCGCCGGATCCGGCCGGCTCCCCCTCGCCGGCGCGTCACCACCATCATCACCGTCCCCTTCACCACCGGAACCACGCCGTCTCCTCCGCCTCTTCACGCGAACTCCGGCTTCACCGGCCCCTCCCGTCAACGTCGGTGAGCCCCTCCTCGGGCTCCTCCCACCGTCGCGTTCCACTCACCGCCCCGGTTCCGTTCCGGCAAACGGGACCTCGATCCGTCGATGGTAGACTCCGGTAGGAAGGATTGAAGTTTAGGTTCTTCTATGTTGAGTTGGAGCAGAGAGAGTTCTCTGTCTCTTTGTTAGCAGAGAGGGAGATGAGAGTTTTGAGAGAAAAATAAAATAAAATAAAAACAAATGATGTATTAAATGCGTATGTATGTATGTATGTATGAGATATGATGTATGTATTTGCGTATATGGATATTTAGAGGAATACGGTATTTGCACGGTTAGGTATCTATAAATAAAAAGATGAGTAAATAGCCTTAGGTCACTTACCGGTGGGGCCAATGCACCCGCTGTCTATGACAGGGAGGCCCCACGCGATAGTTAAAATAAAAATAAAAATAATGTTTTTATTAAATAAATAAATAAATATAATAATTAATTAATGAGTTAATGAATTAGTTAAATAAATATATAAGTTAATCTGTTAATTAGAATAATTAATTAACATGATGAGAGAATGCCACGTGGGTCCCTCATTAAATTAATGTGATAAATCAATATTTAATCTTAAATAAAACTTGTGCCTATGACGTTCGGGACCCGCTGGTCAGTTGACCGGTCAAATGTTGATGTCAGCCTGACATCGCGATGATGTCATAATGGGATTTTATTAAATCTTTTAAATCTGTTTTTAATTCCTAAATAATTAATAAAACTTTGAAAATTAATATTAAATAATCCGTAAGTCAGATCAAATTATTTTCAACATGAAAGTTGATCAGCAAGACGAGACGAACCCGGATACACGGTCCTTTCGTCTGTCACGCGTCCCTAGCATAGCAAACATGGAACTTTTCCCTCGTTTCCAGTATAACCGGTAGTAGCCCGAGACCCGGAAAATATCGTCAGATATTCTTCCGACCCGTCTATGACGGATGTTGCTGCGTTAGTTCATGTCTAGCCTGCATCTTGCCATGTCATGCTTTGTGTTGCATCGGTGCTATTATTTATTGTTTCTTCCCCCTCTTCTTACCGGTAGACCCCGAGACTGACGCTGCTGCCGGGTACATCTACGACCCTGCCGATCAGTCCTTTGCCGCAGAGCAGCAAGGCAAGCAAACCCCCCTTGATCATTCCTATATCGCCTATGTCTTTCTTCCTACTGCTTGCATTAGTATTTTGCTACTGTTGTAGTTAGCTCCTATATCTGATGCATAGCCTATTTTTGATGAATTGCTACTTTCAGTCCTGTACCTTTAATCTGCTTAGTATAGGTGGAGCAGTCATCCCCTCTGACCCCGTAGTTCAGTTGCCCCGCTTGTTTTCAAATCTCGATCTCTGATCGACGAGCCAGACCCGACACAGCACATTCACCCCCTTCGTTGTACGATGCTACAGAGATACTATCGGGTACCGAGGGTGACACCTCGCTAAGTACTCCTGATGATATCTCTGTAGTATAGCTAGTCGGTCGTGGTTATCGAGGGTGATTCCTCTTTCACCATTCCCGATGACGCCTCTGTCGTGCAACCCCTCAAGTGTGGGACCCTCGAGGGTGATTCCTCTAAGCCCACCTTGACGGGTACATCATTCGGAATCCAACGAGGGTGATACCTCGGATTCCCCCCGATGTTACAACCACACAGTTACTCGACCATGTTACTGGGTTTTGGTGATTAGTTGTAAGACGGGTGGATTCCCGTGAGACTGTGTTGCTGGCCTAATTAAAATGCTAATGGATTTGGGTATTTGATCTGGGTTGGTCGGAGACCTTTTCGCACTAACCGGCTAGGCGGGAAGAATTATGGGTACTCGGTGTCGCGGTATCAGCCGAAGCTTTTCAGATGCCAGCAATGTAGCGGCGCGCGCCCGAGTGGTCCCGAGATGCATCGCGCTTGTGATTAAGGGATGCTAGGACTGACGTGGGCCGCCCACGCCACGTGCAGGAGCATGAAGGGGAACTGGGCCCACGAACCCTTTGTGCTTAGGATTTAGACCGGCGGGCTGGCCTCTCTGATTAGTCTTAGGTGGGGCTGCGACGTGTCGATATTCCGAGGCCGGGCAGGACCCAGAAAAGTATGTCCGGCCAGAGTGTTATCGAGCGTGACGGGACATGTGGTGCACCCCTGCAGGGATGAAAATTAACTATTCGGATAGCCGTGTCCACGGTTACAGGACGACTTGGAGTTGTGCCCTGATCTTTTACAACTACAATTGTTACTTAACTAGAATTAGTTTGCCTCGGTATTGCTTCCTCGCAGGGAGTCGAGGGAGGATCTTTAGGCGTGACCTCACTTTAATATTGCTGCAACAATATGACTATTAATGTTTTACCCCTGTTCTACTCTCGTCTATTGCTACAAGACCCTGAAGATGCTAGTCGTCGATAGGACTAGGTCTTCTCTCTCTATTCTCGCATTGCTGCAGTCAGTCCACTTATACACCCCCCTTCTTTGATACTGATGCATAATTAGAATAGTTCTGATGTAAGACTTGCGAGTACTTTGGATGAGTACTCACCGCTGCTTTGCTCCCCCTTGTCCCCTTGATCCGTTTGCTGCGACCAGATGATGGAGCCCAGGAGATGGAGGTCCCCGACGCCGACGACTGCTACCCTGACGGTGCCTACTACTACGTGGAGGCCGCTGATGATCAGGAGTAGTTAGGAGGTTCCCAGGCAGGAGGCCTCGCCTCGTTCGATCGTTGTATCTTTTGTGCTAGCCTTCTCTAAGGCACCCCATGTTTTATGTCTGTACCCAGATATTTTTTGCTTCCGCTGACTCGTGTGTTTATCGAGCTTTCGTATTCTAGCCTTCGAGGCCCCTGGCATGTAATATGAAGCTGATGTTATTTTCATTTGTGTCTAGAGTTGTGTTGTGATATCTTCCTGTGAGTCCTTGGGTTTGGTCGTACGCATTTGCGTGTATGTTTAGCGTACGATTAAGCCAAGGGCGTCACAGAGAGAGAGGGAAAGAGGGAGATACAAACAATATTTTTGAGAATAGGTTTTATTTGTGGCTGTCGAAAAACACACACCAATGACGGCTCACAAATCATCGTATCTAACGTGGGTATATAACAGGGGTTTGGACTTCTAATGGTCATATAAACATTCGAACGCTTGAGGGTCTTCGAATTCTTCGGGTCTTGAGAGTCTTCAATTGGCGCAGCTTCAATTCTTCAAATGCATGATGAAATCCTCTTTACTTTGAAGTAGAACTCCGTTGATTCTTCATGAGGTCAAAGGGGTAAGGGTATTGTCTAACTATTGGAGGTGAGGGAGAACATTTGATGAAGTCAGAAGAGATGAGAAGTAAAAGGTGTTCTTGAAAATAAAGTTTTTTGAGAGATCCTTTCCTAAGAGATTTCCAATTTCTAGGGTCACGTCCTACAGTCAACATGTGCTCTGATACCATTTCTGTAGCGACCCGACTCAAGACGAGTCAAGCCTCTATGTTTCTGTGCCATCCCTGGATCAGTATGCTGGCACACACAGTACATCAATGTATATATCAAAGTGCAATCACATGTAAAATAGCGTAAAACTGATATATACCTTAATTATCTCAGCGGAAGCGGTCAAGGGAGTGGAGTCCCAACAAACACCAACGGCAAGTTGAGTGTAGACCGTAACCCTGAATCGTACTCTTACTCGTTGAAGAAAAATATCTGCAACATAAGACGTTGCAGCCGTGTAGGTCAGCATATTGAATATGCTGGCAAGTCACATAAGAGAGGGGTGAAAAGTAATCATCTATACTATATGCATATATGGCAGGTGGGGCTATAAGTTTTTAGCGAAAAGCAAGTTTTATCCTACATCAAGAGAGGGTTAAAAGCAAAATGTTACTACGTTGTTGGTTGTTAACGAGATGGTTCCACCAACCAATTCTCGTACCCGAGTTGTCAATAATTCCCACATCAATATTATTATTTGTGTTGAGAATTTCAGACAACTTCAGTTCCTTTGGCTCAAGTTGTCCATGACCGTGGACACGGCTAATCGATTAGGTTTGAGTACTCTGCAGAGTTTTGCACACGTTCCCCACAAGATTTGATCGCCTCCGTGTATGTGCTCGCACTTCAGGGTGTTTGAAGACCGGATGATCAAAACATGGTCTTTCAACGGGTCCCTCTGAATCCCTGTTGGTGCCCATCCATTCCTACCGTTCTTCTACATCTGCTAGCACCGCCTGTCCAGAGTCGCCGCGTTGTCCAACCAAGTCAGAGCCCATAATGACTTGTGGCTGTGCAGGTAAGCCTTGGGTCTTGAAAATATCCGTCCGTCTCTTTGAGCCTGGGTGAAGCTTTCCGCAGGATGTCATGGCCTCTCCAGCATCCCGGGTCATCCACTCGGTTCTCCAGGGAGCCGATCAACCGTCCTTCACCCAGAGTTGCATTGCGTCCGAGGTCTTGAAAATCTTGTCTTAACCGGTCTTGATTATTTAATCAACCTCGCATCACTCGTGTTATGCACTCAACCGAAATCCCGTCTACTCAAGCATAGCAATATGAAATTTGTCGTCCCGGGGCCAAGTATCGGGGTTGTTGTGTGCGTACCACATGATACTACAATCTATACTACAATTTCCAAGTACCTAAGCAGCATGCAATTGGGCATAGGATGGTAGAACTACGATGCATAAAACATAGGTGATAGTATGATCAAAGTGACTTGCCTCGTATTACTTGATGAAGATAGTCGCTCTCAAAATCCTGATAATTCTACTCGCCACACTCTGAGCAATCTATCGTAAACAAATAGCATTCAATAAACATTCATGCCAAAAAGGAAGAACCAAAAGAACATAAGAACAAAACATGTCTTTGTGCAAAATAACAACATACTAAGGTTTAATGAAAAAATAGGTTCTAAGTGTGTTGTAAAGTGAAGGTGCATGAATGAGATGAAAAGAGTTAATGGACGAGGAACCATTGCTATATAAGCTTGACTTGCATACACTATGGGAGATGATCAAAAATATTGGGAGAACAACATGAATGTTGTTTGACAAATAGTATAAGACATAAGAATTTATTTGTAGAAAAAATTTCTTGAAATGGAGCACTACAACGCAAGTTATAGCGAATTGAAGTATGAATAGAATTTGAATTCCATAAAGCTCAAAAGTATTTGAATTGGAGCATGGTTGTTATGAATAGGAAAGTACATAACACTAGTGATTAGGGGCAAAAGAAATCAATGGAAAAGGTGCTACTGTTTGCAAGGTAAGATCAAATGAATGTTCGAATACAAATTTGAATCTCTCAAATTTGTAAGGTTCAAAGGTCGAAACTAATGATGTACTGGATATATGAGATCAATATGAGCGTGTAGAAAAAAGAATTACTAGATTTGAAATAGCGGATCAAAAGATACAAATATTTGAATATAACATTAAATCGGCTTAGAACGATGTGAACACTTTTGGGCACTAATAGATAAATCTGATTTGATAAAAATTCTAAGTTTAAAAGTTAAACCTAATGATACAAACGGGAAGATTACTTTGATACGAATCCGACGCAATTGGATTCATCTAAAACGGAGCTACGGATAAAAAGATATGATCAAAAGAAGTTTGAATATGAATATGAACAAATTTCGAAATTTTAAAATTTCAAAAAGTTGATATGATAGGTTCATTGGATAGGTGGGATCAAGACGAAACTCTAGGCGTTGGTTTCATCTAATTCGGATAAACGAGTAAAAAGTTATGGCTATTTGAAAAATGAGGGCCAAGCTGTTTTACGGAAGAAAAGTGCTATGTCTAAAAGAATTCTAGTACTAATGTGTAAATACGAAGACTAATTAATATATCTAATTACTCTACCGTATACTAGTGTAGGAATACTAGTCTAGAAATAATAAACTACGGGAGTATAAAAAAATACGTAGAGAAATACCTTTAGAATGCAGAGTAAGAATTAATTCCAATGAGGAGACGACTTCGAGAAATCCCGCCGAAGAGAAGGAAAAATTATTTTTATTTAATAAATCTAGTTAAACCAAAAGATTGATTTAACCCGAAATAGATGATTTTTGGATGCTCCTATGGGTCTATACTTATAGGTGGAAGGGAGGTCTAATGGTGCATAGATAGGCAATGTGGGACTAAACATATACGTATTGTAGGAAAACTAGAAAAAAGGAGGGAAAGAGAGGTGTGCCGAATGGGCTAAGTGACTGGGCCGGCCGCATGGGCTGCTTGGCTAGCGGAGCGCTTTGTTTTTTTTTTTTGCGAACGAACATTTTTTTTGAAAAAAACAAAGAAGAAAAACGTATAAATGAAAAAGAGAGAACATTTTATAGCTACTGGTCATGGACCCATGGTCCATGGAGGACTTCCCACGATACGTTCGGGAAGCGTCCATGGTGGTGGAGAAGCTTCCGGACGTCAATCCTCCCTCCAGCAGAGTGCCGGGAAGAGGTCTCGTGACGCTCCCAATCTCGGAAATGCCATGGCGGCGGAACGATGGAGAAATTCGCGGTTCTGGAAGTTGTGGAAGGGTTTCCTCTGTGAGGACTAAATATAGGCCAAAGGAGGGCACCGGAGGAGGTGGGACCCACCCAGGCGGCCACCTGGCGCGGCGTAGGGCCTGGCCGCGCCAGCAGGTCGCCTGGGAGGCCCCTGGCGCCCTCTGGCCCATCTTTGGTGATCTGGAAGCTTTCGTTACGCTGGTTTTTTATAGTTGTTTCCTGGAATTTTTCGGGCTTCGGAAAATTGGGTAGAAGCCCCTGCAAAATAGACATCAGCAGACAGAAACTAGCACTGGGTGCACTGAGTTAGTAGGTTAGTCCAAATAGATGTAAAATGATATAGAAGTGTAGCAAAACATATAACAATGTCACCCAAAAGATCATGGAACAAGTAGAAATTATAGATACGTTTTGGACGTATAAGGTACCCGATGTCATTCCAGAACTCCTGGGCTAACTAATCGTCGGACTTCGGTGGTCGCCAGACATCTTCCTGAGAGACAAGCCTCTCTTCTAGCAACATATCGGTGGCAACCTGTACCGCTAGATCCTCCGCCTCCCAATCGTCCTCCGCATCCGATGCCCCTTCCGATAGCAATGAGAAACGAGATCCCATCTGAGAATGGGCGTCTGTTCCACTCACCGCCGACGACAAGGCGCCAGGCTCCTGGTCATCGCTGCACCATTGTTGGCAGAAGGTCTCGGCGCCCACAGCTCCTGGCGGGGCTAGACGCGGGCGGCGACAACAGGGAGATGACCCTCTTATGATTAACCCCTCCCGCAAGAATCCGGAACTACGAAAGAAGAATTAAGATACATCTAACCATAGCATGAAACATATGGATTCAAATCAACCCCTTACGGAATAACGCATAAACTAGGGTTTAAGCTTCTCTCTCTCTTAGAATTCATCATCTACTTATTACTCCCCAATGCTTTCTCTTGTGCCCATATATGGTAAAGTGTCATTTAGTCGACGTTCACATGACACCACTAAAGGAAGAGCAGCATACACATCATCAAAATATCAACCGAATACCAACTTCACAAGATCACTTATAACAAGACTTGTCCCATGCCCTCAAGAACGAAAGTAAATACTCACAAATCTTCATCATGTTCAAGATCAGAGGTATAATGAATATTCTTAAGTATCTGAACATATCATCCTCCATCAAGTAAACAAACTAGCATCAACTACACAGTGTAATCAACACTAACAACAACCCTGAGGTACTAATATGATGTTTAGAGACAAAGATTGAATACAAGAGATGAACTAGGTTTTGAGATGAGATGGTGCTGGTGACTATGTTGGTGAAGATTGATCCTCTCATGGTGGAGGAAGCATTAGTCATGACGATGGATCCAATTTCCCCCCTCCCGGAGGGAAGTTTCCCCGGCAAAATTGCTCTGTTACAGAGAAAAAGTGCACTCGCCCAGCTTCCTCCCCAAGATAGTGGAACTTCATCTCGAAAGTTCTCTCTTCATTTTTTCTAGGTAAAACATGATAATATAGGAGATGATAATAACTAGAGGGCTGCTGGGTGCCCACAAGCTTAAGGGGCACACCCAGGGGGTAGGGCGCGGCCCCGAATCATTGCCTCCTAGTGGGACCACTTCTGGTATTTTCTTTTCCCAAATTTTTAGTATATTCCAAAATAAATATCCATCAATTTTGAGGTCATTTGGAGTTCCACAGAATATCCAACTCTTGTGTAGCCCTTTCTGATCCAGAATTCCAGCTATCAGTAATCTTCCTCTTTGTGTAAATCTTGTAAAATAAGAGAGAAAAAGCATTAAGATTGCATCATAAAGTAAAATAATAAATCAAAACATAATAAATGTCAATAGGAAAACATGATGCAAAATGGACGTATCATCCCTCGGGATAGTCCATAATAGTAGTGCGGTCTATAAAATACGCGCTACTATTAGGTCTCTAGTAGTAGCATGGGTTATAAACTCCCGCGTTACTACTATGTATAGACGGTACATGTGAGTGGGCCCGACGTAGTAGTAGCACGGGACCGTGCCCATGCTACTACACACTAATAGGCTTAGTAGTAGCATGGTAACCATGCCCCGTGCTACTACCATGTTCCATTGATGATATCCGCCCGTCCCTATCCCACCTCACTTACCACACACACACTGTCGTCTGCCGACTGACTTCCTTATCACTTAATGCGTCGCGTCGTTGCCCGTCGGTAAGTGTCCTCCCTATGTCATCCTACTACTGGTTCATGCTGCTAGCATTGAAGCTATTGTTGCATGTGCCCGTGCGTGCGTGCTATTGTTGTTTCTTGTGTGTGTGCTAGTTCTCGGTGGAGCCCCGAGGTGCGACTATGATCATGTCTCGTTGGTTACATGTGAATCAATTCGGTAAAAAAATGTCGGCTTGAGGTGCGATTTGGTCGACCAGTCATTCTTTAGCTAGGTTAGTGGCAACAAACACATCACAGTACTGCTGGGCCGCTATGCATGTGTTTGTGGTCATTAGTGTAGCGATGCATGAGTTCCTCTATTTTGCCATAATGTTGATTAATTTCGGTTCCCGCAAATTTCGAGCACTCGATATGTCTTATATTTAGCAATGGTCAGGAGGAAATTTTCCTCTCATGATGAAGTTTAGAACTCGTAATTTTTTTTATGTCATTATTCGATATATGTAATGTTGATGGATGCTTAGGGTTGGCTTTTAGTATGATGGGGCTCCCTATGTGATAGAAAGATGTTCTTGAAGGAAAAAATCCTGACTATTATTGTGGAGGTCGCGTCCCCTTCTTCTCCTTGTGCTAGGCCTTTTGGTAGTTCACTCGGAAAATAAGGATAAGCGACCATCACCTAAAGTTGAAATATTAGTGAGGGAACGCCCATCATATACAACACGAGAGATGAGAGTTGTTTGAGGGATACTCGACAAACCAAAAGTCGACCCATGCTAATTAGTGATCTATGTATTGTCTTCCTCGTATTCTTCATTGATTTTTAATCTTTCAATAATGAACACTGTAATTGGATGACGATGATAGAATACTCGAGTGTGATGACTGATACGTCTCCAAGGTATCTTTAGTTTTTGATTGTTTCGTGATATTGTATTATCAACCTTGGATACTTTATATGCATTTATATGTTGTTTCATATCATTTTTGGGAATTAACCTATTAATCTAGTGCCTAGTGCTAGTTGTTGTTGTTTGTGTTTTTGGCTTTTCACGAAACCAGTAAAATGTAGTCCAAACGCTACAAAACTTTCTGATGATTTTTTTCTGGACCAAAGTAAGACCTGGAAGCTTTGGTGGGAGAGTAAACAACACACAAGTATACGAAAAGTCAACAGGGCGCGCCCAATGGTGTAGGCGCGCCCTCTTGCCTTGTGGAATCCTCATGGCTCTCTCTGACCTAATTCCACCCCCATAAATTCTCAAATATTGGGAAAACATCATACAGCCACCCGAAACACCTTTTTTGCTTCCACAACTCTCTATTCCGATGGGATGCCATCTTGAGACCTTTTTTGGTGCCTGTCGTGGGGGAATCGATCACATAGGCCATCTACATCAACCTTTCTACCAACATGATGTTGTGTGAGTAGTCTACCATAAATCTACGTGCCCATACCTAGTGTTGGGGAATGTTGCATGGGAAACAAAAAATTTCCTACGCACATGCAAGATCTATGCATGGAGATGCATAGCTACGAGAGGGGGAGTGTATCTACATACCCTTGTAGATTGCTAAGCGAAAGCATATATAAGGCGGTTGATGTAGTCATACTCTCCATGATCCAATCTGATCCAGCGTCGAACGAACGGCACCTCCATGCTCAACACACGTGCGGCTCGATGATGTATCCACCTCCTCGATCCAGCAAGCAAGGACGGAGTAGTAGATGGTTTCTCAACCACCACGACGGCATGGTGGCGGCGGTAGTGGTGCAATCCCGGCAGGGCTATGTCGAGCGCTACCGAAACGCGAATGGAGGAGAAAACGACCTAGGGAGAGAGAGGGGCGCCAAGGGCTTCGTGTGTCCTTTTGGGGCACCCTCCCCTATATATATAGGTGGAGGGTTGTAGGAAACATCACCTTCAAGCCCTATGGTGCAGCTAAGGGGGAGGATGTGGAATCCTAGTCCTGCTGCTTCCCTTCCATACAAAGGTGGACATTCCACCTTTCCCAAATGCATGGGCCTTGAGGGACTTGTGCGCCTGGCCCTATAAGGCCAGAGCGTCCTCTCAGCTCGTGCAAACCCTTGGTACATGGTAGAACTCTTGGTGGACTTTCGGACACCTCCAGAAACTCCCGGAACCTTCTAGAAGATTCCTCGTACAATAACAGAAAAACACAAAACTTTTTTGATATCCAAAATATGACTTACCATATATAAATATTTACTTACGGAGCATTCTGGAGCTACTCGTGATGTCCGGGATTTCATCCGAGACTCCGAACAACATTCGGTCACCAACATACATAACCTAATAACACTATATCGTCACTAAGCATTAAGCGTGCGGACCCTACAGTTTCAAGAATCACGTGGACGTATCTTTATCAGTCGAACCATGATGCCAAGGATTCAATCAATCACATATGCAGCTCCCTTTGTCCAGCGATATGTTAGTTGCACGATATTCGATCGTTGGTGTCTCCATACCTAGTTTAATCTCGTTACTGACAAGTCTCTTTACTCGTTCCATAATACATGATCCCGTGACTAACTCCTTAGTCACATTGCTTGCAAGCTTCTTGTGATGTTGTATTACCGTGTGGGCCCACAGATACCTCTCCGTCATATGGAGTGACAAATCCTAGTCTCGATCCATACAAACCCAATAGACACTCTCGGAGATACCTGTAGAGCATCTATATATTCACCCAGTTATGTTGTGACGTTTGATACACACAAGCAAGTCCTTCGATGTCAGGGAGTTGCATGATCTCATGGTCATAGGAACAGATACATTGGCATGTAGAAAGCAATAGCAATGAACTTAGTCATACGATCAAATGATATGCTTATGGTTTGGGTCTTGTCCATCACATCATTCTCCTAATGATGTGATCTTGTTATAAAATGACAACTCATGTCTATGGCTAGGAAATGTTAACCATCTTTGATTAACGAGGTGGTCTAGTAGAGGCTTACTAGGGACACTTTGTTGTCTATGTATCCACACATGTCTTTGAGTTCCAATCAATACAATTATATATAGCATGGATAATGAACGATTGTCATGAACAAGGGAATATGATAATAACCAATTTATTATTTCCTCTACGACATATTTCCAATAGTCTTCCACTTGCACTAGGGTCTATAATCTAGTTCACATCACCATGTGATTAACACCCAATGAATTCTGGTGTTTGATCATGTTTTGCTTGTGTAAGAGGTTTTAGTGAACGAGTGTGCAACATTCAGATCCGTGTGTACTTTGAAAATCTCCATGTCACATTGTAGATGCTGCTACAACATTCCACTTGGAACTATTCCAAATGATGGCTCCACTATACGAATCTAGTTTTCTACTCAGTGTCACCTGGATTGGTGTCAAAGCTTGCATCGACGTAACCCTTTATGACAAAATCTTTTATCACCTCCACAATCAAGAAACATTTCCTTATTCCTCTAGTTACTATGGATAACTTTGACCATTGTCTAGTGATACATTTGTGGATCACTCTTGTACCCATTGATAGACTCATAGCAAGGCACACACCAAGTGCGGTACACAACATGTCATACTATGGAAAGTACAACTAAGGCATAGGGGACGATCTTCGTCCTTTCTCTTTCTTCTTTCATAGTTAAGCTTTGAGGACTACTCAAATTTACACCTTACAATACAAGCAAGAACTCCTTCTTTGACTGGTCCATTTTGAACTCCTTCAAAATCCTGTGAAGGTATGTATTCATTGAAAGTTTTATCAAGCGTCTTGATCTATCTCTATAGATCTTGATGCCCAATATTTAAGTAGCTTTATCCAGGTTTTTCTTTGAAAAACTCCTTTCAAACAACCCTTTATGCTTTCCAGAAACTCTATATCATTTTCAATGAACAATATGCCATCCACATATACTTATCAGCAATTGTATAGTGCTCCCACTCACTTTCTTGTAAATACAATTTTCTTCATAAACTCTATATAACCAAAAGCTTTGATTACTCATCAAACCACTTATTACAACTCCGAGATGCTTGCACCAGTCCATAAATGGATCGTTGGAGCTCACATGCCTTATAGCATATTTAGGATCGACAAAATTCATCTGGTTGTATCACATATAACCTTTCCTCAAGGAAACCGTCATGGAAACGATGTTTTGACATCCATCTGCCAAACTTTCATAATTGAAAAATGCAACAACAGCTAACATGATTCCAACATGCTTTAGCATCCCTATGGGTGAGAAAATCTCATCGTAGTCAACTCCTTGGACTTGCAGGAAACCTCTTTGCGATAAGTTGAGCTTTCTAAATGGTGACATTTACCATCATCGTCCGTCTTCCTTTGAAATATCTGTTTGTACTTAATAGCCTTACAACCATCAATTAGTTCTTCCAAAGTCCACGCTATGTTTTCATACATGGATCCTATCTCGGATTTCATGGCCTCCAACCATTTTTTAGAATCTGAGACCACCATCAGTTCTCCATAGCTCTTATTTTTTATAATAAGATCGCACACCAAGTTTCAACCCAATCCGAGAATATTTTCCGGACACCTTTAAAAACAATATGTTAACGATGTCGCGGGCGCGTGCATGTGTGGTTAGGATCAAAATGGTCAACAATGGAAATGGAGAGAACCGACAACTAATAACGAATGCAAGTTTAAAAACGGGCGGCAATGGAGTGTCGACGCAATGCGGATGATGTGAATGATGCGATGACAAATGATACACACAATCTAATCACACGGCGGCAATGGAATAAAATAGGGATCTTTTGGGGCGTCGATCTCGGGCTGTCACAACTCTCCTACACTAACAAGAGATCTCGCCCCGAGATCTAATAATTAAAGGGGGAAGAGGAAGAGAAAGAGCAAGAGGTAAAACTTAGTTGCTTCTTTGACAAACGAGTGAAACCAACGATCCTTGAAGGTTGCAAAGAGATGAAGAATGATAAGAGAAACAAGCAAGAATTCACACAAAATTTCGGTAGCACTTCAGTAGGAAAAGAGGGCAAAACTTTATAAGATGGAAACATCTTGAGAAGATTCATAACAAACTAACTAAATTGAATTAATGAGAGAACATGATCTTGATAGAACAAGATGATTTACCCAAAAGAGCAACATCATAATGCCTCCGAAATAAAAGAATATAAACTAGATCATTTGGAAGAAATGAACGGATAAGAAAGTGACAACTTCCACGACATTTGAACTTGAAGAGAATTCTACAAGGAGGATTGCATGGAGTTGTTGGAAAATCAACGACGAAAAGCACAAGATTGTAGTGGGCTTATGGAAAACATGTCAAAAATAATTAGATGACAGCCAACCACTAATAGAAACAAGGGTAGGTTGGATGCAATAAGAAAGGCAAAACTTCTTGCACCAAGCGGGTATACTGAGAACTTGGATCAACTATAATCACCATAATAGCAACAATCCTAAGGAAAAGCTTTAGGTGAAATCTAAACCAAGCTAGCTCAATGTAAGAAAAGATGTGTTGAAAATATATCATGATCAAAGAATTTGGTGGGTTTACATATTTAATTCTTGAAACAACTTCTCATCGAGACTCCTCCACTACAGAATGCTATTACACCACCTCAAAATAAAAAGGAGGAAGAATTGCACTTTGAAATGCAAGAGAAAGAATATTTGAGGTACTACCACAAGAATCTTGAAGAACACCTGAGAATGAATAGATAATGGTCTGCCTAACAGAAAACTTCAACAAGTCACCGAAGTAATTGAGAGACAAAGGGAGAGACAACAATTGAGAAGAATTTGAGAATGAAAGCTGAAAGATGAGAGAGAGGAAATCTTCTAAAATGATGGCCTTCCGAGGATCGAGAATGAAAACAAATCTAAAATGCACCGGATAGATATGGAAGTAATTTATCATGATTGACAACAAGTGAGAAGATAGCACGAGCTGAGATGACAATCTTCAAAGAATGGAAAAAGACATGAGAAAAATACCTCTTCGGTCTTCAATGCAGAGAATGACGAGAAGGAGCACCACCGAAATTACTGCGACACTCCAGAATGATAAATAATGAAAATTTGAGCCAACGAAGGAAATAAATTCAAATAAATCTTGAAGAAGGAATATAACTGATGGAATTATTCTTACGCCACACTTGAAAAGATTTAGTGATCTCTGGGAAAGATTAGAATAGCCAGGTAAGAGCCTGGTAAGAACCTATGGGTTATGGGGCCACTAAAAGAAAACCCCATTGAAACAATTGATTAGACAAGAGAGATTGCACCGGTCCAAATGAAAACTTGATGAGGTGAGACCCTCGAAATAACTGAAACGATGAAAACAAGAAACTTCTGAGATATCTTCAACACTCCAGATAGAAAGAGAGGAATTAATAAACAAGAGAGGCTTGATAAGAATTTTCAACATGGGAGAGAATTTAAAGGATGAAAAGGATATGAAGAACACGGATAGCTTGAATGGAATTGAATCCACCAGAGAAGAAAACTAGAACAAAGAATGATGAACTAGAAACTCCTGAAAATTTTAACAACGAATCACCGGATACGACACAGGAGAGAAGATAGCGGAAGCATCATGAAAAGAAATGCACTTGGATGAAATCCAATCACTAAAGAAAATGGCGGGAGGGCGGTTAAAACAAAGACAACTTGGGGCACATGAGATGAACTCCGGAAGAAATGAAAGATCGACCTTCCAAAATTGGAGAGGATAGAATTGACTTGAAGAGAAGCACACCGATTGAAAAAGAATTGACATGACGACTCCGGTTGAGAAGAATTGAAAAAAAACTTGATTGAGAAAAAAGAATTATCATTCCCATAAAAATATGAGAACACCTCTTGGAAAAGATATGAAATCACCATTTGACATCGAAGCAACTCGAATTACCATATTCCAACAAAACAAAGGATGAGGCTTACAACACAAGACGGATCAAATTCATGACAGAGATTCCGCTCGATATTTTCGTGGATAGGATCACACGGGCTCTATCCTATAGAAGCCATCATGTACAAGGGAGTGCACACGACATACGAAGCGTCCCCAAGTCATAGCAAGCTACTAGGACTCTAAGGCACAACGAGAACCGATGTAAGATGACCGTGAACAAATGAATACACTAGATGTCAAACCCCAACTTCATATCATGCATGTGTTGGAAGACTGTCCTATAAGTAACTACTTGAATTCCCACCTAAGAACTCCCGAAATTTTCTAGTCATGCAATCGGGTCCACGGATACAAGGAGTAAATCCATCACTCAACTCCTAGCAATAACACTACCCATCAAGTGTATGACATTCGTCAACACATAACCAGAAATCTCAGAAACTCATCTATCTCAAACCCTCGTAATCACAACGATACTAAGTATCACGATACATCCGGACCTATCTGCACCCGTACTGGGAAACCAGACTCCTCTCGCCACTACTAATATTGAAGCAATTTCGAACATCCTCCGTCTTGAGATACTAAGAAATCTGAATGATAACGATGTGGTCAAGAACCCCGTGGAGCTCAACTCCCGAGAATAAATTCAACACAACAGGAGACACCAAGTGAGAACTCCGTCACATCGACATCATATAGATTCCAAAAATATCCGTGTGATCCTAAAAAAAATTGAGTGAGAAGAGGAGTAGAATTAAAATTGTTACGTCAAAATTCCTCATCATAGTATATAGGAGGAGAAAAAAGAATCCTACTCTCCGATATATAATTAGACTCAAAGTAGTTTTTCAGTAGACTCGACTCGACTAAGTTCAATCAATCAAGGGGGCTCCTAGGTCGGTACTACTTTGATACTAACTTGTAACACCCCAGATGCGGTCCTATCCTTATTTTGGCGCGAGGGCCTCGACAGGGATAGAAACACATCTCGTCGTTTCGCAAGAATGGATATCATTACAAGTACATGTACTAAAAAGGTGAGTATAAGGACTTGGCTTACAGTCGCCACAAGCTACATCAAGATCACATCAATACAACAATAGACAATCATCATGAAGAAGAGCAGGGTCCGACTACGGACAAAAACAAACGATAAAAGATTGACGTCCATCCTTGCTATCCCAGGCTGCCGACCTGGAACCCACCCTAGATCGATGAAGAAGAAGAAGAAGAAGAAGAAACTCCAAATGCACAATCATCGCGCTCATGTCTTAATATCACTTTACCTATACCTGCAACTAGTGTTGTAGTAATCTGTGAGCCACAGGGACTCAACAATCTCATTTCCAAAGGTATCAAGACTAAAGCTTAATGGGTGAGGTATGGTTAACTGGTAAGGCTGCAACAAGCGACCGAGCATTTATTTGAGGTGGCTAACTTACGAGTACTAGAATAAGAGGGGGGATGATCTACGCATAGCAGACTTGAACTACTGATGATCAAATGACTGATCATAAACACCTACTTACGTCAGACATAACCCCACCATGCCCTCGATCGAACAAGGAGCTCTCAAAAGAGACAGTCATGGTTACGCACTCAGTTGGCATATTTTAGTTAAGTTTATTTACTTCAAGTTCTCTAGAACTGGATGTTAAACAAAGTTTCCACATTGCCACATAACCGCGAGCATGGCTTTCTGAAAGATTTAACCCTGCATGGGTGCTCCAACTAGTCCATCAGAAACTACCACACGCTACGATGAAATGACCTCGATCGGGGAGAACCTGTGATCTCCTCGGGTTCCTATTGGAAAACCTCAACCTCGAGATAGCCCAAAGTATCCTCGGAATCCCTTGCACAAGACGCTCGAGAAAGGAAAAACAAGGCCAAAAAGGCCGCCCGACGTGTCCACGATCTCGATAGGATCCGCGTATCTCGTTCTCAAGACACGACGGATTATGAAAACTTCCGGTAGGCCAATCACAGAGTTGCCCCGGTAGCCACCGGCGGTTGATATGTTGGACCAACACTCATGCGGAGCACTGGCATGGGGGCATTGATTTATTATCCAGGAGGCGATCAAACCCTATGCGGTTCATTAGTTAATTAGGAAAATATAGTACCAAAGTTGGGCCTTGCCAGGCGAGTTTTATCCCAAAACTAAAATCTAGGGGGTCCCCATAACAACCCCAAGCATCTTAGGAGCACTCATTTCTGGAACATAACACCGGTAGATGAAACTAAGGCGGCAAGGGTGGAACAAAACACTAGGCTAGAATGGCCGAGCCTTCCACCTTTTACCAAGTATATATGTGCATTAAACTAAATAGCATTAATATGGTGATATAACAAGGAACCCTTGTTTCCACATGGAAGAAACTCCACCTGCAACTAGCAACGTGAACACACAGTTAAGCAAGCAGTAACATAGTCAATCAGTGCTTTGCTAGGTTGTAGAACAATTGAAGGTTTCATGGAAATGTGGAGAGGCTGACATTTAACAGGTGGTAGGCAACGAGACATAATGAAAGAAACGAGACAACTAGCATGGCATTGATAGTTATGGTATCTAGGGAAATGGTCATCTTTCCTGAGATCCCGCTTGGAAGAAGAACGAATCCATGAAGCAAACGAACCGACATAGTCGAACGGATCCTCACATTCCGACACGCTTGCGGAACTCTATCAAGACGAAGCAAACCGGAAAAGAATCAACACACGACATTCACCACGGCACATGCACAACATGATGCAATTCACATATGATGCATGATCAGTTTCATATATGCAAGGCAGGGCATGACAATTCACAACAGTCAAACGCTACACATTAAGTGAAGCTCAATATGCAACGAGTTGCATATTGACGAAACTCCACATTCAAATATTTAGTTGACTCCCGTTTAGTTACACGACATTATTAAATGTTGTTTAAACATGGCAAGGGATGAAGCACAAATTGAACTACCTATCTAGGCATTTTAAGTGAGGCCAAAAATGACATATAGCATCTCCGAAGTGACCCCATGTGTTACTTTCAAAATCTGTCTAGATTTGTCCTAATCACATTTTATGTTTGTTAAACAGGAAAACAAATTGGTTCACGTTATTCTACTCATCGTTGTAGTCCATTTCCATATATGGCTCATCTCCAATGGAGCTATGATTAATTAACTACGAACTACGATTAATTAACTACGGACTAAACCGTTTCTATCACATCGACACGCAACTCAATGCAAACGGTAAGCTAAACAGTTTTAAATATGCATGAGAGTTGGAACATACTATTCTATGCGAAAATATACACATTTTACATATATCATTTGTCGCGATCCGACGCACGGTTTAAAAACTACGGGCGTTTCAAAATAAGCATTTTTCTGAAATCCCTCATAATTGGAAAAATCGTAGGTCGTTAAAAAAACTACACGGGCCGAAATAGTGATCGTTGGATTGGAAAACAGTGCTCGGGCAGTGGATAGGTGGGGCTGGCAGGGGGATAACCTTGCGGCCCAGGCGGCCGGCACGGTGATGGGCCGGTCGCTGGGTCGAGGCTCGAGCTGGCCTAGGAGCGGCGAGCTGGCGCTCGTGCGGTCGACTCCTCCCGAACGGGGCTCCTCTGTTGCTCGAGCCCGAGCGAAGTAGGCCGGCGGCTGGCTTAACTGGTGCAAGGGGCGAGGGAGGCGAGGCTCAAGTGGCCGGCTTGGCGGCGGGGATGGTTCCGGCTGGCTGGGGCCTCTGCGGCGGACGGATCCGGCTGGCTGGGGCCTCCGCGGCGGACGACAGCGCGGAACGGGGCCGACGAGCTCGAGGTCCGGCCATGGCGGGGCTGAGAACCTGCAGGGGAGAGTGAGGGAACTGAAAGAGGGAGGGAGAAGAAGGAGATGAGGAGGAGAGGTCGGGGGGTGCGGGGTCCGGCCTGGGAAGCTCTTGCGCTCTCCAACGAGCTCCGGCGAGGTGAGGTTTAAGCAGTGACGAGCGTGGACGAGGCCGTGGCTCGGGCAGCACTCGAGCTCCAGGCACGAGAGGCTCCTGGGCGAAGGCGGCAACGGTTGCCTCTCCCGGATCGGGCCCGGGGCGGGTCGGATCGGGCTCGGGGCGGGTCGGATCTCGGCCTCGCGGGCCTAGGCGGCTGAGAAGGAGGAAAGAGAATGTGGCGGCTGGCGGTTGGTGGCTGGAGGGGCACATAAAACGAGAAGGAGAGAGGGATAGACTAAAATGGCATGGGAAACCCTTCCTTTTATAGATGGTAGTTCTAGGGCTAGGGTTTTGTTGCCCGTTTTCGAGCCGTACGATCTCGATCGGACGACTCTGGGCGTGGGGGTGGTGTTCGTGCGGTAGGTGGGCCGTGTAACCATGATGGTTTGAGAGAAGAGAGGGGTTTGCAGCCCGGCAACGAAGTTTTAAAATACCGAAAAAGAACAACCGACGATAAACCAATGACAGTGCCGCTACGGTCGATCGTTCGGGTATCAAACGGACTCCGATTGCGAGGAAATTTGGAAAACGGCCTACCTACACTAAAATAAGACCGCACGCCAAGTTTCAACCAATCCGAGAATATTTTCTGGACACCTTTAAAAACAATATTTTAATGATTCCGCCGGCGTGTGCATGTGTGGTTGGGCTCAAAACGGTTAACGACGAAAACGGAGAGAACCGACAACTAATAACGAATGCAAGTTTGAAAACTGGTGACAACGAAGTGTCGATGCAATGCGGATGATGTGAATGATGCAATGACGAATGCTACAGAGAATCTAATCACACGACGACAACGAGATAAAAGAGGAATATTCTAGGGCGTCGGTCTCGGGCTGTCACATTATGGTCATCTTCATGACAAGCTCGAGTTCATCGAAGATGGAGTTCATGTGCATCTTCTATGATGTTTTCGATGTTGCAGTTTTTGCTGGTTCTTCATTCATAGAGGTTTCACGTCTCTATATCATTGGCATTTTCATAAATGCTGGTTGTTTGTATAGTACTTGTCGTGTGCTATTCAACAAGCTTGTGTTTCCTCGGTTTGGAGCTCATATGCGAAAGATATGACAATTTTTGTGGCAGGGCAGTTTTTTGTGTGTTAAGCGGAAGTACCGCTCGGGCGTTATTACCGCCCTCTTCTTCCGTCCCTACTTCCACTTAGTATTTCTCTCTCGCATCGTCGATGTGTTTCTCCACTTTGAGCGGAAGTACTGCTCCAATGGTACTGTCGCCCTCCCTGCCCGTCCTTACTTCCGCTTAATTTTTCCTTGTGGCATCTTCGATGCCTTTGACCATTTTGAGTGGAAGTACTGCTGGTAGCAGAGCGGTAGTACCTCTCAAGCAGAAATGCTGCTTGTGCACGACGTGTGCTCATAACAGCTGGATTTGGGGACATATTTAAGGGGGTCTTCTTCCCCAATGGCTCCCTATCCCTGGAGCTCGTATTCTTCCCCCATTGTTGACCTTCTTCGAGCTTGCTAACAATCCCTCCAATGATTTTTGCTAGTTCTTGAGGGAAAAGGGAGTGGAGATTTAGATCCACATTTCCACCAATCACTTTCTCCTCTTTGTGAGGGGAACCCCTTGGATCGAGATCTTGGAGTTCTTCGTGCTCTTCTGCATTCTTCCTCTCATTTTCCACCATAACATCAGTTGTTGTGGTGGGATTTGGAAGAGAAAGACTTGGGAACTTCGTGTGCCCTTGCCATTGCATTTGGTGCATAGGTTTGAGTTCTCCACGGTGATACGTGGAAGTGAAGTTTGAGGAACTTATTACTCTTGGGTACTTGGTACCCTAGATCTTGTTCTTCTTGGGTGCTTTGGCGTCACAGAAGCTTGGTGGTGCCCCGGAGCTCAATAATTGTGGTGTAAAGCTCCGGGCAAGCATTGGGAACTCCAATTAGGTTGTGTAGATTGTCTCGAGCACTTGAAGTTATCTTGGATCCACAATCCATTGTGGTGAAGCTTCGTGGTGTCGTTGGGAGCCTCCAATTAAGTTGTCGAGATTGCCCCAACCTTGTTTGTACGGGTTCGGTGACCACCCTCAAGGGTCCCCTAGTGCAAATCACGACATCTTGCATTGCTAGGGCGTGAGGAGATTACGGTGGCCTAGTCGCTTCGTGGGGACCATTATGCCTCCACACCGCTCCAAACGGAGATTAGCATCCGCAAGGGTGTGAACTTCGGGATACAACGTCGTCTCTGCGTGCCTTGGTTATCTCTTACCTGAGCACTTTACTTTGTGATAGCCATATTGTTTCTTATTATATATATTGCTAGCACTTAGTTGTTTATCTTGCTGAGAATAAGTTGTTGGTGCATCCAGGTGAGCCTAGTTGTTTTAGGTTTTGTGCTTGACAAATTAAACGTTAGTTTTATTCCGCATTTGGTCAAGCCTAAATAGTAATTATTTTAAAGCGCCTATTCACCCCCTTTAGGCGACATCAACGTCCTTTCACATACGCAAACATACTTTTCGTACTTGGATCAAATGCACATATGATTGGAACTCTAGGAAGCATCTGCAACTACCAAAGACGATTAAGGTACAACCCAACCATAACATTAACACATCAAGTCCTCTTTACTCCCATACGCAACAACCACCTTACTATGGTGTAAGCTTATGTCACTATAGCCACCCACTATAATTGGTCATGATGTTGTCCAGAAGTTATTTGGCCTTTCCTAAGGTCACATCCATAAAGGTAGCACCTGCAGCAGAATCTAGAAGATTTCGAGACACAAAGTTTAGTCCAGCATAGAAATTTTGGATAATCATCCACAAGTTAAAACCATGAGTGCGGCAATTTCTTATCATCAGTTTCATTATCTCCCATGCTTGTGCAAAATGTACTTGATCATGTTGTTTCAAATTCATTATTTGATTTCTAAGGGAGATGATCTTAGGAGGTGGAAAATACTTGGCAATAAAAGCATCTTTACACTTATCCCATGTTCCAATACTATTACGTGGTAAAGATGAAAACCAAGCTTTACTTTTCTCTTAGTGAAAAAGGGAATAAATTTAATTTCACAATGTCATTATCCATATCCTTTTTATTTTGCATATCAGAAATGTCAACAAAGGTATTCAGATGTGAAGCGGGATCCTCATTAGGACTTCCCAAAAATTGCTCTTACATGACAAGATTCAATAATACAACATTTATATCAAAAGCCTCCACACTAGTGGTGGGTGGCATAGGAGTACTAATAAAACCAATGTTATTAGTATTTTACAAGTCACACAAATTACTAGTATCTTGAGACATGCATGGTGACCGAGCAAGCGAAGTAACAAGCAAGACAAGCCAACTAGAGAGCGAACATGCAATCTAGTGACAAGATAAGGAAGCAAAGGTAAATATATTTGTATTTTAACTTTTTTTATGAGAAAAACTAAATATACCAGCAAATAAAAAGGAGAAAAGTGAATGAAAATTTGTGGGGAGTTACTGGGTAGTTTGTGATGATATTCCCCGACAATGATGGCGGAAATCCTTCCTGGTAGTTGCGATATGCGTTGGGTTTTCCTTGAAGAGGAACATGTTATCACGACACAATATGGGTAAGTATTTCCCTCATTTTTGAAACAAAGGTTTATCGAACCAATAGGTATATCAACCACAACCGTCTTCATCGGCTGCACACAAAATAACAAACAAATTGCACCCAATGCGGGCATGAGTGTTGTCAATTCCCTTGTACTTGTTATTTGCAAGCAAGTGAGGTGTGTTGATAATTGTAGATATCAAGATAAAATAAAAATAAGTATTGAAGGTTTTGTAAATATGTTGTGAATAGACCTGGGGGCATTGTTTTCCATAATGGTATCTCTCATGAAAAATAGCATACAGGGGGTAAATAAATTACTGTTGGGAAATTGACAGGAAAGCGGATAGTTATGCGATAATCACGACAATTATCATGTGTATATAGGCATCACATCCATAAAAAATAGGTCAACTACTGCATGGACCTATTACTATTACTCCACTCATCGACTGCTATCCAGCATGCATCTAGAGTATTAAGTAAAAGAGAGTAATACACGGATAACAATGACATGATGTAGACAAAGTAAATTCAAGCAATATGAATAAACCCCATCATTTTATCCATAATACCAGCAACGCAAAGATGCATCTTGTCCACTTCTATCACTAGGATATAAAAATTTGCCACGTTGAACCTACTACAACGCACCTCTCTCACCGAAGAAATATCAATCTAGTTGGCCAAACTGTTTCAATCGATCGGATAGAATTGTGAAGCTATCGTAATCATGCACATGAGAATCATGTAAGTATTCACAGAAGAGTCAAATATTTGTCATTAATAATCTGAACATAAACCCATAATTCATTAGATCCCAACAAACGAACCGCAAGAAAAAATTACATCATGTGGATCAAAGTGAAGATGCAATGATCATTGTATTGAAGATCAAGAGAGAGAGATTGCCATCACATTACTCGCTATGGACCCGTAGGTTTGTGGTGAACTACTCACACATCATCATTAGGGCAACAAGGTTGATGAAGAGGCTCTCCGTGATCGCCCCCCTCCGACAGGGTGCCTGAACGGTGCTCCATATGGTCTCCCGTAAAAATGGAGACTTGCGGTGGTGTAAAAAGTGCCTCAGGACCGCTTCTCGGTTTTTAGAGTATCTGAGAATTTATAAGCCAATGAATAGAGTTCGGAGGGCCTTGAGGGGCCCGAAACCAACACGGCGCCCCCAGGCCGCATCGAGTTGGCTTGTGGGCCCTCGTTTGGCCCACAACATTGCTCGAGTGTTTGTTGGTCTTCTATTGGTCCAGAAAAAAATCGACAAAAAGTTTGAGTTCAATTGGACTTCGTTTGGTATGGAAAACCTGAAAAGTGAAAACATGCACAAAACATCAACTTGCACTCGGCACTGGGTCAATAGGTTAGTTATTAAAAATAATAAAAATTGGTAAATTAAAACCCCAAAAGTATTCTAGAATGAAAATATATCAGCATGGAACAATCAAAAATTATAGATACGTTGGAGACGTATCAACCATTTCTTAAATATCTAGAGAACCGTAACTCCAACTAGGCTGAAATTTTGAGAGTATATTTATCGGGAATTTTTATTTATTTTGGCGATAGTAGGACCCCAACTGACCTATGGAGTGGTCCCAGGCCATGAGGGCGCGCCACCCCCCACCCCAGCCACGCCCAGTTGGCTTGGGACCACCTCAGTCATCGTGTTGTGTTGATTCTTCTTCCCAAACTTGACACATATTCCAAAAACAATCTCCATAAATTTTTATCATGTTTGGAATCCATTGGATTTTTTGCAAAACATACAGAAACAATAGGAATTGGCACTGGGCACTGGATCAGTAAGTAAGCCCCAAAAAATTATATAATGTTGCCAAAAGTATATGGAAGTTGTACTATATTGGTATGAAGCAATCAAAAATTATAGATACGATGGAGACGTATCAGCATTCCCAAGATTAATTTTTTTCTCATCCTCGAGTAGGTAAATGATAAAAGACAATTTTTGATGTGAAATGCTACCTAACATAATCTTGAACAAATGTCTAATCATCGCAAGAATATTAAGATTCAAGTGATTCAAGGCAATAGTGTGTCATTTGAAAAAAGACATCCTTAAGGAGGTTCTAGCAAACAATCATGTCCTTTCAAAATAACAATGCTAAAGGACTCTATCCCTAGAATATAATATAGCCTGTCATGCTTAGTCTTCCTATCATAAAGTATAATTCATGAGCACCTTGATGTCAAACCAAGCAATTGGATCATACTTTTTAACGCCCTCCATTATTTTATACCTTACTAAATACATGAGCGTAAACCATGGACATAGCATATAGGTGGAATAGTGTATGATGGTAGGTTTTGAAGGAGTAAAACTGGAGAAGAAAGTCTCACATCAATTAGGAGGACCAAGGGCTATGGAGATGCCCATCAACTAGAAGGAGTAGAGATTGCCATATAACGGAAGCACTAGAGCTATAAGTGTATGACAGATCAAATGAAACTAAGTGGGTGTGCATCCAACTTGCTTTCTCATGAAGACCTCGAGCATTTGAGTAAGCTCGTTATTGGAATATACAAGCCAAGTTTTATAATGAAAATTCCCACTAGCATATGAAAGTGACAACTGAGGAGACTCCTTATATGAAGAAAATGGTGCTTCCTTTAAGCACAATTGTAGCAAAGCGCGTTCTCTCTTTTTTACTCATTCATTTTTTATTTTCCTTTCCTTTTATTTTTTATTTTTTATTTCTTTATTCCATTTTTTAGTGGGCTCATTTGGCCTCCCCCATTTTTAGTTTTTCGTCCGGAGTCTCACCCCGAGTTGTGGGGGAATCATAGTCTCCATCATCCTTTCCTCACCGGGACAATGCTCTAGTAATGATGATCATCACACTTTTATTTACTTACAATTTGATAAAACAACTCAATGATGATATAAGATGACTCTATATGAATGCCTCTAGCAGTCTAACAGGATGTGTAATGATCTGGCGTAACATGTAGACAATGATGAATGGTGGTTTTGCCAGAAATACTATTTCAACTATATGATCGTGCAAAGCGATATGATGATGAATACACAAGTCGTGTGATGTAACACTGGAAGTTGCATGGAAATATGTCTCGGAATGGTTATTGAAATGTCATGATAGATAGGTATGGTGGTTGGTTTCAGGAAGATATAAGGTGGCTTATGTGCAATAGAGCGTATCATGTCGCGGTGTTTGGATGCACTGGCAAAGTTTGCGTTGATCCTCAAGGTGAGAATGGGCAATGCACGGTATCGAAGAGGCTAGCAAATATGTGGAAGGTGAGTGTGCGTACATCCATGGATTCACATTAGTCATAAAGAACTCATATACTTATTTCAAAGCTTTATTAGCTCTCTCAAAGAAAAGTACTACTCTCATTCCCCTAGGTAGGAGGTTGGTAGGAGTTATCCACCACCCCCTCTCGATTATAAAAACATAAAGGATTTCAATCAAGCATAAATTATGCTCCAACTTCATCGCATAATTAGATACTATAGGTGCATGCTTAGGGAATCACAAACCTTAACATAAATATTCTTACTAGACCACAATCATCCACTAGTGCATCCACATATTACCATCTTAATATCGCAAAACTATTGCAAGGAATCAAACATAACATAGTCAACGATCTACAAGTTTTATGTTGGATTTTATGACTAACCATGTAAATTACCAATTCATGTCAACTCTCTAAATAGGTATAAGTGAAGCATGAGAGTTCCATTACTTCTACAAAATACCATTCTCTAATAAGTATAAGTGAAGTAAAAGATCATTCTAAAAATAACGGTTTTGTATATGTAGAGAAAGAGGCATCCAACTTCAAATGATATAAGTGAAGCACATGAAGCATTCTATAAAACCATACTCAAAAGATATAAGTGAAGCACAAAGATAATTCTATAAATAGATCATGGACTTTCCCATACCAGCTGCGGTTATAAAAGGGGGCGCACAACACTCCAAGAATTTACACATATCATGTGAACAAAACAAAAAACAAAACATACCAATAATTGTTGTAGAAGAAAGGTAAGATTCCTTCTAGAGAATCCCCAAGCTTAGATGCTTGAGTACAAATGAATATTTACTTGGGGTGCCTTGGGAATCCCCAAGCTTGAACTCTTGTCTCTCCTTATTCTTCTCACATCGATATCTCCTCGATCTTCTAACACTTCATCCACACAAAACTTGAGAGAACTTTTATGAGAAACGTGTTAGCACATAATCATCAAATCTCACCATGTCCTTCAATAAAGTATTGTATAATTATAATATATATTTACCTACTTTATGATATCACAGTTCTATGTCCCCCAAGTTAATGGGGCCGAACAATAATTCAAACATAAGCACACAAAGAAACTATAACAACAATTTGTGAAAACAGGATAGTCTATAAAGATGCAGATGAAACATATACTTATATAACTCAAAAAAATATGAAAAATTAGAACGTGGTAAAAACTATTCATAATAGCATTGTTCCAAAATTTCAGAATTTTTTTATGTTCCAGTAAAATAGGAGAAATCGAACGCTACAACCAAAGGTTTCTGTTTTTACACAACACATATCAATGAAGAAATTTGAACATCCTAAAGGTAAATCTTGGCACATAATTTTTATAATACATTGAATTTTTACAATGGGATAATTATTTTTATTTAAAAGTTTCTGAATGAAAATTCACAAAGTTTCCATGGGCATGAACAAAGTTCGAGGCTAAGCCCCACTTCAACGGTGCCCCACTTTATTTTATTTTTTAATTATTTCAAAAACACAAAATATAATAAAATGATTCTCTAAAACTTCTGGGTTGTCTCCGTTGGAGCTTTTTCATCAAAGCCATTAAGCTAGGCATATAGTGCTCACGTAATTGATCCACCGGATCCCAAGGTATATCAAAGCCTATTTTAGTTAACAATGGTTTGTAATTAAGTAGTGAGCACAAAATGATATATATCACATGACAACGAAGTGTAACTCTCTTCCAATGCATTGGCGTGTCATAAAATAACAATTCAATCACACAAAGTAAAATCCAATACATAGCATAAGTAGTTTCCTGCAATTTTATCGTATGTGAAACATAGAGAGGCGAAGATTTGGTTCTTCTCTCAAAATAATTGCAAGTAGTAGCAACAAGAACATGCATATTATATTAATCAAAGACATCATGTGTAATGGTAAAATGCAACCCATTAATATAATCCTTGATAAGTGAAAACTTCTCCGGTATGTTGTAGTTGGCAGAATTCAAAAAGGTAATAGGACTATCATGTGTGGGTGCAATAGCAATAATTTCATGCTTAACATAAGTAACTATCACAAGTTCATCCCCATAAGTATAATACATATTGGCATCATGGCCACAAGCATTGAAAGCATCAACTTCTTAAAAAAGGTTTATTTTATATGAATCAACGGGATAATTGCAATCATCCTTTGGTATGTGCGAAGGAAAATTAAACAATGTATGAGTTGAAGAGTTACTCTCATTATAAGGTGGGCACATGTAGCTAATCCGCGCTTCCTATTTTTCTTCTTCTCTCTCCTCCTCATATTTTTCATCTAACAAGCTGAGAGTTGTAGCAATTTCTTCTTCCATAGATTCCTACAAAAACTAATCTCTTGCAAGGCATTGATACGTCTCTGTCGTATCTACTTTTCCGAACTCTTTTGCCCTTGTTTTGGACTCTAATTTGCATGATTTGAATGGAACTAACCCGGACTAACGCTGTTTTCAGCAGAATTCCCATGGTGTTCTTTTTGTGCAAAAATAAAAGTTCTCGGAATGACCTAAAAATTTACGGAGAATTTTCTGGAATTAATGAAAAATACCGACGCAAAGATCCACTGGAGGAGGTGAGCCAGTGGGCCACAAGCCCAGGTGGCGCGGTCACCCCCCTGGCCGCGCCAGGCAGGCTTGTGGGGCCCACGAGGTTCCGCAGCCTCCAACCTCAGCTCTATATATTCCGTTTCGCCCGGAAAAAATCAGAGAGAAGGATTCATCGCGTATTACGATACGGAGGCACCGCCACCTCCAGTTCTTCATCTAGAGGGCAGATCTGGAGTCCGTTCTGGGCTCCGGAGAGAGGAAATCGTCGCCATCGTCATCATCAACCTTACTTCATCGCCAATTCCATGATGCTCTTCACCGTTCATGAGTAATCTCATCGTAGGCTTGCTGGACCGTGATGGGTTGGATGAGATCTATCACTTAATCGAGTTAGTTTTGACGGTGATTGATCACTAGTATCCACTATGCTCTGAGATTGATGTTGCTACTACTTTGCCATGCTTAATGCTTCTCACTAGGGCCCGAGTGCCATGATTTCAGATCTGAACCTATTATGTTGCCGCCAATATATGTGTGTTTTAGATTTTATCTTGCAGGTTGTAGTCACCTACTATGTGTTATGACCCGGCAAGCCCGGAGTGACAATAGACGGAACCACTCCCGGATATGACCATAGTATGAGGAGTTCATGTATTCACCAAGTGTTAATGTGTTGGTCCGGTTCTTTATTAAAAGGAGAACCTTAATATCCCGTAGTTTCTATTAGGACCCCGTTGCCACGGGAGGGATGGACAATAGATGTCATGCAAGTTCTTTTCCCTAAGCACGTATGACTACATACAGAATACATGTCTACATTAGATTGACGAACGGGAGCTAGTTACTTATCTCTCCGTGTTATAACTGTTACATGATGAATCACATCCAGCATAATCATCCATTATTGATCCAATGGCTACGATTCTTTTACTACCGGTCCTTGCTACGTTTCTTTGCTGCTACTTGCTATCACTGCTGCTGCTGTTACTCTGCTGCTACTGCTGTTACCGTTGCTACTGCTGCTTTCATACCACCTTCCTAGGGATACTTTGCTGCACATGCTAAATCTTTCAGCTGTGGTTAAATTGACAACTCAACTGCTAATACTTGAGAATATTCTTTCGCTTGCCCTTGATTCAAATCAATAAATTTGGGTTGAATACTCTACCCTCGAAAACTGTTGTGATCCCCTATACTTGAGGGTTATTGATACGTCTCAAACGTATCTATAATATTTGATGGTTTCACGTTGTTATCTTGTCAACTTTGGATGTTTTATATACCTTTTATATCTTTTTTGGGACTAACTTATTCATTGCCAAGTGCTAGTTCCTGTTTTTTCTGTGTTTTTGACTCTTTTCAGATCAGATTTTGGAGTGGAGTCCAAACGGAATAAAATCCCCGAAATAATTTTTCCAGAACAGAAGAAGATCGGGAGGCTTGAGGGCCAAGGCAGGGGGCCCATAGGGAGCCCACAAGCCCTGCAGCCACGGCCAGGGGGCCTGCGGCAACCAGGCTTGTGGCCTCCCTCGCGCTCCCCTGCCCTAGCTCTTTGGCCTATAAATTCTCTAAAATCACAAAAAAATTCAGGGCATCCACGAAAACACTTTTCTGCCGCCGCAAGCTTCCGTTTCCACGAGATCTCATCTGGAGACCCTTCCCGGTGCCTTGTCGGAGGGGACTTTGGAGTTGGAGGGCTTCTACATCAACATTATCGCCTCTCCAATGACTCGTGAGTAGTCCACTTCAGACCTATGGGTCCGTAGTTAGTAGCTAGATGCTTCTTCTCTCTCTTGGATCTTCAATACAAAGCTCTCCATGATCTTCATGGAGATCTATCCGATGTAATCCTCTTTGGCGGGGTGTTTGTGGAGATCCGATGAATTGTGGATTTGTGATCAGATTATCTATGAATTATATTTGAGTCTTTGCTGATTTCTTATATGCATGATTTGATATCCTTGTAAGTCTCTCCGAGTCTTGGGTTTTGTTTGGCCAACTAGATCTATGATTCTTGCAATGCGAGAAGTGCTTGGTTTTGGGTTCATACTGTGTGGTGACCTTTCCTAGTGACAGAAGGGGCAGCAAGGCACGCATCGTCTTGTTGCCATCAAGGGTAACAATATGGGCTTTTATCGTAGATATGAGATTGTCCATCTACATCATGTCATCTTGCATAAGGCGTTACTCTGTTCTTTTGGACTTAATACACTAGATGCATGCTGGATAGCGGTCGACGTTTGGAGTAATAGTAGTAGATGCAGAAAGTATCGGTCTACTTGTTTTGGATGTGATGCCTATAGATATAATCATTGCCTTAGATAACGTCACGACTTTGCGTGTTCTATCAATTGCTCGACAGTAATTCGTTAACCCACCGTCCACTTGCTTTCATGAGAGAAGCCACTGGTGAACACTACGGCCCCGGGGTCTATTCACAACTATCGTCTCCACATTCACTTTTACTTTGCTTTGATTACTTTTTGCTTTCAGTTCTCACTTTGCAAACAATCTATAAGGGATTGACAACCCCTTGATAGCGTTGGGTGCAAGCTCTTTGTGTTTGCATAGGTACTTGTGACTTGAACGCTCCTCCTACTGGATTGATACCTTGGTTCTCAAACTGAGGGAAATACTTACCGCCGCTGTGCTACATCACCCTTTCCTCTTCAAGGGAACACCAACGCAAGGCTACAAGGCCGCGGGGAAATCCTTTGCATATTTGCCAAGGAAGTCCCTATAGGCGTAGCCGTAGCAGCAGGATTCTTGGTGCCATTGCCAGGGAAGGTCTATTGTCGCAGTAGCAGAAGGATTTCTGGCGCCGTTGCCGGGGAGGAGAGATCAAGTCAAGATCTATCCAAGTAGGTGTCACAAACTCATCTCTTGCATTTACCTTTTTTGCCAGTTGCGTCTCGTTTTCCTCTCCCCCACTTCACATTTTCCATTTTCATTTGCCTTTCTCCCTTGCCGTTTTCATTTGCCGTTTTGTCGTTTTCTTTTGCCCTTTGCCGTTTTCCTTTGCCAGTTTTCTTGCTTTCCTGTGTTCTTGTTGTTTTGTTGAAGTCATTATGGCTGAAAACACCAAACTTTGCGACTTCTCGAGTACCAATAATAATGATTTTATTATTACTCTGATTGCTCCCGCCACTAGTGCGGAATCGTATGAAATCAACGCAGTCTTGCTGAATCTTGTTATGAAAGAGCAATTATGTGGCCTTCCTAGTGAAGATGTTGCATCCCATCTCAATACCTTCATTGAGCTTTGCGATATGCAAAAGAAAATAGATGTGGATAATGACGTGATTAAGTTGAAGCTTTTTCCTTTCTCGTTGCGAGATCGCGCAAAAACTTGGTTTTCTTCTTTGCCTAAACATAGTATCGATTCTTGGGATAAGTGCAAATATGCTTACATATCCAAGTATTTTCCGCCGGCTAAGATTATCTCTCTACGTAACGATATCAAGAATTTCAAGCAACTTGATCATGAACACGTTGCACAATCTTGGGAGAGGATGAAGTTAATGATTAGAAATTGTCCCGCTCATGGCTTGAGTTTGTGGATGATTATACAAATCATTCATGCTGGTTTGAATTTTGCTTCCCGCAATATCTTGGACTCCGCCTCAGGTGGAACGTTCATGTAAATCACGTTAGGGGACGCTAGAAAACTCCTAGACAATAGCATGACCAACTACTCTCAGTGGCACACTGAAAGGTCACCTGCTAGCAAAAAGGTACACGCTATAGAAGAAATTAACTCTCTTAGTGCTAAGATGGACGAGTTGATGAATTTGGTTGCTAGTAGAAAGGCTCCTTTAGATCCTAATTACATGCCACTATCTTCCTTGATTGAGAGTAGCAACGCTAGGTTGGACGTTAATTTTGTTGGTAGGAACAATTTTGGCAACAACAATTCTTTTAGAGGAAACTATGTTCCTAGGCCTTTTCCTAGTAACTCCTCTAACAATTATGGCAATTCCTACAACAACACTTATGGAAATCACAAAAAATTACCCTCTGATTTAGAGAGTAATATCAAAGAGTTCATCAACTCTCAAAAGATTTTCAATGCGTCCATAGAGGAAAAATTACTCAAAATAGACGATTTGGCTAAGAGCGTTGATAGGATGTCTTGTGATATTGATGCTTTGAAAGTTAGATGTGCTCCGCCCAAGTTCAACTTGGATGAAACTTTAAAAGCTATGCGTGTCTCCATGAATGAGAGCAAAGAAAGAACCGCCCAAATTTGCGCTAGGCATGAATGGTTTAAAAGGGTGCGTTCCAGTGATGCAAATCACAAAGATCTTAAAGTTCTTGGTGTGACTCATCTTGAATCTTTGTTTTCTCGTGTCAAACCTATTAATGAAGGGTCTGGATATGAATCCACTTTGGTTGAAAAATGCCCCAATGATTCGGAGTCCACCTATCTTGACGATAAAGGTGTGGAGAGTGGAGTAGAAGAAATCAAAATTTTGGGTAGTAATGAAACTCCCACTTTGGATTTCAAGGAATTCAATTTTGATAGTTTCTCCTTGTTTGGATGCATTTCCTTGATGCAATCCATTGCAAACTCTCCACATGCTTATAGCCAAAGCAAAGCCTTTACCGCACATATCATAGATGCTATGATGAAATCTCTTGAAGAGAAGATCGAATTAGAAGTCTCTATACCTAGAAATCTTCATGATGAGTGGGAACCTACTATCAAAATCAAGATGAAAAACTATGAATGCAATGCTTTGTGTGATTTGGGTGCTAGTGTTTCCGCGATTCCAAAGTCTTTATGTGATATTCTTGGTTTTCATGAGATTGAAGAGTGTTCTCTTAATTTGCATCTTGCGGATTCTACTGTCAAGAAACCCATGGGAAGGATCGATGATGTTCTTATTGTTAGAAATAAGACCTATGTACCCGTGGATTTCATTGTACTTGACATAGATTGCAATCCTTCATGTCCCATTATTCTTGGTAGACCTTTCCTAAGGACTATTGGTGCTATCATCGATATGAAGGAAGGGAATATTAGATTTCAATTTCCTTTAAGGAACGGCATGGAACACTTTCCTAGAAAGAAAATAAGATTGCCTTATGAATCCATGATGAGGGCCACTTATGGTTTGAGCACCAAAGACAACGATACGTGATTCTATCGCTTCTATGCCTAGCTAAGGACGTTAAACAATAGCGCTTGTTGGGAGGCAACCCAATGAATTTATCTTTTTATTTCTGTTTTGTTGCGTCCACACTTTCATAATTCTGTTGTGATTGTGTTTTTTGTGTTTGTTTTTGTGTTTGAGCCAAGCAAAACCTTTATGACTAGTCTTGGTAATGGTTGTTTGATCCTGCTGGAAAAAGACAGAAACTTTTCGCTCACGAGATGATTTTTCATTTTTATTCAGAAATAGCTTTTGAGTTGATTCTTTTTGCTACTGATTGATATGCTTTGTCCCCAGACCATCATAATTTTTCAGATTGTTTGAGGTACCAGAAGTATACGAAGTATACAAATTGCTACAGACTGGTCTGTTTTTGACAGATTCTGTTTTTGTTGAGTTGGTTGCTTGTTTTGATGAAACTATGGTTAGTATCGGGGGGTACTAGCCATGGAAAACAGATAATATAGTAGCCCATCATCAATATAGATGATTCTTTTTGCTGCTGATTGCTACGCAAATTCTTCAAACTGTCGTAATGTTTCAGAATTTTTGAAGTACCAGAAGTATACGAAGTATACAGATTGCTACAGACTGGTCCGTTGTTAACAGATTCTGTTTTTGTTGAGTTGGTTGCTTATTTTGATGAAACTATGGATAGTATCGGGGGGTATTAGCCATGGAAGATTGAAAATACAGTAACCCAACATCAACATAAGTAGAATTTAAGTTTTCTACAATACCTAAGGAAGTGGTGGTTTGTTTTCTTATACTAATGTTATCACGAGTTTCTGTTTAAGTTTCGTGTTGTGAAGTTTTCAAGTTTTGGGTGAAGTTCTTATGGACAAAAAGATAAAGAGTGGCAAGATCTCAAGCTTGGGGATTCCCAAGGCACCCCAAGTTGATTCAAGGATACCGTAAAAGCCTAAGCTTGGGGATGCCTCGGGAAGGCATCCCGTCTTTCGTCTTCAATCCATTGGTAACGTTACTTGGGGCTATATTTTTATTCACCACATGTTATGTGTTTTTCTTGGAGCGTATTGCATCGTAGGAGTCATTTATTTTTGTTGTGTCACAATCATCCTTGCTGCACACCTAGAGAGAGAGACATGCACTCACCGTGATTTTGTCGAGCTTCACTTATATCCTTTGGTTAGACAATTCAGCTCACATGTGCTTCACTTATATCTTTTGAGCTAACTGATTTTGCTCTATGTGCTTCACTTATATATTTTAGAGCACAACGGTCCGTGTCTTGGTATTTTATCTATGCTTTGAAAGTAGGCTCAAAAGGGGTAGTTATCCAAAGGGATATGAAAACTTCCACCTTCATGTGCATTGAATAGTTAGAGAAGTTTGATTCATCTCAATTAGTTTTGAGATGTGGTTGTGGTAATATTGAAGTTATATTAGTAAGGTGTTGTGGATCTAGAAATACTTGTGTTGAAGTTAGTGATTCCCGTAGCATGCACGTATGGTGAACCGCTATGTGATGAAGTCTGAGCATGATTAGTCTATTGATTGTCATCCTTTGTGTGGCGGTCGGGATCGCGCGATGGTTTATACCTACCAACCCGTCCCCTAGGAGTATGCGTTGAATGCTTTGTTTCGATTACTACTAAAACTTTTGAAGCAAGTATATGAGTTCTTCATGACTAATGTTGAGTCCATGGTTTAGATGCACTTTCACCCTTCACCATCACTATCTTCTTTAGTGTCGTGTAACTTTCGCCGGTGCACAAAACCACCCATATAGCCTCCGTCAAAACAGCCACCATACCTACCTACTATGGCTTTTTCAAAGCTATTCTGAGATATATTGCCATACGACTACCACCATGACATGTGCCACCACTTGTACATTGCCATTGCATGATCATAAGATAGCAAGCATGATGTTCCCATTGATGTCTATGCCATGCTAGATCATTGACACGGTACACTACCAAAGGCATTCCATATAGAGTCATCATTGCTCTAAGTTTTGAGTTGTAAGTGTGATGATCATAATTTATGGAGCATTGTCCCATGTGAGGAAATAAAAGAGGCCAAATATGCCCACCATAATAAAAAAAAAGAGGCCGAAGAGCCCACCAAAAAAATGAGAGAAAAAGAGAGAAGGGACAATGCTACTATCTTTCCACACTTGTGCATATTAAGCACCATGATCTTCATGATTGAGAGTCTCTCATTTTGTCACCACCATAAAGCTAGTGGGAAATTTTCATTATATAACTTGGTTTGTATATTTCAATGATAGGCTTCCTCAAAATTGCCTTAGGTCTTCGTGAGCAACCAAGTTGGCTGCACACCCACCAGTTTTCTTTAAGAGCTTTCACATACTCTTAGCTCTAGTGCATCAATTGTACGGCAGTCCCTACTCATTCACGTTGATATCTATTGATGAGCATCTCCATAGCTCATTGATATGCCTAGTCAATGTGACCATCTCCTTGTTTGCCTTGCAACCTCCACCACACTCCACACCACTTATAGTGCTAAAACCATGGCCCACGCTCATGTATTGCGTGAGAGTTGAAAAAGTTTGAGAAAGTAAAGGTGTGAAAACAATTACTTGGCCAATACCGAGGTTGTGCATGATTTAAATTCGTTGTGGAAGGATGATAGAGCATAGCCAGACTATATGATTTTGTAGGCATAACTTTCTTTTGGCCTGGTTATTTTGAAGGTTCATGATTACCTTGCTAGTTTGCTTGAATTATTATTGTCTCCACGTCAATAGGAAACTATTATTTTGAATCTAATGGATCTGAACATTCACGTCACATAAGAGGAGTTACAAAGGACATCTATGCTAGGTAGCATCAAAGCATCAAAAATTCATTCTTTATCACTTCCCTACTCGAGGACGAGCAGGAGTTAAGCTTGGGGATGCTTGATACGTCTCAAACGTATCTATAATTTTTGATGGTTTCACGCAGTTATCTTGTCAACTTTGGATGTTTCATATACCTTTTATATCTTTTTTGGGACTAACTTATTAATTTAGTGCCAAGTGCCAGTTCTTGTTTTTTCTGTGTTTTTGACTCTTTTCAGATCTGATTTTGGAGCGGAGTCCAAACGGAATAAAATCCCCAAAATAAAATTTTCTAGAACAGAAGAAGATCGGGAGGCTTGAGGGCCAAGGCAAGGGGCCCACAGGGAGCCCACAAGCCCTGTTGCCGTGGCCAGGGGGCCCGCGGCAACCAGGCTTGTGGCCTCCCTGGCGCTCCCCTGCCCTAACTCTTTGGCCTATAAATTCCCTACAATCACAGAAAAACATCAGGGCATCCACGAAAACACTTTTCCGCCGCCGCAAGCTTCCGTTTCCGCGAGATCTCATCTGGAGAACCTTCCCGGTGCCCTGCCGGAGGGGACTTTGGAGTTGGAGGGCTTCTACATCAACATCATCGCCTCTCCAATGACTCGTGAGTAGTCCACTTCAGACCTACGGGTCCGTAGTTAGTAGCTAGATGGCTTCTTCTCTCTCTTGGATCTTCAATACAAAGTTCTCCATCATGGAGATCTATCCGATGTAATCCTCTTTGGTGGTGTGTTGGTCGAGATCCGATGAATTGTGGATTTGTGATGAGATTATCGATGAATTATATTTGAGTCTTTGCTGATTTCTTATATGCATGATTTGATATCCTTGTTGTAACATCCCAAAATTATACATTTTGGAATGTTAATATAATTATTAGATTGATTGTTTGTTTGTTTGAGTGATTGAAACTTGAGTGGAATTTTAAACTTCTCAAAAAAATGAGAGGGAATAAAATGACTTTGCCAAAATTTTCTATTTTGAATCCCTTTTAAATTTTGAGTTTGAATATTTTCAAAACCCTTTGATAAAAAAATCAAACGAGAGGAGGAAAATGACACTCCAAAATCAGAGACAATGTCTTGATTCAAATTTTAAGTATTTGCAATTTATTTGAAATTCAAATTCCTTTTCATTTTAAAGTTATTGCAAAAAATATATTTTTTTTAAAGTATTTTTTTGGTTTTGAAAATATGTTCATGTTTTAGAATATTTTATTCTGAAAATTTTGATGATGTCTTCTCTCCATTCTTGTGCTTCAATGGTTAGTCCTTGTGAGCTGCCCTACATGATCAAGGCATTTATGTAATTCTCTTGCTATTGCTATGCTTTGTTTGTTGGGATCCGATGGATTATGAGATTATGTTTAGGTTGTTATGAGTTATATATTTAATTATCCTTTTATATTATGTGCCTTAGTTATTCATGCATGTTCTCCGTTGCTATTTATTGCTTAGGCCGAGTAGTAGATGCTAACTCCAAGAGGGAGCGTAATGCATGATTGTGGGTTCATGCCCCTCGATGTCTAGCTTGAGTGACAGAAACATGAGACTAGGGGATCTGTTGTTTCCACCAGGGAGAAAACAACGGTGCTTGTGACCACTGTTGCAAGGATTGTTTACCTTACGCATAGTTTGTTAATGCAGTTGTCCGTTGCTTTGAGTTTACACTTTGGGTGGGACTCGTAACTTAATACCGGAGAGATGTTCTGGATAGATATGTCAAGGTGGATGATTAGTAAGTAGATGCTGATGAATAAACGGCCTACTTGTCTTGGCGTACTGCACATTACTATTGAAACTCTAACTCTCAAGTAGTATAATTAGCATTGCGGTGCGTTCATAATTCTGTCAATTGCCCAACTGTGATTTGTTTACCCAAGCATAGTTGTTTATTGTCTTTTTGGAGAGAGACATCACTAGTGAACATCATGTGACTCCGGTCCATATCACCATCATTGTTTATACCTCCATCATTTATCGCTTTCATTTACTTTTCCGTTGCAATCACTATTACTTTTCCCGCTTGTGTTTTGATCCTTTGCAAACTACAAGGCCGGAGAGATTGACAACCTCTCTGTACTCGTTGGGTGCAAAGTTATTTGTTGTGTGTACAGGTCCACGTCTTCTGCTAGCGCCAAGGTGGGATACACCTACTTGTTGATCCTAGGAGTCCTCCTGGTTCGATAAACCTCACAGTTCTCGTGTGAGGGAAAACTTGTTGCTGACTACATCCCAACCTTCCACTTGGGGTAACCAACGAGGTGCAAGAAGTATATACATCATCTCGTCATCAAGAAAAGTTTTCTGGCACCGTTGCCGGGGACTCCAGTCTTCGAGGTAGGGGAGTTGCACGCTATCCTTTACCTTTTCTTTTTAGTCTTGTTAGTTTGCTTTCTAGTTTCTACTTTAGAGTCCTATACCAAACACCACAAAAAAATAGTTGCCTTGTTCTTGCTTATTGCTGCTGCTATGGGTTCCACTGAGAACTCCAAGTTGTGTGACTTCACTAGTCACAACAACAATGACTTTATCTGCACTCCTATTGTTGCTCCCGCCACTCGAGCTACGACCTATGAGATTAAACCTGCTTTACTAAACCTTGTTATGAAAGATCAATTCTACTGTGTTGGAGATGATGTTGCCTTGCACTTGAACAATTTTGTTGAGCTCTCTGATATGCCAAAATATAAAGAAGTAGATGGTGGTACTGTTTAACTTAAGCTTTTTTCCTTTCTCCTTGAGAGGAGGAGCTAAAGGGTGGCTTCAATCTTTGCCTAGGAATGGCATAGATTCTTGGGATAAGTGCAAATATGCTTTTATTGGGAAGTATTACCCGCCTGCTAAGATTATCCAGTTGAGGAGTAACATTATGAATTTTAGACAATTGGAACATGTTGTCAAGCTTGGGAACGTATGAAATCTCTTGTTAAGAAATTCCTTGCACATGGTTTGACTACTTGGATGGTTATCCAAACTTTGTATGCAGGATTGAACTTTACCTCGCGTAATTTGTTATACTCGGCCGCGGGAGGAACCTTTATGTCAACTACACTTGGTGCTGCCACAAAGCTATTGGATGAGATGATGACAAATTATTCTCAATGGCACACAAAGAGAGCTCCAACAGGTAGGAAGGTAAACTCTGTTGAGGAGATCTCCTCCCTTAATGATAAGGTTGACATGATCATTAATTTACATACTAAGCAAGCTCCTATTGATCCTCATGAGGTTCATTTAAATTCTTTGGTTGTTCAAGAAAGAGAGTAAGTTGATGTTAATTTTATCTCTAGGAACAACTTTAATAACAATGCTTATAGGAGTATTTTTGGTAGCAATCCTAGACTGTTCCCATCCAACAATTATGGGAGCAACAAAAATTATCCTAGCACCAAAAACTGCACTTCTGAATTAGAGAGCATGCTTAAAGATTTTAGCACTTATCAAAAAGCCTTCAACAATAATGTAGAAGAGAAACTAGAAAAAGTAGATAGTCTCTGTTTGAAGGTGGACAACATAGCTCATGATATAGAGATGCTTATAATTAGAACTTCCCCACTCGAGGAAAGCAACACCACACCCATGAATGCTATCCAAGTCCAAATTAATGAGAACATAAGAATGCTAGCCAAACTTGAAGGATAGATGGGCTAGAGAAAAATAAGAGGAAGAGAGAATTAAGAGCCTTCCTACACACACTACCATTGCTACTATACAAGTTGTCGAGGATCTCAAAACTTTTAGCATCCATCGCACTCCTAGTCCTAATGGACCTATTAATGGTGATGCTAATACCTCAACCTTATGACAAGAAAGTCCTTCGAATTTAGAGACTACTAAAAGAAGGAGATTAGATGACATTACTACCACTTTGATTAATGGTAGTAATCTTGATTTTGACAATTGTAGTCTCTCCGAAGTTATCACCTTTTTGCAAAGAATGGCTAAAGACCCCCACACTAGTACACTCAATATTGCCTTCACCGAGCATATTACCAATGCTCCTATCAAAGCTAGGGAGGAGAAGCTCAAGCTAGAGACTTATATTCCTAGGAAACTAGAAGATGGTTGGGATCCTATGGTCAACATTAAATTGAATAATATCTCTTGCTTTGCTTTATGTGGTGTTGGAGCTAGTGCTTGCGTTATGCCCAAAAGATTTTATGATCTGCTTGATTGGAAACCTTATGATCAATGTTCTTTTGGTGTTCGTCTTGTTGATTCTTACATAAAGAAACCTTTAGGGAGAATTGATGATGTGCTTATTATTATCAATGATAATTATGTGCCCGTTGATTTTCTTATTATTGACATTGAATGTGATCCTTCATGTCCAATTATTTGGGACGTCATTTTCTCCGCACCATTGGTGCTATCATTGAAATTAAAGAGGGAATCATTAAATTCCAATTTCCTCTTAAAAAGGGAATGGAACACTTCCCTTGAAATAAGATTAAGTTACCTTATGAGTCCGTTACTCGGGCAAGTTATTCTTTTGGAGTTGATAACACTTGATCTTCTTCCATTATGCCTAGCTCAAAGGCATAAAAGAAAGCGCTTGTTGGGAGGCAACCCAATTTGTTTTTAGTTTCTATTTTAGTGGTCTTGATGCTTGTTACTGCTGTAGCAACATCAATGTATCTTTATTTTTAAGCTTTCTGCCAAGTTATACCCTCCGATTGCAAGAAAGTTCAAAACTTGTGACATGCTGTCCAGAAACAGATTATGTGTGCTTGATGGAAAAATTCGCCAAAAATCACCAGGCCTTCTTTTTGATCTGAATTCTTTTGATAGCATGCTCTATATAATTGCCTTTCTGGCATCTGTTCTAAGTTTTTTGATTTGAGTTGCAGAAGTGCCCCGAATAAACTATCTACTACCCGCTGTTCTTTTTTTCACAAATTCTGTCATGTTTTGTGTTTTTATCATTTTGCAAATCCTAAGCTTAATTTTTATTTGCAAAAACCTTTGGGAAATCATGAGAAACAGTAGATTTTCATGAAAATCATTATTTCCAGTAGGTAATGAATTATTTTATTAAGGGTACTAACCACTCTAATTAGCTTATGATGAGTTTCGTATGAAGGGAGTTTTCAACTATGCGATGGGAGATGATGAAAGAAGATACATGAGTGTCAACCGCTCAAGCTTGGGGATGCCCCCATGCACCCGCAAGAAATATTCAAGGATACTCAAGCGTCTAATCTTGGGGATGCCCCCGTGGAACCCCTTCTCTATCAACAATCATCAGTTCGTCCATCTCCATGCTATATTTTTATCACTTCATATGTTATGTGTTATGCTTGGAGCGTCCCGCTCTTTACTTTTTAGTTTGTTCTAGTTTTCCTTGCTGTTCATAACAAGTCGGAACCTAGACTACCTTGTTTGGGAGAGATGCATGCTCCATTCCACTCTAGAACACAACATAGGTTTTATGCTTACCTTTTATGTGTGTTCTCTATCTTTCCATAGCTACTGTCATGCTTAGCTCTTAGTTTTCATGCTTATCTTATTAAGAGCTTTTATTAAGGTTGCTTTTGTAACTCTCTTGAGTTATTATGCTTATCTTGTTGAGAGAGTTGGCTCGTTGCACTCAGTTGTGTGTCTTGCATGAGTAGATAACTGAGGTTGCTATTTAAGAATAGTAGTAACTTGCAATAGTTTTGAGGTGTTGATTTGAGTAATGTTTGGACTATTGGTGCCAAGAGATTGAGCCCATTAGTCATAGGTGTCATATTTTGGGAAATCCGTGTGTTTTTCAAAAACTAAAAATTAGTTGAGAACTCTAGCTACTAAATTGAGCGCAAACCTCTGGAGGGGTTGGAATATATAGAGTACCCTCACGTTACCATGAGTCGAAGATGCGCAAGGATAACCAAACCCCCAAACGTTCCTCCTCGGGGTACTTGCCTCTTTGTGAATTTCCTAACTAGATAGAGAGTTATCTATAATAAGTGTATGAGTTCTTCGGACTAATGTGAATATTCGATTGTTGGTACTTCCGCCATCAATATTTTGTTAGCCTCTTCGGTACCGTGCATTGCCCTTTCTCAGCCGGTGCATCCAAACCCATGACATGATACGCTCTGTCATACATAAGACTCATTATATCTTTCCTCAAAACAGCCACCATACCTACCTATTAAGTCATTTCCATATCCTTTCCGAGATACATTGCCATGCAACATCCACCATCTCATGACTTGATCTTCATGTCATACATGCTTTTGCTTGATCGTAGAGTCGCATGATAGTTGGGCATTGCCCAAATAATTGCTACATGACGCGCTAGTATCATTGCATATCCTGCTACACTGGTAGAGGCATACATTTGCATACATCATGATAGTTTTCACTTGTCTTTATGTTGAGTACTTCTTATAAAGTGTGATGGTCTTCTTTTTATTCATGTAAATCATAGTGTTACCCTTAAGTGAGGAAAAGATACCAAAGAGGACAAACAAAAGATCCCAAAGAGGACAAATGAGAGATAAAAAGAAAGAGCCAAAGAGGCCACAAAAAAATAAAAAATAAAAGAGAAAAAGAAATAAAAAGAGAGAAGGGGGCAACACTACTATTTCTTTCGAAAGATCCACACTCGTACTCCATTGCTATATTTGTATTACATAGAGATTGTCATTCATGCATAACTATGTGGGGACCCTTACACTATAGAACTTGGTTTGCATATTCCAATGATGAGCCTCCTCAAATGAGCTCTAGGTCTTCTTGATCAAACAAGTTGGATGCACCCCACTAGTTCCATTGGAGAGCTTACCTTAGCTCATATGTGCATCCGTTACATGGCAATCCCTACTCCTCGCATTATGTCTATCATTTGGGTTTCTCTCGCCTATGGTTGTCCTCATTTATGTGAGCCTTTCACAGCTTTTTGTATTCCTTCCCCATCATTATTCTATTTTCCATCCTAAGTGCCAGCACATCTTGCTTACGCTCATCCATTGCATGAATGCTCAAAGTCGAAATGGAGAGGATCATTTTGACTTGTGCCTGACTAGTGTTGTGAGAATGAGTCAAAATAAGATTCCGAAGGAGACCGAGTGTGAAAGTTTAGTAGATTGAGTTCTTAATAAATAAATATTTGATGATCTCAACCCATTTCGCACTTCTTGCACGCAAACACCATTTGGAGACAATCGAGTCACGGACAGCAAGAGCTCTTGCACCTTTATGTTCTTACTTTGCTAAACTCAATATTAGATATAAACTCTTGCTTGTTATTATCTTGATTTGAATTGCATATATCACTCGCTTTAGTTTGAAGTTCTTATATGTGTGTTAGCATGTCACCACATAAATTATTGTGTTATCATTTAACTACTCGAGGACGAGCAGAAATGAAGCTTGGGGATGTTGATACGTGCAAAACGTATCTATAATTTCTGCTTGTTCCATGATCTTTTGGGTGACATTGTCATATGTTTTCCATCACTTTTATATCATTTTACACATATTTGGACTAACCTACTAACTCAGTGCACCTAGTGCCAGTTTCTACCTGCTGATGTCTATTTTGCAGGGGCTTTTACCCAATTTCCCGAAACCCGAAAAATTCTAGGAAAAATATATAAAAAATCAGCGTAACGGAAGCTTCCACATCACCGAAGATGGGCCACAGGGGGACACGGGCCTCCCAGGTGACCTGCTGGCGCGACCAGGCCCTAGGCCGCGCCAGGAGGCCGCCTGGGTGGGTCCCACCTCCTCTGGTGCCCTCTTTTGGCCTATATTTAGTCCTCCGAGAGGAAACCCTTCCACAACTTCTACAATCACAAATTTCTCCATCGTTCCGCCGCCGCAGCGCTTCCGAGATCGGGAGCGTCAGTAGACCTCTTCACGGCACCCTGCCGGAGGGAGGGTCGACCTCCGGAAGCTTCTCCACCGCCATGGACACTTCCCGTACGTGCCGTGAGTAGTCCTCCTTGAACCATGGGTCCATGACCAGTAGCTATGTGATGTTTTCTCTCCAGTCTTGTGCTTCAATGGTTAGTCCTTGTGAGCTGCCCTACTTGATCAAGGCATCTATGTAATTCTGTTGTTATTGCTATGCTCGGTATGTTGGGATCCGATGGGTTATTAGATTATGTTCAGATTGTTATGAGTTATATATTTGATTATGCTTTTATATTATGTTCCTTAGTGATTCATGCATGTTCTCTATTGTTATTTATTGCTTCGGCCGAGTAGTAGATTGTAACTCCAAGAGGGAGCGTTATCCATGATTGTGGGTTCATGCCCCTCGATGTCTAGCTTGAGTGATAGAAACATGAGACTAGGGGATGTGTTGTTTCCACCAGGGAGAAAACAATGGTGCTTGTGACCACGGTTTCAAGGATTGTTTACCTTACACATAGTTCGTTAATGCAGTTGCCCGTTGCTTTGAGTTTACACATTGGGTGGGGCTCACAACTTAATACCGGAGAGATTTTCTGGATAGATATCTCAAGGTGGATGATTAGTAAGTAGATGTTCATGAATAAACGATCTACTTGCCTTGGCGTACTGCCCATTACTATTGAACCTCTAACTATCAAGTAGCATAATTAGAATTACGGTGCGTTCATAATTCTGTCAATTGCCCAATTGTGATTTGTTTACCCAAGCATAGTTGTTTATCGTCTTTTGGGAGAGAGACATCACGAGTGAACATCATGTAAATCCGGTCCATAGCACTATCATTGTTTACACCTCTCATACGTCTCAAACATATCTATAATTTTTGATGGTTTCACGTTGTTATCTTGTCAACTTTGGATGTTTTATATACCTTTTATATCTTTTTTGGGACTAACTTATTAATTCAGTGCCAAGTGCCAGTGTCGGGACCCCGATCCTAAGCCATAGGAATCCAGCCTGTAACACGTCACATCCCTTTGCGGTCTCACGCACGGTTAACCCCACGGCTGCAGCCTTACCATAGCCGGGACCGTTTGCGCCTTTTGACTCACGTATGCAATTGTGTCCCTAGCATTCCAATGTCAAAGAACCCGGATCGACAAGTCTAGTCATAAACCAAAGTGGCAGTACCGCACAAGGACACGCATACATGACCCAACAAAGCAGGTGTCGGTCACCAGCGAGTGTAGACGAGTCGTAGCAAGCTACAAGGACTCCATTACATCGCGCGACATTTCCCCAAAGGGGACAGACACATCATCTAAGAAGGACACATGCCGGTCAACCAATGTATCCGGAGCAATAGCGAGCTACCATGGCTCGTTGGATCACAAAGGGGCATTTCCCTGTAAGGAGTGCTACTAAAGTTCACGGCTAGGTAATTGAACCCCATACATATCAAGTACGACACACGTACGCATGGCATACTGATATGTATAGATACATCGATGGCATCACAACATAACCATAAACATACAAGCTTTATTTAAGAAGCTCGAAAGAGCCACACACATAATATTACACAGTAAGGGTCTCACGACCCATAATAGCAGTCATTCAGTTACAAGCCAGCGGAAGTGTTTAAAACTGTCTGAGTACAGACAGGTGCAACTATAAGGCACATGGCCTGACTATACTACAGACCCAACCTAGGGCCAGATCGTAGCTGCGACACCAGCTACTCGTCGTCGTCGATGTCTATGAAGAACCCTCCATTAGGGTCATTAGCAACCTCTGCAACATTTATTAAGCAAATATGAGTACGGAGGTACTCAGCAAGACTTTAGGATAACTAACTACTCATGCAATGTATCAATAAGGTATGGTGGGGTTTCATGCGAAAAGCCAGCATTTGACTCGTGGCTAGACAACTTGCATTTTTAAATAATTTTGACAACTTGATTTCTCGCACACGAGTCCACTAACACCACAACAATACAACATCGTGGAATAATTCCATCTCCATACGGAAATGCCGTCCGCGACACTCATGCTTATCTTGACAATTTTATGAGTAGCCATTTAAGTTATCTATGAACAACATATGTCTCCAAGTAGTCTATATCCATGGACGCGGCTATTCGAATAGATCATAACCCTGCAGGGGTGTACTTTGTCACACACGCTCTCGCCACTTATCGCCATGTGCATGTCATGTACCTCGGCAACCTTCAAGCGGAAGCCTAGCGAGGGAGTCAGCCACGACCGTTAACCACACTAGTACCTAGTCCAGGTTTATCGCCTATCTGAGAGTAACACGTACGGAAGTCCGGCCGAGGTTTCCGCCACGGCCTCAAACGATGTGCGCAGGGTTCCCAAGCCCACCATCCAGGTGCCACTTGGTACACCGTGCCACTGCCTACCGCATCACAGCCCACCTCTCAGGTCAGCGCTATGCACGGCCTCCAGCATGACTATAAACACCAGAAACTACTTGCAACTCTTGGACCGAATACTAAGCGATTAATAAGTCGAGAGGGTCAATTAAGTGTTCCAACGTGTGGTAGTATCTAGTCTTGGTTTACATACATGGAACTCAGTTCCTAAGGATGGTTCCAATGAAACAACCCGCCATGTACTCCTACACAGCCTTTCACCGGTACCTTTATCAAATCAGGTTCAACACACAACCTTTGCTTACCGAACACATTGTCACAATTCTGTTCATCTCCCAGATGACATACCATACACAACTCTAAGCATAACATGCATAGCAGGATAAGGCACATCATGGCTCAAGCAACTACCAGGTATACTAGGTTGCAAGGTTCACCTATTTACTGTGACAAGGATAGGTCATGCAAAGGAAGTGGGTTCAACTAACGTGGCAAAAGAATTTGAAGCATTTGATCCTAATGCAATAAGTAAGTGTAGGAGCAAGAACATGGGATTTATCGGGATGATAAAAAATGGTTGCTTGCCTTGTTGCTCAGAGGAGTGACAATATCCGTCAGACGGATATTCGGTGGAATCCGGGGGAGCGGAGCCTACCGAAAGGAATGACAACAACCAATATCAAACATATGCAATCAAGATGATGCATGAGCATGGAATGAGAATACAAGATGGTAATTATTATAGCCAACATGTATTAGGTTTGAAGTTGATTTGAATCAAGTTCAAATACCACTTCAAACGAGGTATTCTCGGATACCATTTTAATTGATTCGACCTGATGCTCAGATCAACTTGATGTTAACATGCATGGGATGACATGTTAGGTTGCTGGTTTGTAATTAGGACAGTGTTTGATCATGTCATTTATAGTGAAATTTAAATATTTTCCAAATTCCATCTACAAAGTATTTATAAGAATTAACTTATTCATTAATCTACATGTTTGGATTCTGTAATATTTTCAAACATGTTTGAAAATGACATATTCAGATTCCTTGAATTTTTTTGATACTTTTTCACATATAAATTATTTTCATTGGAGTTACAGATTAATTTCTACGAATTTTAGAAGTTTTAAACATTTCTGGAATTATTTTTATACTGGAAAACCCCTTTATTGCGTCAGCCTGACATCAGAAGGTCAACTGACCTGTTGAAAGTCAAACCTGACTAGTGGGACCCACTGGTCAGTGTCTCTGGTTAGTTTTAGATTAGAATTAATCTTAATTAGCTAATTAATCTCACTGGACCCACATGTCAGTGACTTATTAAATTATTTGGTTTTATTTTTACTATTCCAGATTATCCAGAGGCTGGCCCCACACGTCAGTGGCTCTGGCCAGCTGAGATCCACCGGCGGCGAGGTCGTCCTCGCCGGCGGGGAGCCTCCGGCGACCACCAGTATGGTGGAGGGCATCGGAAACTCGCCTCCGATGACCAAACTCACGGCAGAGGCCACGGGGACAACGACCACTTGACGGCGCGCACAATGGGACAAACCCCAGGGGCTGGGGTGGCAGGAATCAACGCCGGCGACGAACTTGGCGGCGACCAAGTTCGGCCATCGTCGAAGCCATCGATTTAAGGGTCAAAGCGCGCGGGGATGGGCTCCTAAAGCATCTACGTGATGTCCTGAGGCTGCTGGTGGCCTCAGACGGACCAACCCTTCACCGGAGGGCTACCGGCGACGAGCTGTAGCGGCGGTCCTCGTCGGGCTCCGATGGAACTAGGTCTAGAGGAGGGGATCGACGGGGAGATCTTAGGGGAAAGATGCGCAAGCTCACGAGGAGTGCAGAGGATGGCTTAGACGGCCCGGGGAAGCACTGAGGGCGACGAATCGAGCAGAGCTCGCCGGCGGCCGAAGGTTGAAGACGACGGTGCCGTAGGCGTTGCAGGGCTCGGGGAGGCTTCGGCTTCTGTAGGGAGGACCAGCTCGTCGAGGCGGAGCTAACGGCACACTCGGGAGGAAGTTCCTATGGCTAGGGGCACGGGGAGCTCGAGCTCGAGCTCCTGTCAATGGCGGCAGAGGGGATCGGGAGAACCAAGAGGAGAGGGGGAAGAATGAGCACGGGAATGGATAGCTACGTGCTCAGGGAGGTTATCCCCGTGCTTGCCAGCGCGAAGCGGCGGCCAGGCAGTTAGGGAGCTGCGTGGAGGCGCGCGGCGACGCGGCGACCACCTCCTGCTCCTACTGGCGAGGAGGAAAACGGCAACACTATTGGGCCTAGGCTGAGGTGAGCGTCATGTAGTTTCTTCCTCTATTTTTTTCCTGTTTTGTTTCTGCTCTGCTAACTAATTGATTTACTATTTATTTCAGCTCCCAAATAGTTTGTAAAAGCCATTTTAAACACACCAGAATATTTGTTGGAATATATCCAACCATTCCTGGAGTTTTCAATATTTTTGAAGACTTAAAGTTTCTGATTTCAAATTTTAAAGTTGAAACCAGTAGCTTTTTGAATTTATTTAAAATGCTTAAAGTATCAAGAAAATGGTTTTCTTCATTGCTTATTTACTTCCATGAATTATCAGAAAGATTGAACTTTTCTTGAGGCCATTTTGGGTTCATTGATTTTAACTAGTTTGAATTTTCCTTTATTTTGAAAAGTGGCTAGGGTTTTAGAATTTTCCTTCACCACTTGCTTTGTTCTTGTTGAAAATTTCCTAGATGCAATGCAAAGAAAACATGAGCACAAAGCTAACTTGATTAAGGTGTCAGGGATGTGACAGCGGAGTCCAAACGGAATAAAATCCCCGAAATAAATTTTTCCAGAACAGAAGAAGATCCGGAGGCTTGAGGGCCAAGGCAGGGGGACACAGGGAGCCCACAAGCCATGTTGCCACGGCTAGGGGGGCCCGCGGAAACTAGGCTTGTGGCCTCCCTGGCGCTCCCCTGCCCTAGCTCTTTGGCCTATAAATTTCCTAAAATCACTGAAAAATCAGGGCATCCACGAAAACACTTTTCCGCCGCCGCAAGATTCCGTTTTCGCGAGATCTCATCTGGAGAACCTTCCCGGTGCCCTGCCTGTCCGGACCCCGATCCTAAATCATAAGAACCCAGCCTGTAACACATCACATCACTTTGCGGCCTCACGCACGATAAACTCCACGGCTGCCACCTTACCTTGGCCGGTACCGTTTGCGTCTATTGGCTCACGTATATGAATATGTTGCTAGCGTTCAAACGACAAAGAACCCGGGTGGACATGACTAGTTATAAACCCAAGCGGTACATCCGTAGAGGGACAGGCATACATAACCCAGCAAAGCAGGTGTCGGTCATCAGCGTGTGTAGACGAGTCGTAGCAAGCTACAAGGACTCCATTACACCCCGTGACATTTCCCCGAGGGGACAGACACAACAGCAAAGAAGGATGCATGTCGGTCAATCAATGTGTTCCGAGCAGTAGCAAACTACCAAGGCTCGATGGAATCACAAAGAGGCATTTCCCTGTAAAGAATACTACTAAAGGCAAACAACTAGGTGTCGAATCCCACACATATAATGCATTTCAAATATACACACATTATGCACGATATGTGTAGATACAACATGGCATCACAACATAACTCTATGACTCAAGCATTTATTAAAGACTCATAAGAGTCAACATAGTATGATATTACAAACAGGGGTCTCGTAACCCGACACTCAAGTCATACAAACCACAAGCGGAAGCAATCATGTCTGGGTACAGACATCTACTAAAAGTGGCTGGAAGAGCCTGAAAAGCTACTATGACCCTACCAAAGGAGCCAAACCTCTGTCTGGGATTCCCAAGCTATTCCGGTCAACATCGAACACGTCGTGTAGAACCTTTTAATGAGCCTAAGTCTTCTCTACAAAAAGATAAATAAAGCAACCGTGAGTACAAAGGTACTCAGCAAGTCTTACATCAGAACTATCTACATATGCATCCTGTTTCAATGAAAGGATTGTGGGGTTTGATTGCAGCAAGCCAGCTTTGACTCTTGGCTAACCTGTACTATGACTACAAGTTCTTTCTTTGAGGTGGGATATCGCACACGAGTCCACATATTCACCAATTCAATACACCACTATGAATCCACTCTCGACTCAACTACGAGAAGGCCTTCCATAGATCTCACACTTATCTTGCATGTTTTAGAGTATCCATTTAAGTTGTCTATGTACCACGTAATGTTTCCAAGTAGTCCATAACCGAGGACGCGACTATTCGAACAGATTAAATCACCCTGCAGGGGTATACTTCTTCACACAAGCTCCCACCACTTATCACCATATGCACGTCATGCATCTCGGCAACCTTCAAGCAGAAGCACTGGCGTGGGTGTCGGCCACGACCGTTAACCACACAAGACCCTAGTCCAGGTTTATCACCTATTTGAGACTGAACCCGCAAGGAAGTCCGGCCGAGGTTTCCTCTACGGCCCCAAACGATGCGCGTAGGGTTCCCAAGCCCACCATCCGGGTGCCACTTGGTACACGGTGCCACTGTGTATCTACTGTAGTGAAGCCTACCCCGTCGGGCAGAGCTAAACACGGCCACCAACACTTTTCCTACAAACACCAGAAACTAATTGCAACTCCTGGACAGAGATCTAGGCGATTAAAAAGACAAGAGGGTCAATTAAGTATCCCAGTGTGTGGTAGTATCTTGTCTTGGATAACACACAGAACTCAGTTCTTAAGAACGGTCCCAATGAGACAACCCACCATGTACTCCTACATGGCCTCTCATCGCTACCTTTACCAAATCAGATTCACACCTTTACTCTCACACTGTAGGACATGAACACAACCATTCTGTTTCATTATCCAGATGGATCAGACCCGACACGACTCTAAGCATAGCAGGCATTGTAAACAAGCATGGATGAGTAAGCACATCAAGGCTCAAGCAGTTGCTACTCATGCTAAGTGGTTTCAACTATTTACTATGACAAAATCAGGTCATGCAGAGGAATGGGTTCAACTACCGATAACATGTACAGTTGAATCGTGTTTGTCCTGATGCAGTAAAAGAGAGCAGGAGCGAGAGAGTTGGTTTATATCAATATGGTCAAGGGGGTTTGCTTGCGTGACACGTCTGAAGATAGCAATGAGTCTTCATCAGTGTCAATGATCACATCGTCGGAAACATCGTTTACCGAGGGGGAACAACACCGACAAACAAGAAAGAACAACAATTACTTCACGGAAATGCAACACTATGATGCATGCTCAAGACATGAAATGAAAGGTGGCAGGGCTAATGTGGCTATCATTTCTTAAGTCGAAGTTGGTTTGAATTAGGATCCAAGCATCACTTCAAGCCGGTTATTTTTCCGGATACCCTTTTAATTGATTCGACCTGATGCTCATAACAAATTGTTCCGACATGCATGGAGTTAGTATTTTGAGGTAGTGATTTGCATTGACCAATGTTTGGTCATAACAATTGAAGTGGAATTCAAATAAGTATCAAATTCCAACTCCAAACTATTTATTAAATTTACCCTATTCATCATTTTGCCTATTTGGTGTTGTTAACTTTCTCAAACCAGCATGAAAATGCCATAGTCAGATTCTTTGGACTTTTCTGATCCTTTTTCATATATAAATTATTTTCATTGGACTTACAGATTATTTTATATGATTTTTAGAAGTTTTCAGCATTTTCTGGAATTATTTTATAAATAGAAAATACTATTATTGCATCAGCACTGACGTCAGCAGGTCAACTGGCCGGCCAGGTCAAACCTGACAGCTAGGGCCCACTAGTCAGTGACACAAGTGTTAAAAAGAGTTCAATTTTAATCTTTTATTCCTATTTAGTGTCTGGGCCCACTATCAGTGAGACATTAGATTAGTTAAACTATTTATTTAATTTTTGAGATTAACTAAAACTTAACAGGGTCTATGCCCCACCTGTTTGTGACCCTGGGAGGTCAAACTCCTGGTCGACAGGGTCAGACCCACCGGCGGCTCGACGCCGGCGAGGTTCGAGATGGCGGAGGTGATCGGAATTCACCCTCCGGTGACCAATCGAGCGGCGGAGGCTACCTACATGGAGCTGGGACTCGCCCGCATCCATTCCAGCCGATTTGGGGCTCGGCGGCGACGAGCGGAGCGGTCGCCGGAGTTCGGCCACGGTGGGGAATAGGGGTACGGGGAACGAGAGAAAGAGTTGGAGGCGGCTACGGGTTCCTGCGAGCGCGGGGAGGTGCTCGGCTGCGGCCCTAGGTGGCTCTAGCCACGACGGCGCCATGGCCGGTGGCAACGACCTTCAGGCTACGGTGGCACACGCCTCTAGGAGAGGGGAACGGCGATGAGGCGAGGGGGAAACGGATCCGGAGCTCACCGCGAGTCTTATAGCGTCAACGGCAAGCTCGGGGTCGCTTCAGATGCTGTGAATCAACGGTGGCGACGTCTGGTGGCCGGCGGTGAGGTTGATGCGGATGGCTGCGCTGCAGGGCGCCCGAGATCCATTCTTCTGGCATAGGGATGGGGAGGAGAACGACGGAGCTAGGGGACACAGACTCTGGGCTGGAGGGGGTCGGTGGTCGCGGTGGTGTTCGCCGGCGCTCTCGGGCGTGCGCTAGGAAGAGATACAGAGGGGGGGAAGGAAGAGAGAGGGAGCAAGGAAAGAGGTTGAGGGAGGCGAGGAAGAGAGCGTGGCATCCTTAGCAAGCTCCAGACGACCGGAGGCAAGCAGGAGGTGGCCAGGGGACGTGGCGGTGCCCGGCGATGCGTCGGGCACGCAACTGCTTCTCCTCCTGGCAGGAGGAAGAAGATAGTGGTGCCCCTGGTGGGCCGGGCTGCTTCAGGTGAGCGCAGGTAAGGTCTTCCCTCTGTTTTTCCTTTTTCTGTTTTTATTTCTTTCTCGCATTTCGGTTTAGGTTTTTTAAAATAAAATGTTTAAATATTTTATAAAACCCTAAATTAGTGTTATGTGACAGTGAGAAAAATAAGCAATGCCACATAATAGTTTCAACATTTTTGAAACTTTTAGAATTATAAAAGACAAAATAACTCTATTCCAAAGAGTTATTTGATCAAATCAAAAATCCATCTCAAAAAGTTCTTGTCACCTAAAATTTCGTTTTGACAAAGTTATTTTATGTCACTATTTTCTCAAATATTTGGAACATTTTCCTGGTTCATTTTAAGGTAATAATTTTATTGCCTTTTTGTCAAAGTTCAAATAATTGGGCTTGATCACTTCCCAAAATAAAACAAAAGAGTTTAAATATGCATGCATGAATGCTTGTCAAGCAAGGTGAAACCAGGGCTGTGACAGCTCACCCCTACTAAACAAAATCTCGTCCCGAGATTCAGGCGTAGTCGGGAAGAGGAAGAGGGGACACTAAACTATCACAATCTTCACGATCCAGTTGCTCCTCTCGAGGACGTTGATTCATCGCACCATGTTGATCTTGACATCTTTGTCCTTGAGGTCTTCATCTAGCTTGACGACAAAAGAACAGGGAGACTACACAAGATTTGATCTCCTCGAAGATCGAGCAACTCAAGATCAACTCATAGAATGAGACATAGGAACGTCCCTTGAGCTGAGACACAACACGTAACACGGATGAGAAAATGAGGCATATGACGAAGGTTCAATTGGTAGGCAAAAACTCCACGCTTAAAATAGATGGGGACGAGGTTTCAAAGTAGCGAGGATTAGGTTGCCCTTCATACCACAACGGGGCACCTTAGGAAGGTGACTCTTAGAGTTATTCCCCTTAAGTGGCAAAAAGAATTACTTTTGATCCTAAGATCATTGAAACTCTTCCTACCAGGGAAGACAATTCACAAATGATTGGTTGAAGGAAGTTGAAAGAATGGCATACTCAGGTTGGAAAGAAACTAGAGTTATTGAACAACTCGGCAAACGGAAGGCACAATCCAATTATTACCGAGGATATAACCTAGTGTTTGAGCGTGCTCTCAAGAACTTGAGCAATTCCATATTCATCAAAGTTTACCAACATCCGTGCCAAGGATCCTGGTGACACGACATACTACCATGATGAACAGTGATGGAGGATGCAAATGCAAAGGAAGACAACACTTCCTCAGATTTTACCTTAGCTGTGCCAAGGGAACGAAATCCGATTGATCGACCGAGAGACATTTAGCACTTCGCTTCTAATGTTCTCCTTGATGTACTAGCACAACCCAATTATAGATCATGCTTGATATCTAGCGCATCAAGTATAGGTTGGAATTCGGGGCATCAAAGGAAGTCCATGAGGAACAACTTCCAAAATAGGTCATACAAAACCTCACGGGGAGATGGCTAAGATTGCTGAGGCAAGATATTATAATATCAAGCCTTCCGGTTAGGTGTGTTAGCCATTTCACCACTTTACCAGATTACATAGAGACCAATATTATAATTCTTGGGGAAGTTCCAACCATTATAACTGCCTAAGATTCAGCTCCGGTTGGTGACACGATGCTTCAGACTCAGCATGTCCGAAAAGAAAGTTTGCAACACAAATCGACGAGATAACGTTGCATGATTCTCAGGAAATGAACTACGGAAGACAACTCCAAAACATGAGCTGGATCGCAAGACCCACGTGAACACACTGCCCAAGACAACTGTGAACACATGAAAAGTCTTACAACAAAACACTACCGAGTTCTGGATGGGAACCATCATTGCGGATGACGAAGCCATGTGCAAGTCCATCCGGTACCTTCGGAATGGCACTTACCTTCTTTTCCTTGAACAAATCAATTAGTGGCTTGGTGTGCTAGGAAATACATATGGAGAGAGAGGTTGCAAAGCTATCAAACCACATCATACTTTGCACATGCATGACTGATTTGGGATGATTCTGGAGATAACAAAACGACCTTCCCAAATTCGTGGCAGCAACTTGCACCAATGCACATGAACTAGAGGAAGTCACTTCTTACACCTAACATATACTTCATGAATTGACATGAAGTCAATGTCTTAAAAGTTTCCAACACTAACTTAATGTTCAACATAGATCATGGAACAAATTAGAATGTTGCCGATGGGCTCAACAACAATTCATCGAGATACCCATATAAATGGATTTCCACAACTATGTGAGCAAGATAATAGCATTGGTCAGATCAAAGAATATAATGGTGTATGCTCAGAGAAATCCATGAGTAAAACACCGCTATGAAAATCTTTGGTTCTGAGTTTGATTTGACGATAGCCCATGCTCAAATCAAAATTGAACAAGATAATATATGCAACAGTTGATCACACGAATCAACCGATGGCAATATCATCTTTCTTCAAGACTCTCTCAACAGAAAGATATCCCTTTTAAATGAGTTGAGTTTAGACGAAGCTTTTATCTTCCAACTCTCCAAGTTGTTGTTTAGCTTAACCAACTAGCTCGGGGTATCCAATACGGATTCTTGGAGAAGGGGTTGGTTTATAGAAAAACCAACTTGATCACGAGCTCTATCATAACAGTCAGGAAACAACCTGGTAATACTTCCGAGAAGATATTCGAAAAATCATGAACCACTGATATATTATTAAGCTCGGGAACAATCTCGCTTCTTAGGGCAAGATGATGTGATCAATAGAGCGAGGGATTGACACAATCCTAACCCATCGATCGAAAAGTGCACCATGAAACATGGACTAGGTAGCACACTCAATCCTAGGATGACAATTCAATCATCATCACCATAAGAGTGAATTAATTGTCCATTAACTACCAAGCAATAGCATTGCTAGGAGTATTGATTTCACACATAATGGTTCACTTGTCGATATTCCGGTTACAACCAACACGAAAACCAAGGGATGAACAATGATAGCGAGAAGTATCGCTACACCAAGAGCTCATAAGAGATGATGCAATTCTCATAACACTCTTGACAAAAAGAGGGTAATACTCCGAGATAGAACAGAACAAAAGCTGGTTTAGCATTTCGATCTGCGGAATACAACTACTTTGACCCAATCCAAGGAATGGATGTGGTACTGGAGTTTGCTTCTCCCAGTCACTCGAGAATAGAACAACTTGATAGACTAAAAGAATAATAGGCATCGATGACATGGATGCACAACTACTCTTAACTATCCTCTCATAGGTGAAGGTCAGAATCCAACTAAAGAGGGGCAACTCAAAAGCACATGATTTCTTGAGTTATGGATGCATGGATTAGAATGTCGAACGAGTTCAACATAATTCTTCCAGATAACCCATGCAGAAGGGCGGAGTTGACAGAGTCACAATATGAGGTGGGGAACTCATCACGAGCACTCTTATTATGATCTTTAGTTCACGAAGAACTTTTGACAGAGATGGTCCATGGTATTGGAAGAATGATATACCACGCACCTTGAGGACTACAACGAGGTTACTAATCATTCTAAAGGAACTAGCAACACTATCAACAGAGATGAGCAGAATGATCCTTGGATTCAAAGACCCAGAAATAGAGTACCTACAAGCTATTTAACATCACGAGATGTTTTTCAAAAATGATGGCCAGAACTATCACACTGGAAGACATACCACACATCTAGACTATTGGGTAGTTTTCGGAGTAACATGTTTTCCTAATAATTCAACAAAACATCGAGGTAATAAAGTACCTCAACACAACTATTAGTGTGCTTTGTCCGGCCAAAAGACATTGGAAAAAAGGAAGGAATTTGTAATCGCATCAGACTATTTGGGAACTTTGGAAAACTCAGACAACATAACGGCTGTACGGGCAAGAATTATGAGGCAACCTGCAAGAAAACTAACAACATAACAATTGAATTCTTACGAAGGCACTGATCCAGGAAGAAAACAACTTCTCTATAGGTCTCCAACATAGTAACTCGTCATCCTAATGAATAGATGAGAAAGCCTAATTCATAAACCCCGTAGAATAAAGAAGAGGGGGACTCAGAATAAGAATGACACAAGGAAAGGAGTAAAAAGAGCCTTACGTTCCCTTACAGAAACAATTCCCTTATATAACTATAGAGTTGCTAGACACAACATCGACCAGTTTGGCTTGGTTATTGTAGAGGCAGTCAAGCTCTGATACAAAAGCTGTCGGGACCCCGATCCTAAATCATAAGAACCCAGTCTGTAACACATCACATCACTTTGCGGCCTCACGCACGGTAAACTCCACGGCTGCCACCTTACCTTGGCCGGGACCATTTGCGTCTATTGGCTCACGTATATGAATATGTTGCTAGCGTTCAAACGACAAAGAACCCGGGTCGACATGACTAGTTGTAAACCCAAGCGGTACATCCGTACAGGGACATGCATACATAACCCAGCAAAGCAGGTGTCGGTCATCAGCGTGTGTAGACGAGTCGTAGCAAGCTACTAAAAGTGGCTGGAAGAGCCTGAAAAGCTACTACGACCCTACCAAAGGAGCCAGACCTCTGTCTGGGATTCCCAAGGTATTACGGTCAACATCGAACACGTCGCGTAGAACCTTTTAATGAGTCTAAGTCTTCTCTGCAAAAACATAAATAAAGCAACCGTGAGTACAAAGGTACTCAGCAAGTCTTACATCAGAACTATCTACATATACATCATGTTTCAATGAAAGGATTGTGGGGTTTGATTGCAGCAAGCCAGCTTTGACTCTTGGCTAACCTGTACTACGACTACAAGTTCTTTCTTTGAGGTGGGATATCGCACACGAGTCCACATATTCACCAATTCAGTACATCACTAGGGATCCACTCTCGACTCCCTACGAGAAGGCCTTCCATAGCACTCACACTTATCTTGCATGTTTTAGAGTATCCATTTAAGTTGTCTATGTACTGTTGGGTAACGTAGCATAAATTCAAAAAATTTCCTACGCATGTTCAGATCTTCCTATGGAGAGACCAGCAACGAGAGAGGGGTAAGAGCATCTTCGTACGTTTGAAGATCGCTAAGCGGAAGCGTTGCTAGAACGCGGTTGATGGAGTCGTACTCGCGGCGATTCCGATCTAGTGCCGAACAACGGCACCTCCGCGTTCAACACACGTGCAGCCCGGTGACGTCTCCCGCACCTTGATCCAGCAAGGAGGAAGGAGAGGTTGCAGAAGAAGTCCAGCAACACGACGGCGTGGTGTCGGTGGAGAGACGAGGTCTCCCGGCAGGGCTTCGCCAAGCGCCGGCAGAGAGGAGGAGGGAGAGGAGGAGGGCTGCGCCGAGAGAGAGATGAAACCGTGTCTCCAACAGCCCCGTGTCCTCATCTATTTATAGGAGGAGGGGGGAGGGCTGCGCCACCCCTAGGGTTCCCTCCCTAGGGGCCGACGGCCACCAGATGGGAGAGGGGGGCGGCGGCTAGGGGGGAGGGGGTGTGGCGCACCACCTGGTGGGCCTAAGGGCCACCTGCTCCTAGGGTTGCCCCCTCTCCCCACCACTTGCGCATTGGGCTGGGTGTGGGAGGCGCACCAGCCCACCCAGGGGCTGGTTCCCTCCCGCACTTAGCCCATCTAGCCTCTTGGGGTCGTTTGCCACCTTCGGTGGTCCCCCGGGACCACCTCCGGTGGTCCCGGTGGTCCCTGTACGTTACCGGTGACGCCCGAAACACTTCCGGTGTCCAAAACCATCCGTCCTATATATCAATATTTACCTCCGGACCATACCGGAGCTCCTCGTGACGTCCGGGATCTCATCCGGGACTCCGAAAAACTTTCGGTAACCTCGTACAACAATTCCCTATAACCCTAGCGTCATCGAACCTTAAGTGTGTAGACCCTACGGGTTCGGGAGACACGCAGACATGACCGAGACACCTCTCTGGCCAATAACCATCAGCGGGGTCTGGATACCCATGGTGGCTCCCACTAGCTCCACAATGATCTCATCGGATGAACCACGATGTCAAGGATTCAATCAATCCCGTATACGATTCCCTTTGTCTGTCGGTATAGAACTTGCCCGAGATTCGATCGTCGGTATACCTATACCTTGTTCAATCTCGTTACCGGTAAGTCTCTTTACTCATTCCGTAGCATGTCATCGTGTGACTAACTCCTTAGTCACATTGAGCTCATGATGATGTTCTACCGAGTGGGCCCAGAGATACCTCTCCGTCACACGGAGTGACAAATCCCGATCTCGATTCGTGCCAACCCAACATACACTTTCGGAGGTACCCGTAGTGCACCTTTATAGTCACCCAGTTACGTTGTGACGTTTGATACACCCAAAGCACTCCTACGGTATCCGGGAGTTGCACAATCTCACGGTCGAAGGAAAAGATACTTGACATTAGAAAAGCTTTAGCATACAAACAATACGATCTAGTGCTAGGCTTAGGATTGGGTCTGTCCATCACATCATTCCCCCAATGATGTGATCCCGTTATCAATGACATCTAATGCCCATGATCAGGAAACCATGATCATCTATTGACTAACGAGCTAGCCAACTAGAGGCTTGCTAGGGACACATTGTGATATATTTATTCACACATGTATTACTTTTTCCTGTTAATACAATTATAGCATGAACAATAGACGATTATCATGAACAGGGAAATATGATAATAACCATTTTATTATTGCCTCTAGGGCATATTTCCAACAGTCTCCCACTTGCACTAGAGTCAATAATCTAGTTACATTGTGATGTATCGAACAACCATAGCATCATGGTGTTGATCATGTTTTGCTCGTGGAAGAGGTTTAGTCAACGGGTCTGCAATATTTTGATCCGTGTGTACTTTACAAATATCTATCACTCCACTCTGGACATGGTCCTGGATGGAGTTGTAGCGGCGCTTGATGTGCTTCGTCTTTCGGTGAAACCTGGGCTCCTTGGCTATGGCAATGGCTCCAGTGTTATCACAGAAGAGTGTCATAGGACCCGACGCGCTTGGAACCACTCCAAGGTCGGTGATGAGCTCCTTCATCCAAATTCCTTCATGAGCCGCTTCTGAAGCAGCTATGTACTCCGCTTCACATGTAAATGCTGCCACGACTTCTTGCTTGCTGCTGCACCAGCTCACTGCCCCACCATTCAACACATATACGTATCCGGTTTGTGACTTAGAGTCATCCGGATCTGTGTCGAAGCTAGCGTCGACGTAACCCTTTACGACAAGCTCTTCGTCACCTCCATAAACGAGAAACATTTCCTTAGTCCTTTTCAGGTACTTAAGGATATTCTTGACCGCTGTCCAGTGTTCTGCACCGGGATTACTTTGGTACCTCCCTACCAAGCTTATGGCAAGGTTTATATCAGGTCTGGTACACAACATGGCATACATTAGAGAGCCCACGGCTGAAGCGTAGGGGACAGAACTCATCTTCTCTCTATCTGCTGCCGTGGTCGGTGACTGAGTCTTACTCAATCTCATACCTTGCAAAACTGGCAAGAACCCTTTCTTTGAGTTTTCCATATTGAACTTCTTCAATATCTTGTCAAGGTATGTACTTTGCGAAAGACCTATGAGGCGTCTCGATCTATCTCTATAGATCTTGATGCCTAATATGTATGCAGCTTCTCCAAGGTCCTTTATTGAAAAACTCTTGTTCAAATAGGCCTTTATGCTCTCCAACATCTCTATATCATTCCCCATCAATAATATGTCATCCACATATAGTACGAGGAAAGCTATAGAGCTCCCACTCACTTTCTTGTACAGACAGGCTTCTCCGTAAACCTGTATGAACCCAAACGCTTTAATCACCTCATTAAAGCGAATGTTCCAACTCCGAGATGCTTGCACCAGCCCATAGATGGAGCGCTGGAGCTTGCACACTTTGTTAGCACCCTTAGGGTCGACAAAACCTTCTGGTTGCATCATATACAACTCTTCCTTAAGGTTCCCGTTAAGGAACGCTGTTTTGACGTCCATTTGCCAAATTTCATCATCATAAAAGGCGGCAATTGATAACATGATTCGGACTGATTTCAGCTTCGCTACGGGAGAGAAAGTCTCTTCGTAGTCAACTCCTTGAATTTGTCGAAAACCCTTTGCGACAAGTCGAGCTTTGTAAACGGTTACATTATCGTTTGCATCAGTCTTCTTCTTGAAGATCCATTTATTTTCTATGGATCGCCGGTCATCAGGAAAGTCCACCAAAGTCCATACTTTGTTCTCATACATGGATCCTATCTCGGATTTCATGGCCTCAAGCCATTTGTTGGAATTCGGGCCCACCATCGCTTCTTCATAGTTCGAAGGTTCACCGTTGTCTAACAACATGATTTCCATTACAGGGTTGCCGTACCACTCTGGTGCGGAGCGTACCCTTGTGGACCTTCGTGGTTCAGTAGTAACTTGATCCGAAGCTTCATGATCATCATCATTAACTTCCTCTTCAGTCGGTGTAGGCACCACAGGAACAACTTCTTGCGTTGCGCTACTTTCCTGTTCGAGAGGGGGTGTAATTACCTCATCAAGTTCTACCTTCATCCCACTTACTTCTTTCGAGAGAAACTCTTTCTCTAGAAAGGATCCGTTCTTGGCAACAAAGGTTTTACCTTCGGATCTAAGATAGAAGGTATACCCAATAGTTTCCTTAGAGTATCCTATGAATACGCATTTCTCCGCTTTGGGTTCGAGCTTTTCCGGTTGAAGTTTCTTCACATCAGCATCGCAGCCCCAAACTTTAAGAAACGACAACTTAGGTTTCTTGCCAAACCATAGTTCATACGGTGTCGTCTCAACGGATTTAGACGGTGCCCTATTTAAAGTGAATGCTGCAGTTTCTAATGCGTATCCCCAAAATGATAGCGGTAAGTCGGTGAGAGACATCATAGATCGCACCATATCTAATAAAGTGCGATTATGACGTTCAGACACTCCGTTGCGCTGCGGTGTGCCAGGCGGCGTCAGTTGTGAAACGATTCCACACTTTCTTAGGTGTGTGCCAAACTCGTGACTCAAATATTCTCCTCCACGATCAGATCGTAGACATTTATTTTTTCTGTCACGTTGATTCTCAACCTCACTCTGAAATTCCTTGAACTTTTCAAACGTCTCAGATTTGTGCTTCATCAAGTCGATATACCCATACCTACTCAAATCATCGGTGAGAGTGAGAACATAACGATAACCACCGCGAGCTTCGACGTTCATTGGTCCACACACATCAGTATGTATTATTTCCAATAAGTCGGTTGCTCTCTCCATTATTCCTGAGAATGGAGTCTTAGTCATCTTGCCCATGAGGCACGGTTCGCATGTGTCAAATGATTCAAAGTCAAGAGACTCTAGCAGTCCATCAGTATGGAGCTTCTTCATGCGCTTAACGCCGATATGACCAAGGCGGCAGTGCCACAAGTATGTGGGACTATCATTATCAACTTTGCATCTTTTGGTACTCACACCATGAATATGTGTAACATCACGATCGAGATTCATCAAGAATAAACCATTCACCAGCGGAGCATGACCATAAAACATATCACTCATATAAATAGAACAACCATTATTCTCTGACTTAAATGAGTAGCCGTCTCGCATTAAGCAAGACCCTGATACAATGTTCACGCTTAAAGCTGGTACTAAATAACAATTATTAAGGTTTAAAACTAATCCCGACGGTAGATGTAGAGGTAGCGTGCCGACGGCGATCACATCGACCTTTGAACCATTCCCGACGCGCATCGTCACCTCGTCCTTGGCCAGTCTCCGCTTATTCCGCAGTTCCTGCTTTGAGTTGCAAATGTGAGCAACAGCACCGGTATCAAATACCCAAGAGCTACTACGAGCGCTGGTAAGGTACACATCAATAACATGTATATCACATATACCTTTAACGTTGCCGGCCTTCTTGTCCGCTAAGTATTTGGGGCAGTTCCGCTTCCAGTGACCCTTTCCCTTGCAATAGAAGCACTCAGTCTCAGGCTTGGGTCCGTTCTTTTTCTTCTTCCCGGCATCTGGCTTACTGGGCGCGGCAACAGCTTTGCCGTCTTTCTTGAAGTTCTTCTTACCCCTGCCTTTCTTGAAACTAGTGGTCTTGTTGACCATCAACACTTGATGCTCCTTCTTGATTTCTACTTCTGCAGACTTGAGCATCGAGTACAACTCGGGAATGGTTTTCTCCATCCCTTGCATGTTGTAGTTAAGCACAAAGCCTTTGTAGCTTGGTGGGAGAGACTGGAGGATTCTGTCAATGATAGCATCATCCGGAAGTTCGACTCCAAGTGAAGTCAGACGACCGTGTAACCCAGACATTTTGTGTATGTGCTCACTGACAGAACTGTTCTCCTCGATCTTACAGCTGAAGAACTTGTCGGAGACTTCATATCTCTCGACACGGGCATGAGCTTGAAAAACTAGCTTCAGCTCTTGGAACATATGATATGCCCCGTGTTGCTCAAAACGTCTTTGGAGCCCCGTTTCTAAACTGTATAACATGCCACACCTGACCAGAGAGTAGTCATCACTTCGCGCTTGCCAGACGTTTTGAATGTCCTGGGCTGCTGCGGGAGCGGGAGGGTCACCTAGCGGCGCATTAAAGACATAAGCCTTTTTAGCTGCTTCAAGGATGAGCTTCAGGTTGCGAACCCAGTCCGCATAGTTGCTACCATCATCTTTCAGCTTGTTTTTCTCTAGGAACGCGTTGAAGTTGAGGTTGACGTTGGACATCTACAATATTTGTAAAGACAACTTTTAGACTAAGTTCATGATAATTAAGTTCATTTAATCAAATCAAGTATGAACTCCCACTTAAATCGACATCCCTCTAGTCATCTAAGTGATACATGATCCATGTTGACTAACCCGTGTCCGATCATCACGTGAGACGGACTAGTCACCATGGTGAGAAACTTCATGCTGATCGTATTCAACCATACGACTCATGTTCGACCTTTCGGTCTCTTGTATTCGAGGTCATGTCTGTACATGCTAAGCTCGTCGAGTCAATCTAGGTGTTTCGCGTGTGTAAATCTGGCTTACACCCGTTGTATGCAAACGTTACAATCTATCACACCCGATCATCACGTGGTGCTTCGAGACAACGAACCTTCGCAACGGTGCACACTTAGGGGAATACATTCTCGAAATTATAAGAGGGATCATCTTATTATGCTACCGTCGTTTTAAGCAATAAGATGTAAAACATGATAAACATCACAATGCAATCGTATAGTGACATGATATGGCCATTATCATCTTTGCTCTTTCGATCTCCATCTTCAGGCATCGCATGATCATCATCGTCTCCGGCGTGACACCATGATCTCCATCATCATGATCTCCATCATCGTGTCTCCATGAAGTCGTCACGCCAACTACTACTATCACTACTACTATAGCTAACCGTTAGCAATGAAGTAAAAGTAGTAAGCACATGGCGTTGCATCTCATACAATAAATTAAGACAACTCCTATGGCTCCTGCCGGTTGTCATACTCATCGACATGCAAGTCGTGAAACCTATTACAATAACATGATCATCTCATACATCATACATGCAACATCACAACTTTGGCCATATCACATCACATGTCAAACCCTGCAAAAACAAGTTAGACGTCCTCTAATTGTTGTTGCAAGTTTTACGTGGCTGATTTGGGTTTCTAGCAAGAACGCCTTCTTATATACGTGACAGCCGCAACGATGATATGCCAAAGCTATTTACCCTTCATAAGGACCCTTTTCATCAAATCCAATCCGACTAGAGTAGGAGAGACAGACACCCGCTAGCCACCTTTATACACGATGTGCATGTCTGTCGGTGGAACCAGTCTCACGTAAGCGTACGTGTAAGGTCGGTCCGGGCCGCTTCATCCCACAATACCGCCGAAAAAGGATAAGACTAGTAACGGCAAGCAAATTGACAAACCATCGCCCACAACCTTTGTGTTCTACTCGTGCATAGAATCTACGCATAGAAAACCTGGCTCTGATGCCACTGTTGGGTAACGTAGCATAAATTCAAAATTTTTCCTACGCATGTTCAGATCTTCCTATGAAGAGACCAGCAACGAGAGAGGGGTAAGAGCATCTTTGTACCTTTGAATATCGCTAAGCGGAAGCGTTGCTAGAACGCGGTTGATGGAGTCGTACTCGCGGCGATTCCGATCTAGTGCCGAACAACGGCACCTCCGCGTTCAACACACGTGCAGCCCGGTGACGTCTCCCGCACCTTGATCCAGCAAGGAGGAGGGAGAGGTTGGGGAAGAAGTCCAGCAACACGACGGCGTGGTGTCGGTGGAGAGACGAGGTCTCCCGGCAGGGCTTCGCCAAGCGCTGGCAGAGAGGAGGAGGGAGAGGAGCAGGGCTGCGCCGAGAGAGAGATGAAACCGTGTCTCCAACAGCCCCGAGTCCTCATCTATTTATAGGAGGAGGGGGGAGGGCTGCGCCACCCCTAGGTTTCCCTCCCTAGGGGCCGGCGGCCACCAGATGGGAGAGGGGGTTGGCGGCTAGGGCGGGAGGGGGTGTGGCGCACCACCTGGTGGGCCTAAGGCCCACCTGCGCCTAGGGTTGCCCCCTCTCCCCACCACTTGCGCACTGGGCTGGGTGTGGGAGGCGCACCAGCCCACCTAGGGGCCGGTTCCCTCCCGCACTTAGCCCATCTAGCTCTGGGGGTCGTTGCCCCCCTTCGGTGGTCCCCCGGGACCACCTCGGGTGGTCCCGGTGGTCCCTGTACGTTACCGGTGACGCCCGAAACACTTCCGGTGTCCAAAACCATCCGTCCTATATATCAATATTTACCTCCGGACCATACCGGAGCTCCTCGTGACGTCCGGGATCTCATCCGGGACTCCGAAAAACTTTCAGTAACCTCGTACAACAATTCCCTATAACCCTAGCGTCATCGAACCTTAAGTGTGTAGACCCTACGGGTTCGGGAGACACGCAAACATGACCGAGACACCTCTCTGGCCAATAACCATCAGCGGGGTCTGGATACCCATGGTGGCTCCCACTAGCTCCACAATGATCTCATCGGATGAACCACGATGTCAAGGATTCAATCAATCCAGTATACGATTCCCTTTGTCTGTCGGTATAGAACTTGCCCGAGATTCGATCGTTGGTATACCTATACCTTGTTCAATCTCGTTACCGGTAAGTCTCTTTACTCGTTCCGTAGCACGTCATCGTGTGACTAACTCCTTAGTCACATTGAGCTCATGATGATGTTCTACCGAGTGGGCCCAGAGATACCTCTCCGTCACACGGAGTGACAAATCCCGATCTCGATTCGTGCCAACCCAACAGACACTTTAGGAGGTACCCGTAGTGCACCTTTATAGTCACCCAGTTACGTTGTGACGTTTGATACACCCAAAGCACTCCTACGGTATCCAGGAGTTGCACAATCTCACGGTCGAAGGAAAAGATACTTGACATTAGAAAAGCATTAGCATACGAACAATACGATCTAGTGCTAGGCTTAGGATTGGGTCTGTCCATCACATCATTCTCCCAATGATGTGATCCCGTTATCAATGACATCTAATGCCCATGATCAGGAAACCATGATCATCTATTGACTAACGAGCTAGCCAACTAGAGGCTTGCTAGGGACACATTGTGATCTATTTATTCACACATGTATTACTATTTCCTGTTAATACAATTATAGCATGAACAATTGATGATTATCATGAACAGGGAAATATGATAATAACCATTTTATTATTGCCTCTAGGGCATATTTCCAACATGTACCACGTAATGTCTCCAAGTAGTCCATAACCGAGGACGCGGCTATTCGAACAGATTAAATCACCCTGCAGGGGTATACTTCTTCACACACGCTCCCACCACTTATCACCATATGCACGTCATGCATCTCGGCAACCTTCAAGCGGAAGCACTAGCGTGGGTGTCGGCCACGACCGTTAACCACACAAGACCCTAGTCCAGGTTTATCGCCTATTTGAGACTGAACCCGCAAGGAAGTCCGGTCGAGGTTTCCTCTACGGCCCCAAACGATGCGCGTAGGGTTCCCAAGCCCACCATCCGGGTGCTACTTGGTACACCGTGCCACTATCTATCTACCGTAGTGAAGCCTACCCTGTCGGGAAGAGCTAAACACGGCCGCCAACACTTTCCTACAAACACCAGAAACTAATTGCAACTCCTGGACAGAGATCTAGGCGATTAATAAGATGAGAGGGTCAATTAAGTATCCCAGTGTGTGGTAGTATCTTGTCTTGGATAACACACACAGAACTCAGTTCTTAAGGACGGTCCCAATGAGACAACCCACCATGTACTCCTACATGGCCTCTCATCGCTACCTTTACCAAATCAGATTCACACCTTTACTCTCACACTGTAGGACATGAACACAACCATTCCGATTCATCATCCAGACGGATCAGACCCGACACGACTCTAAGCATAGCAGGCATTGTAAACAAGCATGGATGAGTAAGCACATCAAGGCTCAAGCAGTTGCTACTCATGCTAAGTGGTTTCAACTATTTACTGTGACAAAATCAGGTCATGCAGAGGAATGGGTTCAACTACCGATAACATGTACAGTTGAATCGTGTTTGTCCTGATGCAGTGAAAGAGAGCAGGAGTGAGAGAGTGGGTTTATATCAATAAGCTCAAGGGGGTTTGCTTGCCTGACACGTCTGAAGATAGCAATGAGTCTTCATCAATGTCAACGATCACATCGTCGGAAACATCGTTTACCGAGGGGGAACAAAACCGACAAACAAGAAAGAACAACAATTACTTCACGGAAATGCAACACTATGATGCATGCTCAAGACATGAAATGAAAGGTGGCAGGGCTAATGTGGCTATCATTTTTTAGTCAAAGTTGGTTTGAATTAGGATCCAAGCATCACTTCAAGCCGGTTATTTTTTCGGATACCCTTTTAATTGATTCGACCTGATGCTCATAACAAATTGTTCCAACATGCATGGAGTTAGTATTTTGAGGTACTGATTTGCATTGACCAATGTTTGGTCATAACAATTGAAGTGGAATTCAAATAAGTATCAAATTCCAACTCCAAACTATTTATTAAATTTACCCTATTCATCATTTTGCCTATTTGGTGTTTTTAACTTTCTCAAACCAGCATGAAAATGACATAACCAGATTCATTGGACTTACAGATTATTTTATATGATTTTTAGAAGTTTTCAGCATTTTCTGGAATTATTTTATAAACAGAAAATACTATTATTGCATCAGCACTGACTTCAGCAGGTCAACTGGCCGGCCAGGTCAAACCTGACAGCCAGGGCCCACTAGTCAGTGACACAAGTGTTAAAAAGAGTTTAATTTTAATCTTTTATTCCTATTTAGGGTCTGGGCCCACTATCAGTGAGACATTAGATTAGTTAAACTATTTATTTAATTTTTGAGATTAACTAAAACTTAACAGGGGCTATGCCCCACCTGTGTGTGACCCTGGGAGGTCAAACCCCTGGTTGACAGGGTCAGACCCACCGACGGCTCGACGCCGGCGAGGTCCGAGATGGCGGAGGTGATCGGAATTCACCCTCCGGTGACCAATCGAGCGGCGGAGGCTACCTACATGGAGCTGGGACTCGCCCGCATCCATTCCAGCCGATTTGGGGCTCTGAGGTGGGCTGGAGCAACGGCAGCGACGAGCGGAGCGGTCGCCGGAGTTCGGCCACGGTGGGGAACAGGGGTACGGGGCACGAGAGAAAGAGTTGGAGGCGGTTACGGGTTCCTACGAGCGCGGGGAGGTGCTCGGCTGCGGCCCTAGGTGGCTCTAGCCACGACGGCGCCATGGCCGGCGGCAACGACCTTCAGGCTACGGTGGCACACGCCTCTAGGAGAGAGGAACGGCGATGTGGCGAGGGGGAAACGAATCCGGAGCTCACCTCGAGTCTTATGGCGTCAACGGCAAGCTCGGGGTCGCTTTAGATGATGCGAATCGACGGCTGCGACGTCTGGTGGCCGGCGGTGAGGATGATGCGGATGGCTGCGCTGCAGGGCACGTGAGATCCATTCTTCTCGCGTAGGGATGGGGAGGAGAACGGCGGAGCTAGGGGACACGGACTCTGGGCAGGAGGGGGCCGGTGGTCACGGTGGTGTTCGCCGGCGCTCTCGGGCGTGCGCTAGGAAGAGAGACAGAGGGGGGGAAGGAAGAGAGAGGGAGCAAGGAAAGAGGTTGAGGGAGGCGAGGAAGAGAGCGTGGCATCCTTAGCCAGCTCCAGACGACCGGAGGCAAGCAGGACGTGGCCAGGGGACGTGGCGGTGCCCGGCGATGCGTCGGGCACGCAGCTGCTTCTCCTCGTGGCAGGAGGAAGAAGATAGTGGTGCCCTTGGTGGGCTGGGCCGCTTTAGGTGAGCACAGGTAAGGTCTTCCCTCTGTTTTTCCTTTTTCTATTTCTATTTCTTTCTGGCATTTCGGTTTAGGTTTTTTAAAATAAAATGTTTAAATATTTTATAAAACCCTAAATTAGTGTTATGTGACAGTGATAAAAATAAGCAATGCCACATAATAGTTTCAACATTTTTGAAACTTTTAAAAATATAAAAGACAAAATAACTCCATTCCGAAGAGTTATTTGATCAAATCAAAAATACATCTCAAAAAGTTCTTGTCACCTAAAATTTTGTTTTGACAAAGTTATTTTATGTCACTATTTTCTCAAATATTTGGAACATTTTCCTGGTTCATTTTAAGGTAATAATTTTATTGCCTTTTTGTCAAATTTCAAATAATTGGGCTTGATCACTTCCCAAAAGAAAACAAAAGAGTTTAAATATGCATGCATGAATGCTTGTCAAGCCAGGTGAAACCAGGGCTGTAACACTACTGGAGTGGACTTTGGAGTTGGAGGGCTTCTACATCAACATCATCGCCTCTCCAATGACTCGTGAGTAGTCCACTTCAGACCTATGGGTCCGTACTAAGTAGCTAGATGGCTTCTTCTCTTTCCCAGTGACAGAAGGGGCAGAAAGGCACGCATCATGTGGTTGCCATCAAGGGTAACAAGATGGGTTTTTATCGTAGATATGATATTGTCCATCTACATCATGTCATCTTGCTTAAGGCGTTACTCTGTTCTTTTGGACTTAATACACTAGATGCGTGCTGGATAGCGGTCGACGTTTGGAGTAATAGGAGTAGATGCAAAAAGTATCGGTCTACTTGTTTTGGACGTGATGCCTATAGATATAATCATTGCCTTAGATAACGTCACGACTTTGGGCGGTTCTATCAATTGCTCAACAGTAATTCGTTCACCCACTCTCTACTTGCTTTCATGAGAGAAGTCACTAGTGAACTCTACGGCCCCCAGGTCTATTCACAACTATCGTCTCCACTTTCACTTTTACTTTGCTTTGTTTACTTTTTCTTTCAGTTCTCACTTTGCAAACAATCTATAAGGGATTCACAATCCCTTCATAGCGTTGGGTGCACGCTCTTTGTGTTTGTGCAGGTACTTGTGACATGAACGCTCCTCCTACTGGATTGATACGTTGGTTCTCAAATCAGGGAAATACTTACCGCCGCTGTGCTACATCACCCTTTCCTCTTCAAGGGAACACCAACGCAAGGCTCCAAGGCCGTGGGGAAATCCTTTGCATATTTGCCAAGGAAGTCCTTATTGGCATAGCCGTAGCAGCAGGATTCCTGGCGCCGTTGCCAGGGAAGGTTTGTTGTCGCAGTAGTAGAAGGATTTCTGGCGCCGTTGCAGGGGAGGAGAGATCAAGTCAAGATCTATCCAAGTAGGTGTCACAAACTCATCTCTTGCATTTACCTCTTTTGCCAGTTGCCTCTCGTTTTCCTCTCCCCCACTTCACATTTGCCGTTTTCATTTGCCTTTCTCCCTTGACATTTTCATTTGCCTCTTTGCTGTTTTCTTTTGCCGTTTTCTTTTGACCTTTGCCGTTTTCCTTTGTCGGTTTTCTTGCTTGCTTGTGTTCTTTTTGGTTTGTTGAAGTCATCATGGCTGAAAACACCAAAATTTGCGACTTCTCGAGTACCAATAATAATGATTTTATTAGGACTTCGATTGCTCCCACCACTAGTGCGGAATCGTATGAAATCAACGCAGCCTTGCTGAATCTTGTTATGAAAGAGCAATTCTGTGGCCTTCCTAGTGAACCTGCCGCATCCCATCTCAATACCTTCATTTAGCTTTGCGATATGCAAAAGAAAAGAGATGTGGATAATGACGTTATTACGTTGAAGCTTTTTCCTTTCTTGTTGCGAGATCGCGCAAAAATTTTGTTTTCTTATTTGCTAAAAATAGTATCGATTCTTGGGATAAGTGCAAAGATGCTTACATATCCAAATATTTTCCGCCGGCTAAGATTATCTCTCTACGTAACGATATCATGAATTTCAAGCAAATTGATCATGAACACATTGCACAATCTTGGGAGAGGATGAAGTTAATGATTAGAAATTGTCTCGCTCATGGCTTGAGTTTGTGGATGATTATACAAATCTTTTACGCTGGTTTGAATTTTTCTTCTCGCAATATCTTGGACTCCTCTTAAGGTGGAACGTTCATGGAAATCACGTTAGGAGACGCTACAAAACTCCTAGACAATATCATGACCAACTACTCTCAGTGGCACACTTAAAGGTCACCTGCTTGCAAAAAGGTACACGCTATAGAAGAAATTAACTTGCCTAGTGCTAAGATCGACGAGTTGATGAATTTGGTTGCTAGTAGAAAGGCTCCTTTAGATCCTAATGACATGCCACTATCTTCCTTGATTGAGAGTATCAACGCTAGTTTGAACGTTAATTTTGTTGGTAGGAACAATTTTGGCAACAACAATGCTTTTAGAGGAAACTATGTTCCTAGGCCTTTTCCTAGTAACTCCTTTAACAATTATGGCAATTCCTACAACAACACTTATGGAAATCACAACAAATTACCCTCTGATTTAGAGAGTAATATCAAAGAGTTCATCAACTCTCAAAAGATTTTCAATGCGTCCATAGAGGAAAAACTACTCAAAATAGACGATTTGGCTAAGATCGTTGATAGGATGTCTTGTGATATTGATGCTTTGAAAGTTAGATGTGCTCCGCCCAAGGTCAACTTGGATCAAACTTTAAAAGCTATGCGTGTCTCCATGAATGAGAGCAAAGAAAGAACCGCCCAAATTCGCGCTAGGCATGAATGGTTTAAAAGGGTGCGTTCTAGTGATGCAAATCACGAAGATCTTAAAGTGCTTGGTGTGACTCCTCTTGAATCTTTGTTTTCTCGTGTCAAACCTATTAATGAAGGGGCTGGGTATGAATCCACTTTGGTTGAAAAACGCCCCAATGATTCGGAGTCCACCTATCTTGATGATAAAGGTGTGGAGAGTGGAGTAGAAGAAATCAAAAAATTTGGTAATAAGGAAACTCCCACTTTGGATTTCAAGGAATTAAATTTTGATAGTTGCTCCTTGTTTGAATGCATTTCCTTGATGCAATCAATCGCAAACTCTCCACATGCTTATAGCCAAAGCAAAGCCTTTACCGCACATATCATAGATGCTATGATGAAATCTCTTGAAGAGAAGCTCGAATTAGAAGTCTCTATACCTAGAAAACTTCATGATGAGTGGGAACCTACTATCAAATCAAGATCAAGAACTATGAATGCAATGCTTTGTGTGATTTGGGTGCTAGTGTTTCTGCGATTCCAAAGTATTTATGTGATATTCTTGATTTCCATGAGATTGAAGAGTGTTCCCTTAATTTGCATATTGCAGATTCTACTGCCAAGAAACCCATGGGAAGGATCGATGATGTTCTTATTGTTGCAAATAAGAACTATGTACCCGTGGATTTCATTGTACTTGACATAGATTGCAATCCTTCATGTCCCATTATTCTTGGTAGACCTTTCCTAAGGACTATTGGTGCTATCATCAATAAGAAGGAAGGGAATATTAGATTTCAATTTCCCCTAAAGAAAGGGCATGGAGCATTTTCCTAGAAAGAAAATAAGATTCCCTTATGAATCTATGATGAGGGCTACTTATGGTTTGAGCACCGAAGATGACTATACGTGATTCCATCACCTTTTGCCTAGCTAAGGGCGTTAAACAATAGCGCTTGTTGGAAGGCAACCCAATGAATCTATCCTTTTTCTTTCTATTTTGTGTTTTCCACACTTTCATAATTCTGTTATGATTGTGTTTTTTGTGTTTATTTTGCGTTTGTGCCAAGTAAAACCGTTATGATTAGTCTTGGGGATGATCGTTTGGTCATGCTGGAAAAGACAGAAACTTTCTGCTCACCAAAAGAATTTTCATTTTGTTTCTGTAAGAGATTTTGAGTTGATTCTTTTTGTTGCTGATTGCTACGCAAATTCTTCAGACTGTCGTAATGTTTCAGAATTTTTGAAGTAACACAAGTATACAAAGTATACAGATTGCTACAGACTGGTCTGCTGTTAACAGATTCTGTTTTTGTTGAGTTGGTTGCTTATTTTGATGAAACTATGGATAGTATCGGGGGGGTATTAGCCATGGAAGATTTAAAATACAGTAACCCAACATAAACATAAGTAGAATTTAAGTTTTCTACAGTACCTAAGGAAGTGGTGGTTTGCTTTCTTATACTAATGTTATCACGAGTTTCTGTTTAAGTTTCGTGTTGTGAAGTTTTCAAGTTTTGGGCGAAGGTCTTATGGACAAAAAGATAAAGAGTGGCAAGAGCTCAAGCTTGGTAATGCCCAAGGCAGCCCAAGTTGATTCAAGGATGCCGTCAAATTCTAAGCTTGGGGATGCCCCGGCAAGGCATCCCCTCTTTCGTCTTCAAGCCATCGGTAACGTTACTTGGGGCTATATTTTTATTCACCACATGTTATGTGTTTTGATTGGAGCGTCTTGTATCGTAGGAGTCTTTTATTTTTTTTGTGTCACAATCATCCTTGCTGCACACCTAGAGAGAGATACATGCACTCACCGTGATTTTGTCGAGCTTCACTTATATCCTTTGGTTAGACAATTCAGCTCACATGTGCTTCACTTATATCTTTTGAGCTAGTTGATTTTGCTCTATGTGCTTCTCTTATGTCTTTTAGAGCACAGCGGTGTGTGTCTTGCTAGTTGATCTATGCTTCGAAAGTAGTCTCAAAAGGGGTAGTTATTCAAAGGGATATGAAAACTTCCACCTTCATGTGCATTGAATAGTTAGAGAAGTTTGATTCATCTCAATTAGTTTTGAGTTGTGGTTGTGGTAATATTGAAGTTATATTAGTAAGGTGTTGTGGATGTAGAAATACTTGTGTTGAAGTTAGTGATTCCCGTAGCATGCACGTATGGTGAACCGCTATGTGATGAAGTCTGAGCATGATTAGTCTATTGATTGTCATCCTTTGTGTGGCGGTCGGGATCGCGCGATGGTTTATACCTACCAACCCTTCCCCTAGGAGTATGCGTTGAATGCTTTGTTTCGATTACTACTAAAACTTTTGCAACAAGTATATGAGTTCTTCATGACTAATGTTGAGTCCATGGTTTAGATGCACTTTCACCTTCCACCATCACTATCTTCTTTAGTGCCGTGCAACTTTCGCCGGTGCACAAAACCACCCATAGAGCCTTCCTCAAAACAGCCACCATACCTACCTACTATGGCTTTTTCAAAGCTATTCCGAGATATACTGCCATACGACTACCACCTTGACATGTGCCACCAATTCTACATTGCCATTGCATGATCATAAGATAGCTAGCATGATGTTCCCATTGATGTCTATGCCATGCTAGATCATTGACACGGTACACTACCGAAGGCATTCCATATAGAGTCATCATTGCTCTAAGTTTTGAGTTGTAAGTGTGATGATCATAATTGATGGAGCATTGTCCCATGTGAGGAAATAAAAGAGGCCAAATATGCCCACCATAATAAAAAATGAGAGAAAAAGGGAGAAGGGACAATGCTACTATCTTTCCACACTTGTGCATATTAAGCACCATGATCTTCATGATCGAGAGTCTCTCGTTTTTTCACCACCATAAAGCTAGTGGGAAATTTTCATTATATAACTTGGCTTGTATATTCCAATGATAGGCTTCCTCAAAATTGCCTTAGATCTTCGTGAGCAAGCAAGTTGGATGCACACCCACTAATTTTCTTTAAGAGCTTTCACATACTCTTAGCTCTAGTGCATCAATTGTATGGTAGTCCCTACTCATTCACGTTGATATGCAATGAGAATTTCACATACTGAATAACATCTTGTGCAATGAGAATGCTTGGACTATTCCCGAACCACCTCCTAAGCCAACTCCGAAGAAAAGAGGTATTCTATTCCTCAGTCCTGAAGATATGCAAGAAGCCAAGAAATCTATGCGAGAGAAAGGCATTAAGTTTGAAGATGTCAAAAATCTACCACCTATCGAAGAGATCCATGGTCTTGATAACCCGATACAGGTAGTAGAAGTAAATTCTCTGTGTAGGTTTGATGAGAGTGATATTCCTTTTGATAAACCTGCTAGCCTATGCCTGGATTAATTTGATAACTTTGTTGCCAAACAACAGAGTTTCAGTGATTATGTTAGTAGACAATTGGAACAGAATGCTCGTATGCTTAGTCATTTAAGTGCTTGTGTAGACATAAATGTCAATGATCTTAAGCTGCTGAGTAAACATGCCTCTATGGTTACTACTCAAGTTGAACAAGTAGTTAAAGCTCAGAATGACTTGCTCAATGAGTTGAATGACAATTATGTTAGAGTCGTTACTAGAGGAGGTAGAATGACCCAAGAACCTTTGTATCCTGAGGGTCATCCTAAGAGAATTGAACAAGATTCTCAAGGAGTTAGCACTGTTGCACCTAGTCATCCTAGAAAGAGGAAGAAAGATGATAGGAACTTGCACGCTAGCAACCCTGTTGCTGCTACACATGAGGGTCCAAATGATGTCTCTGTCTCTGATGCTGAGACACAATCTGGTGATGAACATGAGCCTATTGATGATATCAATAGTGATGTTCATGTTGATGCTCAACCTAGCAATGATAAGGATGTGGAGATTGAACCTGTTGATCTTGATAACCCACAGCCTAAGAATATAAGATATGATAAGAACGATTTTGCTGCTAGGAATCATGGTAAGGAAAGGGAACCATGGGTTCAGAAACCCATGCACTTTCCTCCCAAACCATCCAAGAAAAAGGATGATGAGGATTTTGAGCGCTTCGTTGAAATGATTAGACCTGTCTTTCTACAAATGCGTTTGACAGATATGCTCAAAATGTCCCCGTATGCTAAGTACATGAAGGATATTGTGACTAATAAGAGGAGGATACCTGAGGTTAAGATTTCCACCATGCTTGCTAACTATACCTTCAAGGGTGGAACTCCTAAGAAACTAGGTGATCCCGGTGTGCCCACTATACCTTGCTCCATTAAAGGTAACTACGTGAGAACTGCTTTATGCGACCTTGGATCCGGAGTTAGTGTTATGGCTCTCTCTCTTTATCGTAGACTTGAACTGGATAAGATGACACCCACTGAAATCTCTGTGCAAATGGCCGACAAATCAACTGCTTTCCCTATCGGCATTTGCGAGGATGTGCCTGTTGTGGTTACCAATGTCACCATCTTAACATACTTTGTTTTCTTGGATATTCCCGAGGACGATGCCATGGCGGTCATCCTCGGAACACGCTTTTTAAACACTGGAGGGGCTGTTATAGATTGCAACATAGGCAATGTCACTTTCCATGTCAACGGTAATGAGCATACGGTGCACTTTCCGAAGAAACAATATCGAGTACATTGCATCAATGCTATCAAAAAAACTTCATCGATTCTTATTGGGAGCTTTGAATGCCCTATGCCTCGTGTCAAGATGAAGTATGATTTGCTTGTAGGGGAGATACATATCCCCATTGAGGTGACCTAGTGACTATTCGGAAATTCTCCGTTCTCTTTTGCGATTCAAAAAGGTTTGTCGAGGAGACTTGATCAACCTCATTGACGGATTTATTTTGATGACCATGAGATGGATGAATCGAGGAGTCACGAACCTCTATTCCAAGCTTTCACATTTGGTTGCTCAGAAGAAAAACGATAGGTTTAGTTTAGTTTTCCCTGTTTTCTGTTTTAGCGTCTCGTAAAAAAGTATCCCAAAAATAAAAGTTCTCCGAACGTCCTGAAAATCAAGTATGATTTTTCATGGAATTTTTGAAAAATTCTGAGACAAAGAGCTTGTCTGGGGGCTTCACCGGTGGGCCACAAGCCCCGGAGGCGCGGGCACCCCCCTGGCCGCGCCACCCAGGCGACTGGGGGCCCAAAGGCACCCCCTCCACTCATTCTTTCTCTCATCTGTTTCTCCTACGTCCTGAAAAAATCATTTCACAGCTCAAACCCGTGTTCTTCCTCCTCTTGCTGGGATTTTCGATCTCTTTTCTCAAATCACCATTCTCCGAACTATTTTGGGGAAATTACTCCTTGGTAAGTGACTCCTCCATTGGTCCAATTAGTTTTTGCTCTAGTGCCTTATACTTCGTGTATTCTTGCTGCCTTGGTGACCATGTTCTTGAGCCTTGCATACCAATTTTAGCTGGTCCCAAGTAGTTTTGATGTGCAATATGGCCTCTAGGCACTTGTGGGAGTAGTTGCTACGAGTTTCGTTGAGACTTATTCACTTTTCCTTAGAGTCACTAAAAAGTTCAGAAATTTTCAGAGATAGAAAAAGGAAAAGATGAGGAGGTTCTTAAGAGGTTCTTCAAGCCGTGACCCCAAGGATGATGGGAGTGAGAAGAAGCCCAAGTATCTGGTCCCTCGAGTCGCAGAAGTTCGAGCGTGAGAGTGGCCAAGCGACGTGTTCTTACGTGCCACTACAATTTATGAGGACTATTATCACTTGGTGGAGAACACAGGCCTTACCGCCTTCGTTGAAGATAAGTGTCCGCAATACCTCCTCCTCACTAATATATTCTTACAAAGCTTTAACTTCTACCCGAGGAAGAATCCTCCTATGGTTGAGTTCAAACTTTATGATATCCCCCAACGCATGTCACTACGAGATTTTTGCAATGTTTGCAAATTACCTTACGTTGGGGATATTCATGAACCTCGTCCACGGGACTTGGAAGCTTTCATCGATACAATTGCTGTAGGAGAGCAGAGAGGAGTGTCTTGCGCTAGAGCTGCTAGCATTCATTTTCCCGTGCTTTGGTACTTCTCACTTTTTGTGGGAAAATGTTTGATTGGCTGTGGGAAAGCTGCGTCACTTAGTTCCCCAGATCTTGCGGTCTTGCGCGAAGCCCTTTATAATGATAAAACTTATAGCTTGGGTGCTATAGTAGCTCAACGGTTGAACACGAACCGTACTAAGGGCATTGTGTATGGAGGTATCTATGCTACTCGTCTTTCTAGACACTTTGAGATACCTATTAGACTGGAAGAGGATGAAGAGACTCTTCTTCCCGAGAGATATCTACATTATGATAGCATGGTTCGCCATGACTTTCTTGATAGAGATATAAATAGAAGGATGATTTATAACCTGGTATTTAGTCAGGGTACTCGCGAGACTATTACTTTGCCTGCTCCTTCTTTGTTCAATCTTCATACAGGCAGGTACATTATTATGCCCTTGGACATCTACGCATATTGGGGCCTAGCCCAACCACAGGTGCCCGTGCCCGAGCCACCAGTCGAGTACTAGACGCTAGTTTATCAGTGGGAGACAGAAGAGCTCACACAGAAGTGCCATCCTTAGTCCACTCCGGAGTATCCCAGAGCTGGTTATTTCCCTCCTTGGGAGTAGACCAACTTAGGCCAAAAGCCTAAGCTTGGGGAAGTACGTGTTCTCACCGACTTTACAATCTTGCTTATGCTTTCACTTTGTTCTTCGGTGTTCACACTTTGCCACTGTATCATCCATATTAGTTTATTTCCTTTTCTCTTTTTCTTTTTGTGTGTCTGTCTAGTTTGAGTAAACCCAAAAAGGTTTTCTTGTTCTTCTTTTGCTTGTTGGGAGCTTTCCCGTGTAAATAATTTTCTTTTTCTTTGGGTCAAGGTAGAAGATATTGGTTACAATGTTTAGTGGCTCTCGCATGCATACCTGTTTAGCTGTCAAAGAGCCATATTACTTTGTCTTCTCCTTTGTATTTGCCCGCAGATTCCAGCTTTAGTCCAATGCACGAGCACGCTTATTATTGTTCACATCGTTCAGTCGTGCAAGTGAAAGGCAATAATGACGATATATGATTAAGTGACTGAGCCTCGAAAAGCTGGTATGAACTCAATCTATTTTGTTTTTGTAAATATGACTAGCTCATCGTGCCTGATTCAGCTTTGTTGTGAGGGAAACATGTTTGGAATGACAACTTAGGGATCATAGTTTCTTATGCCATTCTTACTTAGCTAGTAGCTTATAATGGTTTGTCTTGGATGCCCACATGAATTTTGAGATGGTATCCTCCTTTGAATGATGGTACCCTCCTTTGAATGGTATCCTCCTTTGAATGATTCAAGTGGCTTGACTTGGCAAATGTTCACGCATGTAGATGAAACAAAATCAACAAGGCCTCTGTGATATTCATGTTCATGGTGATTTATGTCATACTCATGCTTGCACTCAATGTTAGTTAATCTCAATGCATTTTGATGACTCTTGTCGCTCTCTAGTTGGTCGTTTCCCAGTCTTTTGCTAGCCTTCACTTGTATTAAGCGGGAATACTGCTTGTGCATCCACTTCCATAAACCCAAAGTTGTTCCATATGAGTCCACCATACCTACCTATATGCGGTATCTACCTGCTGTTCCAAGTAAGTTTGCATGTGCCACTCTCCAAACCTTCAAGAAATAATCTGTTTTGCGTGCGCGAAACGCTCATGTGGTGATAGGGGGCTATCAGTATCTTCCATGCTAGGCATGTTATCCTCGATATGTGTTTATTCACTATCATTCACGAGAAAGGGGCCGGTAATTGGAATGCCCAGTTCCATGCTCAAATCGAAAAGATAATTGCAAACAAAACTCCCCCACGATTGATGTTGGTGTGGACGGTACCCGAGGATTCGGCTCGCCGTGGAGTGTGATTTATTGGTGGTGGGGGAGTCAAAACTTTACTTTTTTGTTCGGGAACCGCCTATAGCATGTGTAGCGTGGAAGATGATGCAGAATAGAAGTTCTCGCAATGACCTGAAAATTTATGTAGAATTTTTCACAAATAGAAGTTCTCGCAATGACCTGAAAATTTATGCAGATTTTTTCTAGAATTAATGAAAAATACCTGCGCAAAGATCCACCGGAGGAGGTGAGCTAGTGGGCCACAAGCCCAGGTGGCGCGGCCACCCCCCTGGCCGCGCCAGGCAGGCTTGTGGGACCCATGAGGCTCCACCGCCTCCAACCTCAGCTCTATATATTCCGTTTCGCCTGGAAAAAAAATCAGAGAGAAGGATTCATCGCGTTTTACGATACGGAGGCGCCGCCAGCTCCTGTTCTTCATCTGGAGGGCAGATCTGGAGTCCATTCTGGGCTTTGGAGAGGGGAAATCGTCATTATCGTCATCATCAACCTTCCTTCATCGCCAATTCCATGATGCTCTTCACCGTTCGTGAGTAATCTCATCGTAGGCTTGCTGGACCGTGATGGGTTGGATGAGATCTATCATGTAATGGAGTTTGTTTTGACGGGGATTGATCCCTAGTATCCACTATGTTCGGAGATTGATGTTGCTACTACTTTGCCATGTTTAATGCTTGTCACTAGGGCCCGAGTGCCATGATTTCAGATCTGAACCTATTATGTTGTCGCCAATATATGTGTGTTTAGATCCTATCTTGCAAGTTGTAGTCATCTACTATGTGTTATGACCCGGCAACCCCGGAGTGACAATAGACGGAACCACTCCCGGAGATGACCATAGTATGACGAGTTCATGTATTCATCAAGTGTTAATGCGTTGGTCCGATTCTTTATTAAATGGAGAACCTCAATATCCCGTAGTTTCCATTAGGACCCCGCTGCCACGAGAGGGATGGACAATAGATGTCATGCAAGTTCTTTTCCCTAAGCACGTATGACTACATACGGAATACATGCCTAAATTAGATTGATGAACGTGAGCTAGTTACTTATCTCTCCGTGTTATAGCTGCTACATGATGAATCACTTCCGGCATAATCATCCATCACCGATCCAATGCCTACGAGTCTTTTACTACTGGTCCTTTCTACGTTGCTTTGCTGCTACCGCTGTCACTACTGCTGCTGTTACTCTGTTGCTACTGCTGTTACTCTGCTGTTACTGCTGTTACCGTTGCTACTGCTGCTTTCATACCACCTTGCTACTGATACTTTGCTGCAGATGCTAAATCTTTCAGGTGTGGTTGAATTGACAACTCAACTGCTAATACTTGAGAATATTCTTTCGCTTCCCCTTCAGTCGAATCAATAAATTTGGGTTGAATACTCTACCCTCGAAAACTGTTGCGATCCCTTATACTTGAGGGTTATCAGGCAACAACCATTCTCTCAATAAATTCTTCAACATAAGCATTGGGAGCATAGTTTTCATAGCAATATTCAAGTATGGCAAAATTTTCATATTTGTAAAGAGTAGCATCACACTTTTGAATAAAAGAAGCAATTTCATAAGCACCCTTAAAAACAACAAATTTTGTGATTTGTTCAACATCATAATAACAATAGGCATCCTTGGCATAAGAAGATATATTTCATTATCATTTAACAAACATTGGTAGTGAAGGGTTTTTAGTGTCTTTAGAACAACAAGTAAAATTATGTAATTCACATAAATTACAAGCATAGTAGGACATAGTATTAATTTGATGCCACAAGAGTTTCCCTATTTGAGATAAGCGGTGTTGAAAAAAATAAGAATGCTGAGTTAATGATTTTCCCTCAACTAAGCTAGTTGGGATTTTAGCACGAGCACAAAGGGATCAAAGATGATCCAAGTAAAAAAAACTTCAACAGTATAGTAGATTTTGGGTGGTTCCTCAAAAATTGGGTTAGCAAGTACAACTATTTTTTTATATTTTGCATTTCCTACCCATAACTAAAGATAGAAAACAAATTATAATAGAAAATAAAGTTACTTAGTGATAAAGCAAACAAGCACACACGATAATATCAACCGCTACGCTATTTCTCTCTAGCAACGGCGCAAGAAAAAGGTCTTCATAACCCACAAGTCTACGTGATCGTCTGTAGACTTTTTTGATAAGTAAGAGTGTCGAATCCAACGAGGAGCTAAATTTAGAATTAATATTCTCTCAAGTTCTATTGACCAATGATACAACTCAACGCATGTAAATGCTTACTTTACCTAGAACAAGTATGAAACTACTTTGCGGGAAGGAAACTAGAAGTACTTATTAGGTGTAATAGATAGTTTTGCAAGTTAATAAATAATAACTAAATAAAATTTAGGGGATGTTTATATAAATAATAATTAAGTTAGTTGTTTAGGAGAAAGCTTTTCTGTAACACAGGAGAAATATTGTCGGTAGGCAACTGAATATAACACAATAGATACTTATCATATGCAATGAGGGATATGCATACACCAACAAACTTGCCGTACTTAGATCATATGCGATTATGATTGGAACACTGGTAAGCATCCTCAGCTACTGAAGATCATTAAGGTAAAAAACAACCATAGGATTAAGCATCAATTCCTCTTTACTCCCATACGCAACAATCCCCTTACTCGAGTGTAAGATTCCATCACTCTATCCACCCACTATAAGCAAATCATGAACGTATTGTGACACCCTCCAGTGGGTATCCCTCACATGTGCATGGCACGTAAGGAACCTTAGGACAACATCAGATTAACATACAACTCATATCAATCATATCATACCACAATTAACCCATAGGACAAAAGAGATCTAGTCAAACATCATAGGATATCCACACATCATTGGATAATAATATATATCATTAAGCACCATGTTTAAGTAGAGATTACAGCAGGGAAGAGTGGTTTTACACCACTGCATAGATGAGGAGAAATTTCGTGGTGACAGCGGCGAAGTTGTTGGTGTCGATCAACATCATGATGGTTGCCCTAGTGGTGCTTCGACGTAACCGGAACAGAAGGAAGAGAGCCCCCCTCATTCTTCTTCTTCCTAGGTATCCCCCTAAATGGTAGGAGAGTTTCCCCTCTCATCCATGGCCACCATGTAGCTTTGAGGGCAAGAGCCCCTCCGAGATTGGATCTCTCTCTCTTTTCTCTCCTGTTTCCGGGATTGTTTTCTAACCCCTTCATCATTTCTTAAATATGCAAAGATCCGTAACTCCAATTGGACTGAACTTTTGTTGGGATTTTTATCGGAAAATTTTCTTTATTGCATGAAATTATGTGCCGAATGGAATTATGGGGTGTTCCCAAGCCATTAGGGCGCGACCACCCCCTTGGCCGTACCGTGTTAGCTTACGAGCACATCGGGCATCGTGTTGCGTTGGTTCTTCCTCCCAAAATTCACATATATTCTTAAGAAATCTCCATAAATATTTATGACATTTGGACACCATTATATTTTCTGAAAAACATGCAAAAACAATAGGATCTGGAATTGGGCACTCGATGTGTAAGTTAGTTCCAAAAATAGTATATAATGTTTCCAAAAGTATGTGAAAGTTGTAGAGTAATTCCATGAAACAATCAAAAATTATATATATGACGAAAATGTATTAGCATGGAGTAGTCCTATATATCTTCAATATTGCGAGTGGGTGATGTTGATTACTTTAAAAATTAAGTCTGCAAATAAGCATGAGAGGAAGATGTGTAGGGTATATTCACTTGCATAACCACACGTGGGAATAGAGGATCACGTGGAATGTTCTTGCGAAGAAGGTCAGACTTGGAGTTGATTTTTTCCTAAAATGGAAAAAGGAAAAATGTGAACATTGTCAGGGACCATGGATGGCCAGATGGCCTATGCATGAGTGTCCACCTCGTCTTAAGTCATGATGATCATGTACGCCGATCAAGTGGTGAACAAATCACCACCTACGAGGGAGCGTACATCATGGTCATAAGATTGTTGAAAATCCTGCAACAACAAAGAAACATATACCATTTTTGTAACACATCATTTGATAGATGAGTATGCAAACAACTTTCTAATCCAAAAGTAAGAATGGTTGTCGCTCTCACATAACAAGTTATGGTTTGTAGGATTATGAGTAGGTTAGTTCACAAATCAATGATGCTCTATGTGTATAGGCATTGTTAAAACTCATGTAGAAATTAATGATAACTTGCAAGATTTTATACTTGCATTACTAAACTCCTATCAACAAATATGAACCCAAATACAAGTCATCCAAATGTTGGAAACAAGTAAACAACAATTTTTTCTTAACAATACAACCAACAATGACTTGAACATTGACTTATACTGCTCCAGTTTTGTTTGAATCCTTTGCCACTAACATAGAACTTATAAAAGAGTATTGTGTAAAATTGGAAAGAAATTATGATCTTCCGATAGAGAAATAAAATTTCAGAACTAACAACATAGTTGCCATAACAACAAACCTAGCCATCAACAAATAACTGTTTTGTCCTGAAAGAAATTCTTTGCACTTTATTTTTATGATATAATGGTGATACAAGGGGAAAATTATTTTAATTCAAAAACTAACATGAAAAAATATTAACATTGTTTCCATGGGCATGAATAAAAGTTCAAGGTGGATCCCCACTTCTTCAGTACACACCTCTTTTCAATCAATTCTCTTTTTGAATTTATTTAATTTATTCTATTATGGCCTTTTTCTATTTCATGGATCTAAGTGGAGAGTAAAAATATTCATGGAAGAATTGAAAACAAATTCTAACCATCTATCCTATGCATTGACATTGCATGCAAAAAAACAAATCATTAACAAAGAGTGAATGCCATTGCTTGATAAAATTAGTTTCTTGCAATTTTACCATACGACACACATATCAAGGCCCCTTATTTATTCCTCTATCAAAATTATCGCAAGAAGTGGAAACAAACTTTATTATATACTTTCATCATAATCGCCATGTGCGCAAGCAAACTTCAAGCCACAAACAGAGTATTAAATAAAAGAAAATGTCTCATTTGAATGTAGTTAGGATAGTTAAAAACCAACATAGGACTATAATAAGTGAGAGAAAATTATCCATGGTTTCATCTTCCATAGAAGTAGTATAATCATCCTCAACTAATACTTCTATACTTGCATCATGATATTCATTCCAATGTTGAGCATAGTCATGACAAAAAGACTTTTGATCAAATGAGCTTTCTACGGCTGGATGGTAAAGCCCTTTGTCGTTTGCTGACGGTCGGCAAAACTTCTACGGCTGCTTGCGCCGGTAAAGGTTCTTCTTTGTCCGGTGCCGGTAGGCCGTGGACAACAAAGGCCTTTGCCATCAGTCATCCATGGCAAGCATACGACAAATTATTTAGACGACAGCCCACATGCACCTACTTCGTTAGGTGGCTAACGGAGTATTTGCCGTGTGCCAGGCCTGCCCCCTTTGCCGTCTCCCAGGGCCGCCCCTTTGTCGACTGCCAAGGCCGCCCCTTTGTCGTCTGCGTGGCGCCCCTCCTTTTCCGTCTTCTTGGCACCCCCTTTGCGTTCTTCCAGGTGCCCCCCTTTGTTGTCTGCCATCTCCTAGGTGCCGCCCAGGTGGCACCCCTTTCCCGTCAGCAGTCCGCCAGGTTCCCCCCCCCTTCGCCGTCTACCGGGGTCCGTAGCGGACAGCAAAGTGACCATATGGTCTAGCCGGTTGCCCGAGGTTGCACAGGTGGGTGACACATGGCCCCTTTGCCGTCCGCTCGCAGACGGTAAAACACCAACATTGCCACTATTTTATTTGCTTTTAGTGATTTCCCTGCATTTTAAAAATACACATATGATATATATGATTTCTAACACCCACATATAGTTTCAAAATACACATATCATATAAGCAGCATATAGGCCATGTATCAAACATCATATAAGAGCAAGACAACAAATTGGATAGCTTCCAATACATACACATAGTTTCAATCATCATACATACACATACTTATCTTATCTCCATACATACACAAAGTTTCACACTTTTTATCAATACAAATAAAAATAGAAAGTAAACAGTAGCAGTCCATCAATGCTGGTTTTCATGAATGCCAGCTTTCATGACGTGAATCAAATCTGCAAAATGAAAATAAGAAAGTTAGAAGAAGAAGAAGAAGAATAAGAAGAAGAAAACTAGAAGAAGAAGAAGAAGAAGAAGAAGAAGAAGAAGAAGAAGAAGAAGAAGAAGCAGAAGAAGAAGAAAACTAGAAGAAGAAGAAGAAGAAGAAGGAGAAGAAGGAGAAGGAAGAGGAGGAGAAGAAGGAGAAAAAGAAGAAGAAGATGAAGATGATTACTTATCTTATTTTGATATTATTATGTATTTTTGGAGGAAGATACACTAAGTTATGAGCTAACGAAGGTTCTTGTGCTATTTTTGACCTAATTAAGCTAATTATGTCATTTTGGAGGATAATTACCTAAGTATGTAATCTTGGGGAATACAACTAGAAGTAGAAGAAGAAGAAGGAGAAGGAGAAGGAGAAGACTAGAAGAATGAGGAGAAAAAGAAGAAGGATGAGAAGAAGGTGAAGATGATTACTTATCTTATTTTGAGCTTATTATGTCATTTTGGGGGAAGATACGCTAAGTTATTGGCTAACCAAGATTCTTGTGCTATTTTTGACGCAAGTAAGCTAATTATGTCACAAATGAACTAAATAAGCTAATTATGTCATTTTGGAGGATAATTAACTAAGTATGTCATTTTGGAGAAAATAAGCTAAGTATGTCGCAGAACAATAGGGAAAACTTACCGTCGTCGTCATCAAGGATGTGAATAATGGGTGTTGCTAGGGCCGGATTCACCTGGAGAAGGTTGCCCTAGAGAAGGGGTGTGCGATGCGACTTGGGAGTTATTCCGCACCAAATATATTTTGCAATGTCTCGTTAGCATGATGTCACTCAAATGTTAATACTAGTAACTAATGACCATTGAAATGAAACTCACCGTTCCAACCCCAAAAATGTCTAGCACCAGCGGAGGGGTCTGACCGTTGTGGAGGCACATAGACTGCACATTTGGTTTTCAAGGGTCAGTCATATCAGTTAGTAATGAAACGGACATTACATGAATGATTTGTCTAAAGTGAAAAAGAAACTAACCACAAGGAGATCGTACATGGCCTGGTTAGACGCCTCATTCCATGTCCTCTCCTCCTCCAGCAACCGAGCCGTGTTCTCCGTTGCGGCCCAGTCCCTCTCATCCAGAAGCGTCTGGGTTTCCGATCTCTCTTTCTAAAGAGCAGCCTACAACACCACTTCTCGTTAGGATTGTAATTATCGATGGCCACATACACAATGTGCATATAACTAACCTCGATGGCGAGATCAATTGGCGGTGGACAAGGCCTTATCTCAGGACAGGAGCTCATCTGGTGTGCCTTGATCTTCGCGAGAGTGAGAGGACAACGTATCAACTCATCTCCAATGGCTATCGAGCCATGGGGCCTCTCACCACCAGATATCATCACCAGGTCTGGATCCAAAGGTTCCTAGCTCCGGTTAAAGTCCTACCCTCTCCTCTTCTTCCCCTCGTCCTTGTATCTCACGAGCTTGTGGTGGAAGGAGATGTGGGTGAAGTTCTATGGATGATCAAGATCAGACTCACAGAATGCTTTGGCCTTCTTGTAGGAGGTAGTATGGGCCATGCCATAGTGTTCATACAACTCTGGCACCTCCGTCTTATTGTGATGTGCCTAAAAGAGAGGACCAAAGATTTAGTAAAGGGCTCAAGCTAGCATGAAAAATGAATTGCACGAATCATGAAGAAAACCACATACCCAGTTTCGTCCAAACTGAAATAAGTTGGCGTTGCCTTGCTGGTGTGGCACACCAACCATTTGGGCACGCCGGTCCTTTGCATTGTCGTGGACGGTTCGCCATTGTCTTGTGCACCACTCATCCACCAACACCTCCCAACAATCTATCAGATCCGCACACCATCTCGTGGGAATCTATAAATTAGTAAGCAGAAATTTGAGCGCTACACCTATGTATCAAATCAACAAAACTATGTACAAGGCCTTAAGAATAGGTAATAACATTCATGTATTGCTCCTTCTTTAGGTACTTCCCGCGACACAACTTCTTGTCCTTCTTAATACCATGCATGGAATAGTAGTCTCGAACAGCTTGCAACCGAGCCTCATGGCATAAGTTCTGTAATAGCCGCTTGCACTCGGCCTCGATAACATTGGCTGACGCCTCCTCATGCCCCTCTTCACACATTGGCATAAGTTCTGTAGAAGTTCTGCAATCAAACGAGGCAACACTCATTAGTACAATAACTATCTATATTGTTAATTTTAGATTGTCTAAAAGGAGAAATTACCTAAAATCTATTGACCACCATCTGGTCCCTCGTGTGGCACAAGACACCAATGATAATCTCCTCCGGCGGGGCCTGGGTAGCCTGGTAGTGCTCCCAGGTAAATCCTAGGGTAGGAAGCTCACCCTCACCGGGCAACATGACAAACCCTAGGAAATTTTCCCGGCAAAGCACACCAAGGAGTCCAAGGAGGTGATCCCAACCGCTGCAGTATGACAAGGTCAACACATTAGATATTTGAACAAACTTGAAGGCAAAAGGTACCAAAAGAGGAAACACACTTACTTCTCCCCTTCAGGCCTAATCACCGGCCTCTGCTCGCAGGTCACCGACACGACTGGGAGACGTGTACTACCATGCTAGTACATGGTGACCCCATCAACCACCTCGCCCTCACTATCAGTAAACTACCTTTCACTATCAGTAAACTCATCATTGGCCTCCCTGCCACCATCAGAATGGCCACCCGACCCCTCGGCCTGATCCGGCCAGGTATGCCATTGATAACCCACAAGTATAGGGGATCGTAACAGTTTTCGAGGGTAGAGTATTCAACCCAAATTTATTGATTCGACTCAAGGGGAAGCGAACGAATATTCTCAAGTATTAGCAGTTGAGTTGTCAATTCAACCACACCTGAAAGATTTAGTGTCTGCAGCAAAGTATCAGTAGCAAGGTAGTATGATAGCAACAGTAGCAACAGTAACCAGTAGCAGCTAAGTAACAGCGGTAGCAACAGAGTAACAGCAGCAGCAGTGACAGCAGTAGCGGCAAAGTAACGTAGCAAGGACCAGTATTAAAAGACTCGTAGGCATTGGATCGGTGATGGATGATTATGCCAGATGTGATTCATCATGTAAAAGCTATAACACGGAGAGATAAGTAACTAGCTCCTGTTCGTCAATCTTATGTAGGCATGTATTCCGTATGTAGTCATACGTGCTTAGGGAAAAGGACTTCCATGACATCTATTGTCCATCCCTCCCGTGGCAGCGGGGTCCTAATGGAAACTACGGGATATTAAGGTTCTCCTTTTAATAAAGAACCGGACCAACGCATTAACACTTGGTGAATACATGAACTCCTCATACTATGGTCATCTCCGGGAGTGGTTCCGGCTATTGTCATTCTGGGGTTGCCGGGTCATAACACATAGTAGGTGACTACAACTTGCAAGATAGGATCTAAAACACACATATATTGGCGAAAACATAATAGGTTCACATCTGAAATCATGGCACTCGGGCCCTAGTGACAAGCATTAAGCATGGAAAAGTAGTAGCAACATCAATCTCAGAACATAGTGGATACTAGGGATCAATCCCCGTTAAAACTAACTCGGTTACATGATAGATCTCATCCAACTCATCACCGTCCAGCAAGCCTATGATGAGATTACTCACGAACGGTGAAGAGCATCATGGAATTGGCGATGGAGGAAGGTTGATGATGCGATGGCGACGATTTCCCCTCTCCGGAGCCCAGGACAGACTCCAGATCTGAGATTGGAGGAGGTGGAGCCTCGTGGGACCCACAAGCCCTCATGGTGCGGCAAGGGGGGTGGCCCGCCCCCTCGGCTTGTGGCCCACTGGCTCACCTCCTCTGGTGGATCTTTGTGCATGTATTTTTCATTAATTCTAGAAAAATTCTCCATAAATTTTCAGGTCATTCCGAGAACTTTTATGTCTGCACAAAAACAACACTATGGCAATTCTGCTGAAAACAACGTTAGTCCGGGTTAGTTCCATTCAAATCATGCAAATTAGAGTCCAAAACAAGGGCAAAAGAGTTCGGAAAAGTAGATACGACGGAGACGTATCACCCATCCGGACATATTTGCGTTAGCCGAAGCCTCTGGGGCAGGAGGCTCCTGGGTAGTTGCCCCTGGTACAGGAGTCTCATGGGCCGAAGCCTCAGGAACCGGAGTCTCAGGGGTCGAATGCCCGTGGACTCGAGGCTCCTAGATCGAAGTCCCTATAGCCTCCACCTCAAACGGGTCCACCATAGTAGTCCTATGCTCGGTTGAATCAGCTCGGGATGGCGGTGAGGACGGCGTAGCAGTCTTTCTACCTCTCCCGTGGCCATCTCCTGTACCCTTTGCCTTATTCCACGCCCGACCTGCTCTCCCGGTGGGCAACGGCGCCTATGAAGAAGGTCCCGCACGTGTCCCGAGACTGTCTGCCAAGACTCTACAGAGAGACTGGGTGGAATGGATGTAATCCTCGTGGGGCCGTAGAGCGATCCGGGCCCGCGCCCACCATCTTTCAACACATGCCATGATAAAGAGTAAAAGAAATTAGTACAACAGAAAAAATTGAATACCTTACATGAATAATATGTACATATATATTTAAGTTGGGATGCATGCTGCCTCTTGAGCTTGCGTTGGTTTTTCCCTTGAAGAGGAAAGGGTGATGCCGCACAGGAGCAGTAAGTATTTCCCTCAGTTTGAGAAACAAGGTATCAATCCAGTAGGAGAATCACGCCAAGTCTAGAGTACGTGCGCAAACACAAAAGAGCTTGCACCCAACGCTATAAAGGGGTTGTCAATCCCTTCAAGATTGATTGCAAACTGAGATCTGAAGGCTGAAAGTGCAACAAAGTAAAAGTGTAAGGCTGAAAATATCATGTGAAGTAGACCCCGAGGCCATAGTGTTCACTAGAGGCTTCTCTCGAAATAGCAAATAATACGGTGGGTGAACAAATTACTGTCGAGCAATTGATAGAACAACGCAAAGTCATGATGATATCTAAGGCAATGATCATACATATAGGCATCACGTCCGAGACAAGTAGGCCGATACTTTCTGCATCTACTACTATTACTCCACACATCGACCGCTATTTAGCATGCATCTAGTGTATTGAGTTCATGACGAACAGAGTAACGCCTTAAGCAAGATGACATGATGTAGAGGGATAAACTCAAACCAATGATGAAAACCCCATATTTTTACCCTTGATGGCAACAACACGATGCGTGCCTCACTGCCCCTTCTGTCACTGGGAGAGATCACCGCACGGTATGAACCCAAAACCAAGCACTTCTCCCATTGGAAGAATCATAGATCAAGTTGGCCAAACAAAACCCACAACTCGAAGAGAATTACAAGGATATGAAATCATGCATATAAGAGATCACAAGAAACTCAAATAATATTCATAGATAATCTGATCGTAAATCCACAATTCATTGGATCTCGAGAAACACACCGCAAAGAAGATTACATCGGATAGATCTCCATGAAGATCATGGAGAACTTTGTATTGAAGATCCAAGAGAGAGAAGAAGCCATCTACCTACTAGCTATGGACCCGAAGGTCTATGGTGAACTACTCACGCAACATCAGAGAGGTCATGGTGTTGATGAAGAAGCCCTGCGTATCCGAATCCCCCCCTCCGGCAGGGCACCAGAACATGCCCCAGATGGGATCTTGCGGAGACAGAATCTTGCGGCTGCAGAAAATTATTTTCGTGGATCTCTCTCGCAGTTTTGGATTTTTTTCTGAATTTATAGGCGAAAGAGGTAGGGCAGACGAGCCACACGGGGCCCACAAGCCTGCTAGGCGCGGCCCCCCTGGCCGCGCCTAGGTGGCTTGTAGGGTCCCCTGGTGGCCACTGCCTTGGTTCTCAAGTCTCGTGCGTATCTTCTGTTCCGGAAAAAAATCTCTTCGGAAGTTTTATTTCGTTTGGACACCGTTTAAAATCCTCCTCTCAAAAGGGTCAAAAACACGGAAAAAACAGGAACTGGCACTTGGCACTGAGTTAATATGTTAGTCCCAAAAAAGATATAAAAGGCATACAAAACATCCAAAATTTGACAAGATAATAGCATGGAACCGTAAAAAATTATAGATACGTTGGAGACGTATCAAGCATCCCCAAGCTTAACTCCTGCTTGTCCTCTAGTAGGGAAGTGATAAAGACTGAAATTTTGATGTGGAATGCTACCTAGCATAGTTGTCCTGTGTAACTTCTTTCATGTGACATGAATCTTCAGATCCGTAAGATTCAAAACAATAGTTTGCTATTGACATGAACAATAATACTTCAAGCAAACTAGCATGGTAATCATGAACTTTCGAAATAACAAGGCCAAAGAAAGTTATCCCTACAAAACCATATAGTCTGGCTATGCTCCATCATCCTCACACAACTAATTTAAATCATGCACAACCCCGGTATTGGCCAAGTAATTGTTTTCGCACTCTTACTTTCTCAAACCTTTTTCAACTCTCACGCAATACATGAGCGTGAGCCATGGATATAGGACTATAGGTGGAATAGAGTGTGGTGGTGGTTGTGAGACAAAAAGGAGGAGATGGTCACATTGACTTGGCGTATTAAAGGGCTATGGAGATGCCCATTAATAGATATCAATGTGAATGAGTAGGGATTGCCATAGAAAGGATGCACTAGAGCTATAAGTATGTGAAAGCTCAAAAGGAGAACTAGTGGGTGTGCATCCAACTTGCTTGCTCACGAAGACCTAGGGCAATTTTGAGGAAGCCCATCATTGGAATATACAAGCCAAGTTATAAAATAAAGATTCCCACCAGTATATGGTGGTGAAAAAACGAGAGGCTCTCAATCATTAAGAACATAGTGCTATTATGAAGCACAAGTGTGGAAAAGAGATAGTAGCATTGTCCGTTCTCTCTTTTTCTCTTTTTTTTGGGCTCTTGGGCCTCTTTTTCTCTTTTTTTTGTGTGGGCAACTTTGGCCTCTTTTTTTTCATTTCCTCACATGGGACAATGCTCTAATCATGATGATCATCACACTTTTATTTACTCACAGCTCATAGCTCAGAACGATGATGACTCTATAGGAAATGCCTCTAACAGTGTACCGGGATGTGCAACAATCTAGCTTGGCGTATGACGTTGAAACATCTCGCTAGCTATCTTACGATCATGCAATGTTTAATATGAGAGTGAAGGCACAAGTCATGATACAGAACGGTGGGAGTTACATGGCAATATATCTCGGAATGGCTATGAAAATGCCATAGTAGGTAGGTATGGTGGCTGTTTTGAGGAAGGCATATGGTGGGTTTGTGCACCGACGAAAATTGCGCGGTACTAGAGAGGCTAGCAATGGTGGAAGGTGAAAGTGCATCTATACCATGGACTCACATTAGTCATGAAGAACTCACATACTTGTTGCAAAAGTTTTTATTAGTAATCGAAACAAAGTGCTAAACGCATACTCCTAGGGGAAGGGTTGGTAGGTGTAAAGCATCGCGCGATCCCGACCGCAACACAAAGGATGACAATCAATAGATCAATTATGTTCCGACTTCCTAATATAACGGTTCACCATACGTGCATGTTACGGGAATCACTAACTTCAACACAAGTATTTATAGATTCATAACACCATACTAACATAACTCTTAATATTACCAAATCCACGTCTCAAAACTAATTGAGAGGAATTAAACTTCTCTTCTACTCAATGCACATGAAGATGGAAGTTTTTGTATCCTCTTTGGGTACCTATCACCTTCGGGACTACTTTTATAGCACAAACCAACTACGAAGTCACGCACCGCTGTGCTCTAAAAGATCTAAGTGAAGCACAAAGAGCAAAATTATCTAGCTCAAAAGATATAAGTGAAGCACGATGAGCATTCTAGCAAATTCACGATGAGTGCATGTCTCTCTCAAAAGGTGTGCAGCAAGGATGATTGTGACACAAAAAATACACCTACGATACAAGACGCTCCAAGAAAACACATATCATGTGGTGAATAAAAATTATAGCTCCAAGTAATGTTACCGATGGATTCAAGATGAAAGAGGGGATGCCTTCCTGGGGCATCCCCAAGCTTAGGCTTTTTGGTGTCCTTGAATTTGGGTTGGGATGACATGGGCATCCCCAAGCTTGAGATATTTCCACTCTTTATCCCTTTGTCCATGAGAACGTCACTCAAAACTTGAAAACTTCACAACACAAAACTTAAACAGAAATTTGTGATATTATTAGCACAAGAAAACAAACTACCACCTCTTTAGGTACTGTAGCAATCTTGATTTCTATTTATATTGGTGTTAGATTACTGTATTCTCACTTTTCCATGGATAGTACCCCCCCGATACTATCCATAGTTTCATAAAAACAAGCAACCAACACAACAAAAACAGAATCTGTCAAAAACAAACCAGTCTGTAGCAATCTATATACTTTGTATACTTCTGGTACCTAAAACATTCTGAACAATTACGACAGCCTGGGCAAAAGGCATATCAACCAGAATCATAAAGAATCAACTCAAAATCTCTTTCTTGATAAAAATGAAAAATAATTTCGTGAGCGAAAAGTTTCTGTCTTTTTCCAGCAGGATCAAACAACCATCACCAAAACTAGTCATAAAGGTTTTGCTTGGCTCAAACACAAAAAGAAACATAAAAAACAGAATCATAACAAATTTATGATAGTGTGGACGCAACAAAACAGAAAGAAAAAGATAAATTCATTGGGTTGCCTCCCAACAAGCGCTATTGTTTAACGCCATTAGCTAGGCATAAGGCGATAGAATCACGTATCGTCGTCTTTGGTGATCAAACCATAAGTAGCCCTCATCATGGATTCATAAGGCAAGCTTATTTTCTTTCTAGGAAAATTCTCCATGCCCTTCTTTATAGGAAATTGAAATCTAATATTCCCTTCCTTCATATCGATGATAGCACCAATAGTCCTTAGGAAAGGTCTACCAAGAATGATAGGGCATGTAGGATTGAATCAATATCAAGCACAATGAAATCCACGGGTGCATAGTTCCTTTTTGCAATAATAAGAACATCATTGATCCTTCCCATGGGTTTCTTGACAGTAGAATCCGCAAGATGCAAATTAAGAGAGCACTCCTCAATCTCATTAAAGCCCAGAACATCACATAAAGACTTTGGAATCGCGGAAACACTAGCACACAAATCACACAAAGCATTGCATTCATAGTTTTTGATTTTAATTTTAATAGTAGGTTCCCACACATCATGAAGCTTTCTAGGAATAGAAACTTCCAACTCAAGTTTATCTTCAAGAGATTTTATCATAGCTTCGACGATATGATCGGTAAAGGCCTTGTTTTGGCTATAAGCGTGTGGAGAGTTTGGCATGGATTGCATCAAGGAAATGCATTCAATCAAGGAGAAACTATCATAATTGAATTCCTTGAAATCCAAAGTAGTAGTTTCATTACTGCTCAAAGTTTTGATTTATTCTACTCCACTTTCAATGCTTTTAGCATCAAGATAGATGGACTCCGAATCATTGGGGCGTTTTTCAACCAAAGTGGATTCATATCCAGCCCCATCATCATTCGGTTTGACACAAGAAAACAAATATTCTATAGGAGTGACACCAAGTACTTTAAGATCTTCGTGATTCTTATCACGAGAACAAGCCTTTTTAAGCCATTCATGTCTAGCACGAATTAGGGTGGTTCTTTCTTTGCTCTCACTCATGGAAACACGCATAGCTTTAAAAGTTTCATCCATATTGATCTTGGGAGGAGCACATCTAACTTTCAAAGCATCAATATCACTAGACATTCTATCAACGCTCCTAGCCAAATCATCCATTTTGAGTAGTTTTTCCTCTATGGACGCATTGAAAATCTTTTGCGAGTTGATAAACGCTTTGATATTACTCTCTAGATCAGAGGGTAATTTATTGTAATTTCCATGAGTATTGTTGTAGGAGTTGCCAAAGTTATTAGAGGGGTTACTAGGTAAAGGCCTAGGAACATAGTTTCCTCTAAAAGCATTGTTGTTGCCAAAATTATTCCTACCAACAAAATTAACGTCCAAGCTCGCATTACTACTGTCAATCAAGGAATACAAGGGCATGCCATTAGGATCTAAAGGAGCACTTCTACTAGCAATCAAATTCATTAACTCAACCATCTTAGCACTCAACGAGTTAATTTCTTCTATAGCGTGTACCTTTTTACTAGTAGGGAGAGGAAAACGAGAGGCAAAAAAGTAAATGCAAGAGATGAGTTTGCGACACTTACTTGGATGAGTTCTTGACTTGATCCTCCCCGGCAACGGGGCCAGAAATCCTTCTGCTGCCTCTTTAGCTTGCGTTGGTTTTTCCCTTGAAGAGGAAAGGGTGATGCTGCACAGGAGCAGTAAGTATTTCCCTCAGTTTGACAAACAAGGTATCAACATACCGCTGCCACGAGAGGGATGGACAATAGATGTCATGCAAGTTCTTTTCCCTAAGCACGTATGACTACACACGGAATACATGCCTACATTAGATTGATGAGCGGGAGCTAGTTACTTATCTCGCCGTGTTATAGCTGTTACATGATGAATCACATCCTGCATAATCATCCATCACCGATCCAATGCCTACGAGTCTTTTACTACTGGTCCTTTCTACGTTGCTTTGCTGCTACCACTGTCACTGCTGCTGTTGTTACTCTGTTGCTACTGATGTTACTCTGCTGCTACTGTTGTTACCGTTGCTACTGCTGCTTTCATACCACCTTGCTACTGATACTTTGCTGCAGATGCTAAATCTTTCAGGTGTGGTTGAATTGACAACTCAACTGCTAATACTTCAGAATATTCTTTCGCTTCCCCTTCAGTCGAATCAATAAATTTGGGTTGAATACTCTACCCTCGAAAACTGTTGCGATCCCTTATACTTGAGGGTTATCAGGCAACAACCATTCTCTCAATAAGTTCTTCAACATAAGCATTGGGAGCATAGTTTTCATAGCAATATTCAAGTATGGCAAAATTTTCATATTTGTAAAGAGTAGCATCACACTTTTGAATAAAAGAAGCAATTTCATAAGCACCCTTGAAAACAACAAATTTTGTGATTTGTTCAACATCATAATAACAATAGGCATCCTTGGCATAAGAAGATATATTTCATTATCATTTAACAAACATTGGTAGTGAAGGGTTTTTAGTGTCTTTAGAACAACAAGTAAAATTATGTAATTCACATAAATTACAAGCATAGTAGGACATAGTATTAATTTGATGCCACAAGAGTTTTCCTATTTGAGATAAGCGGTGTTGAAAAAAATATGAATGCTCATTTAATGATTTTCCCTCAACTAAGCTAGTTGGGATTTTAGCACGAGCACAAAGGGATCAAAGATGATCCAAGTAAAAAAACTTCAACAGTATAGTAGATTTTGGATGGTTCCTCAAAAATTGGGTTAGCAAGTACAACTATTTTTTTTATATTTTGCATTTCCTACCCATAACTAAAGATAGAAAACAACTTATAACAGAAAATAAAGTTACTTAGTGATAAAGAAAACAAGCACACATGATAATATCAACCGCTACGCTATTTCTCTCTAGCAACGGCGCAAGAAAAAGGTCTTCATAACCCACAAGTCTACGTGATCGTCTGTAGACTTTTTTGATAAGTAAGAGTGTCGAATCCAACGAGGAGCTAAATTTAGAATTAATATTCTCTCAAGTTCTATTGACCAATGATACAACTCAACGCATGTAAATCCTTACTTTACCTAGAACAAGTATGAAACTACTTTGCGGGAAGGAAACTAGAAGTACTTATTAGGTGTAATAGATAGTTTTGCAAGTTAATAAATAATAACTAAATAAAATTTAGGGGATGTTTATATAAATAATAATTAAGTTAGTTGTTTAGGAGAAAGCTTTTCTGTAACACAGGAGAAATATTGTCGGTAGGCAACTGAATATAACACAATAGATAATTATCATATGCAATGAGGGATATCCATACACCAACAAACTTGCCGTACTTAGATCATATGCGCTTATGATTGGAACTCTGGTAAGCATCCTCAGCTACTGAAGATCATTAAGGTAAAAAACAACCATAGGATTAAGCATCAATTCCTCTTTACTCCCATACGCAACAATCCCCTTACTCGAGTGTAAGATTCCATCACTCTATCCACCCACTATAAGCAAATCATGAACGTATTGTGACACCCTCCAGTGGGAATCCCTCACATGTGCATGGCACGTAAGGAACCTTAGGACAACATCAGATTAACATACAACTCATATCAATCATATCATACCACAATTAACCCATAGGACAAAAGAGATCTAGTCAAACATCATAGGATATCCACACATCATTGGATAATAATATATATCATTAAGCACCATGTTTAAGTAGAGATTACAGCAGGGAAGAGAGGTTTTACACCACTGCATAGATGAGGAGAAATTTGGTGGTGACAGCGGCGAAGTTATTGGTGTAGATCAACATCATGATGGTTGCCCTAGTGGTGCTTCGATGCAACCGGAACAGAAGGAAGAGAGCCCCCCTCATTCTTCTTCTTCCTAGGTATCCCCCTAAATGGTAGGAGAGTTTCCCCTCTCATCCATGGCCACCATGTAGCTTTGAGGGCAAGAGCCCCTCCGAGATTGGATCTCTCTCTTTTCTCTCCTGTTTCCGGGATTGTTTTCTAACCCCTTCATCATTTCTTAAATATGCAAAGATCCATAACTCCAATTGGACTGAACTTTTGTTGGGATTTTTATCGGAAAATTTTCTTTATTGCATGAAATTATGTGCCGAAGGGAATTATGGGGTGTTCCCAAGCCATTAGGGCGCGACCACCCCCTTGGCCGTACCGTGTTAGCTTACGAGCACATCGGGCATCGTGTTGCATTGGTTCTTCCTCCCAAAATTCACATATATTCTTAAAAAATCTCCATAAATATTTATCACATTTGGACACCATTCTATTTTCTGAAAAATATGCAAAAACAATAGGATCTGGAATTGGGCACTCGATGTGTAAGTTAGTTCCAAAAATAGTATACAATGTTTCCAAAAGTATGTGAAAGTTGTAGAGTAATTCCATGAAACAATCAAAAGTTATATATATGACGAAAATGTATTAGCATGGATCGGTGCTATATATCTTCAATATTGCGAGTGGGTGATGTTGATTACTTTAAAAATTAAGTCTGCAAATAAGCATGAGATGAAGATGTGTAGGGTATATTCACTTGCATAACCACACGTGGGAATAGAGGATCACGTGGAATGTTCTTGCGAAGAAGGTCAGACTTGGAGTTGATTTTTTCCTAAAATGGAAAAAGGAAAAATGTGAACTTTGTCAGGGACCATGGATGGCCAAATGGCCTATGCATGAGTGTCCACCTCGTCTTAAGTCATGATGATCATGTACGCCGATCGAGTGGTGAACAAATCACCACCTACGAGGGAGCGTACATCATGGTCATAAGATGGTTGAAAATCCTGCAACAACGAAGAAACATATACCATTTTTGTAACACATCATTTGATAGATGAGTATGCAAACAACTTTCTAATCCAAAAGTAAGAATGGTTGTCGCTCTCACATAACAAGTTATGGTTTGTAGGATTATGAGTAGGTTAGTTCACAAATCAATGATGCTCTATGTATATAGACATTGTTAAAACTCATGTAGAAATTAATGATAACTTGCAAGATTTTATACTTGCATTACTAAACTCCTATCAACAAATATGAACCCAAATACAAGTCATCCAAAGGTTGGAAACAAGTAAACAACAATTTTGTCTTAACAATACAACCAACAATGACTTGAACATTAACTTATACTGCTCCAGTTTTGTTTGAATCCTTTGCCACTAACATAGAACTTATAAAAGAGTATTGTGTAAAATTGGCGAGAAATTATGATCTTTCGATAGAGAAATAAAATTTCAGAACTAACAACATAGTTGCCATAACAACAAACCTAGCCATCAACAAATAATTGTTTTGTCGTGAAAGAAATTCTTTGCACTTTATTTTTATGATATAATGGTGATACAAGGGGAAAATTATTTTTATTCAAAAACTAACATGAAAAAATATTAACATTGTTTCCATGGGCATGAATAAAAGTTCAAGGTGGATCCCCACTTCTTCAGTACACACCTCTTTTCAATCAATTCTCTTTTTGATTTTATTTAATTTATTCTATTATGGCAATTTTCTATTTCATGGATCTAAGTGGAGAGTAAAAATATTCATCGAAGAATTGAGAACAAATTCTAACCATCTATCCTATGCATTGGCATTGCATGCAAAAAAACAAATCATTAACAAAGAGTGAATGGCATTGCTTGATAAAATTAGTTTCTTGCAATTTTACCATACGACACACATATCAAGGCCCCTTATTTATTCCTCTAGCAAAATTATCGCAAGAAGTGGAAACAAACTTTATTATATACTTTCATCATAATCGCCATGTGCGCAAGCAAACTTCAAGCCACAAACATAGTATTAAATAAAAGAAAATGTCTCATGTGAATGTAGTTAGGATAGTTAAAAACCAACATAGGACTATAATAAGTGAGAGAAAAATTATCCATGGTTTCATCTTCCATAGAAGTAGTATAATCATCCTCAACTAATACTTCTATACTTGCATCATGATATTCATTCCAATGTTGAGCATAGTCATGACAAAAAGACTTTTGATCAAATGAGCTTTCTAGTCATCAATACCTACAGGAACCAGCTTCTTTGTCGTCTTCCATAGTGTATGACGAAGGTCCACTCCATGGATGGTAAAGCACTTTGTCGTTTGCTGGCGGTCGACTAAACTTCTACAGCTGCTTGCGCCGGTAAAGGGTCTTCTTTGTCCGGTGCCGGTAGGTAGTGGACAACAAAGGCCTTTGCCACCAGTCATCCATGGCAAGCATACGACAAATTATTTAGACGACAGCCCACATGCACCTACTTCGTTGGGTGGCTAACGGAGTATTTGCCGTGTGCCAGGCCTGCCCCCTTTGCCGTCTCCCAGGGCCGCCCCTTTGTCGACTGCCAAGGCCGCCCCTTTGTCGTCTGCGTGGCGCCCCTCCTTTTCCGTCTTCTTGGCACCCCCTTTGCGTTCTTCCAGGTGCCCCCTTTGTTGTCTTCCGTCTCCGAGGTGCCGCCCAGGTAGCACCCCTTTCCCGTCAGCAGTCTGCCAGGTTCCCCCCCCCCTTCGCCGTCTACCGGGGTCCGTAGCGGACAGCAAAGTGACCATATGGTCTAGCCGATTGCCCGAGGTTGCACCGGTGGGTGACACATGGCCCCTTTGCCGTCCGCTTGCAGACGGCAAAACACCAACATTGCCACTATTTTATTTGCTTTTAGTGATTTCCCTGCATTTTAAAAATACACATATGATATATATGATTTCTAACACCAACATATAGTTTCAAAATACACATATCATATAAGCAGCATATAGGCCATGTATCAAACATCATATAAGAGAAAGACAACAAATTGGATAGCTTCCAATACATACACATAGTTTCAATCATCATACATACACATAGTTATCTTATCTCCATACATACACAAAGTTTCACACTGTTTATCAATACAAATCAAAATAGAAAGTAAACAGTAGCAGTCCATCAATGCTGGTTTTCATGAATGCCAGCTTTCATGAAGTGAATCAAATCTGCAAAATGAAAATAAGAAAGTTAGAAGAAGAAGAAGAAGAAAACTAGAAGAAGAAGAAGAAGAAAACTAGAAGAAGAAGAAGAAGAAGAAGAAGAAGAACAAAACTAGAAGAAGAAGAAGAAGAAGAAGAAGAAGGAGAAGAAGGAGAAGGAAGAGGAGGAGAAGAAGGAGAAAAAGAAGAAGAAGAAGAAGATGATTACTTATCTTATTTTGATTTTATTATGTATTTTTGGAGGAAGATACGCTAAGTTATGAGCTAACGAAGGTTCTTGTGCTATTTTTGATCTAATTAAGCTAATTATGTCATTTTGGAGGATAATTACCTAAGTATGTAATTTTGGGGAATACAACTAGAAGTAGACGAAGAAGAAGGAGAATGAGAAGACTAGAAGAATGAGGAGAAAAATAAGAAGGATAAGAAGAAGGTGAAGATGATTACTTATCTTATTTTGAGCTTATTATGTCATTTTGGGGGAAGATACGCTAAGTTATTGGCTAACCAAGATTCTTGTGCTATTTTTGACCTAAGTAAGCTAATTATGTCATAAATGAACTAAATAAGCTAATTATGTCATTTTGGAGGATAATTAACTAAGTATGTCATTTTGGAGAAAATAAGCTAAGTATGTCGCAGAACAATAGGGAAAACTTACCGTCGTCGTCATCAAGGATGTGAATAATGGGTGTTGCTAGGGCCGGATTCACCTGGAGAAGGTTGCCCTAGAGAAGGGGTGTGCGATGCGACTTGGGAGTTATTCCGCACCAAATATATTTTGCAATGTCTCGTTAGCATCATGTCACTCAAATGTTAATACTAGTAACTAATGACCATTGAAATGAAACTCACCGTTCCAACCCCAAAAATGTCTAGCATCAGCGGAGGGGTCTGACCGTTGTGGAGGCACGTAGACTGCACATTTGGTTTTCAAGGGTCAGTCATATCAGTTAGTAATGAAACAGACATTACATGAATGATTTGTCTAAAGTGAAAAAGAAACTAACCACAAGGAGATCGTACATGGCCTGGTTAGCCGCCTCATTCCATGTCCTCTCCTCCTCCAGCAACAGAGCCGTGTTCTACGTCGCGGCCCAGTCCCTCTCATCCAGAAGCGTCTCGGTTTCCGATCTCTCTTTCTAAAGAGAAGCCTACAACACCACTTCTCGTTAGGATTGTAATTATAGATGACCACACACACAATGTGCATATAACTAACCTCGATGGCGAGATCAATTGGCGGTGGAAAGGCCTTATCTCAGGACAGGAGCTCATCTAGTGTGCCTTGATCTTCGCGAGAGTGAGAGGACAACGTATCAACTCATCTCCAATGGCTATCAAGCCATGGGGCCTCTCACCACCAGATATCATCACCAGGTCTGGATCCAAAGGTTCCTAGCTCCTGTTAAAGTCCTACCCTCTCCTCTTCTTCCCCTCGTCCTTGTATCTCACGAGCTTGTGGTGGGAGGAGATGTTGGTGAAGTTCTATGGATGATCAAGATCAGACTCAGAGAATGCTTTGGCCTTCTTGTAGGAGGTAGTATGGGCCATGACATAGTGTTCGTACATTGGCCGACGCCTTGCTGGTGTGGCACACCAACCATTTGGGCACGCCGGTCCTTTCCATTGTCGTGGACGGTTCGCCATTTTCTTGTGCACCACTCATCCAGCAACACCTCCCAACAATCTATCAGATCCGCACACCATCTCGTGGGAATCTATAAGTTAGTAAGCAGAAATTTGAGCGCTACGCCTATGTATCAAATCAAGAAAACTATGTACAAGGCCTTAAGAATAGGTAATAACATTCATGTATTGCTCCTTCTTTAGATACTTTCCGCGACACAACTTCTTGTCCTTCTTAATACCATGCATGGAATAGTAGTCTCGAACAGCCTGCAACCGAGCCTCATGGCATAAGTTCTGTAATAGCCGCTTGCACTCGGCCTCGATAACATTGGCCGACGCCTCCTCATGCCCCTCTTCACACATTGGCATAAGTTCGGTAGAAGTTCTGCAATCAAACGAGGCAACACTCATTAGTACAATAACTATCTATATCGTTAATTTTAGATTGTCTAAAAGGATAAATTACCTAAAATCTATTGACCACCATCTGGTCCCTCGTGTGGCACAAGACACCAATGATAATCTCCTCCGGCGGGGCCTGGGTAGCCTGGTTGTGCTCCCAGGTAAATCCTAGGGTAGGAGGCTCACCCTCACCGGGCAACATGACAAACCCTAGGAAATTTTCCCGGCAAAGCACACCAAGGACGGTGTTCTGCTTGCGGACTCCAAGGAGGTGATCCCAACCGCTGCAGTATGACAAGGTCAACACATTAGATATTTGAACAAACTTGAATGCAAAAGGTACCAAAAGAGGAAATGCACTTACTTCTCCCCTTCAGGCCTAATCACCGGCCTCTGCTCGCAGGTCACCGACACGACCGGGAGACGTGTACTACCATGCTGGTACATGGTGACCCCATCAACCACCTCGCCCTCACTATCAGTAAATTAACTTTCACTATCAGTAAACTCATCATTGGCCTCCCTGCCACCATCAGAATGGCCACCCGACCCCTCGGCCTGATCCGGCCAGGTATCCCATTGATATCCCACAAGTATAGGAGATCGTAATAGTTTTCGAGGGTAGAGTATTCAACCCAAATTTATTGATTCGACTCAAGGGGAAGCGAACGAATATTCTCAAGTATTAGCAGTTGAGTTGTCAATTCAACCACACCTGAAAGATTTAGTGTCTGGAGCAAAGTATCAGTAGCAAGGTAGTATGATAGCAACAGTAGCAACAGTAACCAGTAGCAGCTAAGTAACAGCAGTAGCAACAGAGTAACAACAGTAGCAGTGACAGCAGTAGCGGCAAAGTAACGTAGCAAGGACCAGTAATAAAAGACTCGTAGGCATTGGATCGGTGATGGATGATTACGCGAGATGTGATTCATCATGTAAAAGCTATAAAACGGAGAGATAAGTAACTAGCTCCTGTTCGTCAATCTTGTGTAGGCATGTATTACGTATGTAGTCATACGTGCTTAGGGAAAAGGACTTGCATGCCATCTATTGTCCATCCCTCCCGTGGCAGCGGGGTCCTAATTGAAACTACGGGATATTAAGGTTCTCCTTTTAATAAAGAACCGGACCAACGCATTAACACTTGGTGAATACATGAACTCCTCATACTATGGTCATCTCCGGGAGTGGTTCCGGCTATTGTCATTCTGGGGTTGCCGGGTCATAACACATAGTAGGTGACTACAACTTGCAAGATAGGATCTAAAACACACATATATTGGTGACAACATAATAGGTTCAGATCGGAAATCATGGCACTCGGGCCCTAGTGACAAGCATTAAGCATGGCAAAGTAGTAGCAACATCAATCTCAGAACATAGTGGATACTAGGGATCAATCCCCGTTGAAACTAACTCGATTACATGACAGATCTCATCCAACTCATCACCGTCCAGCAAGCTTACGATGAGATTACTCACGAACGATGAAGAGCATCACGGAATTGGCGATGGAGGAAGGTTGATGATGACGATGGCGACGATTTCCCCTCTCCGAAGCCCAGGACGGACTCCAGATCTACCCTCGAGATGAAGAACAGGAGGTCGCAGCGCCTCCGTATCATAAAACGCTATGAATCCTTCTCTCTGATTTTTTTCGGGTGAAACGGAATATATAGAGCTGAGATTAGAGTCGGTGGAGCCTCGTGGGCCCCATAAGCCCTCATGGCGCGGCCAGGGGGTGGCCGCACCCCCTGGGCTTGTGGCCCACTGGCTCACCTCCTCTGGTCGATCTTTGCGCAGTTATTTTTCATTAATTTCAAAACAATTCTCCATAAATTTTCAGGTCATTCCGAGAACTTTTATTTCTGCACAAAAACAACACCATGGCAATTTTGGTGAAAACAGCGTTATTCCGGGTTAGTTCCATTCAAATCATGCAAATTAGAGTCCAAAACAAGGGCAAAAGAGATCGGAAAAGTAGATACGACAGAGACGTATCAACTCCCCCAAGCTTAAAGCCTTGCTTGTCCTCAAGCAATTCAGTTGACAAACTGAAAGAGACAAAAGAAAATCTTTGACGAACTTTGTTTGATCTTGTTGTTGCAACTATGTCTAACTCATAACCAGAATTTCAGCAAGATCACAAGCAAACCACATAAGCAAATGACATCTAGGTCTCACGGTAAACTCATATCAATGGCATAATCAGCTAGCGAGCAAATAATAATAAGACTCAAATGTCAACACTTCAATCAAAACAACATGAAGCAGTACGAACAGGTGGTATCTCGCTAGCTCTTTCTGAGACCGCAAAACATAAATGCAGAGCACATTCGAAGACCAAGGGCTGACTAAACATTGTAATTTATGGCAAATAAGATCCAGTCACAGTCATACTCAACACTAGTTAAAAGCAAAGCATAAAGATGACAGAGGTGTTCTCTAGTTGGTGCTTTTATAAGAGGAGGATGACTCAACAGGAACATTAATTTACAGGCCCTTCGCAGAGGGAAGCATTGATTTGCAGAGGTGCCACAGCTCAAGCTTTTGAAACAAATATAATAATTTTGGGTGGCATGCTCTCATTGTCAATGCAATGACTAAGAGTTCTCACCATCTTCCACGCTACACATGCTATAGGCGGTTCCCAAACAGAAAAGTAAAGTTTTGACTCCCCCACCACCAATCAATCACATTCCACGGCTAGCCGAATCCTCGGGTACCGTCCATACCAACATCAATCCTGGGGGAGTATTGTTTGCAATTATATTTTCGATTTGAGCATGGAACTAGGAATTCCAATTACCGGCCCCTTTCTCATGACTGATAGTGAATAAACACATATCGAGGATAACACGCCTAGCATGGAAGATACTGATAGCCCCTTGTCACCACACGAGCGGTTCGGGCATGCAAAACAGATTATTTCTTGAAGGTTTAGAGAGTGGCACATGGAAATTTACTTGGAACGACAGGTAGATACCGCATATAGGTAGGTATGGTGGACTCATATGGAACAACTTTGGGTTTATGGAAGTGGATGCACAAGTAGTATTCCCGCTTAGTACAAGAGAAGGCTAGCAAAAGACTGGGAAGCGACCAACAAGAGAGCGATAACAGTCATCAAAATGCATTGAGATTAACCAACATTGAATGCAAGCATGAGTAGGACATAAATGACCATGAACATGAACATCATAGAGGCTATGTTGATTTTGTTTCAACTACATGCATGAACATGCGCCAAGTCAAGCCACTTGAATCATTCAAAGGAGGATACCATCCTATCATACTACATCACAATCATCTCAACATTCATGTGGGCATCCAAGACAAACCATTATAAGCTCCTAGCTAAGCAAGCATGGCATAGGCAATTATGATCTCTAAGTTGTCATTGCAAACATGTTTCCCTCACAACAAACCTGAATCAGGCATGATGAGCTAGTCATATTTACAAAAACAAAATAGATCGAGTGCATACCAGCTTTTCCAGGCTCAGACACTTCATCATATATCGTCATTATTGCCTTTCACTTGCACGACCGAATGATGTGAACAATAATAAGAGTGCTCATGCATTGGACTACGCTGGAATCTGCAGGCAAACACAAAGGAGAAGACAAAGTAATATGCCTCTTTACCAGCTAAACAGGTATGCATGCGAGAGCCACTAAACATTGTAACCATTATCTTCTACCTTGACCCAAAAAAAATAAACCTATTTACACGGGAAAGCTCCAACCAAGCAAAAGAAGAAAAATAAAATCTTTTTGGGTTTTCTCAAACTAGACAGACACACGAAAAAGAAAACGAGAAAAAGAAAATAAACTAGCATGGATGATACACTCGCAAAGTGTGAACACCGATGAACAAAGTGAAAGCATAATCAAGAATGTAAAGTCGGTGAGAAACACTTACTCCCCAAGCTTAGGCTTTTGGCCTAAGTTGGTCTACTCCCAAGGATGGTCCTGGCGAAACCCAAAATCATAATGGGGGTTATACGGGAGCGCTGCAGCCACTGCCTGAATAGCTACCTCATGGAGACGAGCAACCTTTGCCTCCCTCTCATACTCCTCTGCCTCTGCTCTGGTTATGTAATATCTCCGTTTTACCTGAAAGTCAAAGAAGGCAGGAGCAGGAAGGGTAATATCGAAAACACGCTGCCGGTTAAATATCAAATGGTATAGGAGGGATTCGCCATCCCTCTCAAGGAACTAGTAGCGTGTCAAAGAGACGCGGTCAAGGAAAGCTGTATGGAGCGGGGGATCTCCTTCGCGGATGGGTACTACAAGAAAATTTGCTATGCGAGTGGCATAGATCCAACCGAAGAAATCCCGTTAATTAGCATTCTTATTCAGCCTCCTTGCTATAATAGCTCCCATGTTGAAACTTTTATCACCCGTTAGTGTGCTCTTAAGGATACTAAGGTAGGGTGCGCAAAGGTGACAATGCTCAATATTGCCATTAATGCATCTGCCTATGAAGAGGGCAAAATAATGCAAGGCAGGAAAATGAATGCTCCCTATGGTAGCTTGCGTAATATCTCTAGTTTCTCCAACAGTTATACCAGAGAAAAAATCTCTAACCGAAGATTTAGGAGGATCATTGAGACTACCCTAAATAGGTATCTTGCAAATTCTATTGAAATCGTCTAAATCCATAGTATATGATTTGTCATAGAGATCAAACAATACAAATGTATCACGGCCAACTGAAAATTTGAATCTACAAACAAAAGAGGCAGTGAGAGCAACATACTGTTCACATTTATCGGAGATGAATTCTTCGAGTCCGAGGTTGTGAACAAGTGCATCAAACTCATCTTTGGAGCCTGCCTCAACCATAAATTCATCTGAAGGCCATTCACGTGGTTGTACCTGCGCGTCCCTTGGTTGGTAAGGATCGGGCTCCCGAATCGCAAGACGGGGGCCTCTCTTGCTTGAGGAGCCACCATGATAATTTCTCCTGAACATATTCCTTTTCTGAAATTTTCAGTGACCCAAAGGAAAAGTGAACAAGGCTGAACTAAACTCGTAGCAACTACTCCCACAAGTGCCTAAAGTCCATATTACACATCAAAACTACTTGGGACCAACTAAAATTAGCATGGAAAGCTCAAAAACATGGTCACCAAGGCAGAAAAAATACGCGGAGTATAAGGCACCAGAGAAAAAACTAATTTGACCAACGGAGGAGTCACTTACCAAGGAGTAATTTCCCAAAAACAGCTCGGAGAACGGTGCTTTGAGAAAAGAGATCGAAAATCCCAGCAAGAGGAGCAAGAACACGGGTTTGAGCTGCGAAACGATTTTTTCTGGAGGTAGGAGAACCAGATGAGGGCAAGAATGAGTGGAGGGGGTGCCTGTGGGCCCCACCAGATTGGGTGGCGCCACCAGGAGCGTGCCTGCGCCTCAGGGCTTGTGGCCCACTGGTGCAGCCCCCAGACAAGCTCTTTGTCTCATAATTTTTTAAAAATTCTAGAAAAAATCATACTTGATTTTCAGGACGTTCGGAGAACTTTTATTTTCGGGGTACTTTTCTACTGGACGCTAAAACAGAAAACAGGGAAAACTAATCTAAATCTATCATTTTTCTTCTAAGCAACCTAAAGTGAAAGCTTGGAACGGAGGTTGGTGACTCCTCTATTCATCCATCTCATGGTCATCTAAAGAAATCCGTTAGTGAGGTTGATCAAGTCTTTTTCACAAACATTTTCGAATTGCAAAAGAGAACGAAGAATTTCCGAATAGTCACTAGGTCACCTCAATGGGGATATCTATCTTCCCAACAAGCAAAGCATACTTCATCTTGACACGAGGTATAGGGCATTCAAAGCTCCCAATAAGAATCGATGAAGTTTTTTCGATAGCATTGATGCAATGTAGTCGATATTGTTTCTTCAGAAAGTGCACCGTATGCTCATTACCGTTGACATGGAAAGTGAAATTGCCTTTGTTGCAATCTATAACAGCCCCTGCAGTGTTTAAAAAGGGTCTCCCAAGGATGACCACCATGGCATCGTCCTCAGGAATATCCAAGATAGCAAAGTGTGTTAAGATAGTGATATTGGCAACCACAACAGGCACATCCTCGCAAATGCCGATAGGAAAAGCAGTTGATTTGTCGGCCATTTGCAGAGAGATTTTAGTGCGTGTCAACTTATCCAGGCATAACACTAACACCGGCTCCAAGGTCGCATAAAGCAGTTCTCACGTAGTTACCTTTAATGGAGCAAGGTATAGTGGGCACACCGGGATAACCTAGTTTCTTAGGAGTTCCACCCTTGAAGTTATAATTAGCAAGCATGGTGGAAATCTCAACCTCAGGTATCCTCCTCTTATTAGTCACAATATCTTTCATGTACTTAGCATACAGAGGCATTTTGAGCATATCTGTCAAACACATTTGCTGAAAGACAGGTCTGATCATTTCAACGAAGCGCTCAAAATCCTCATCATCCTTTTTCTTGGATGGTTTGGGAGGAAAGTGCATGGGTTTCTGAACCCATGGTTCCCTTTCTTTACCTTGCTTCCTAGCAGCGATGTCATTCTTATCGTATCTTCTATTCTTAGGCTGTGGGTTATCAAGATCAACAGGTTCAATCTCCACATCCTTATCATTGCTAGGTTGAGCATCAACATGAACATCACTATTGATATCATCATTAGGCTCATGTCTCAGCATCTGAGACAGAGACATCATTTGGACTCTCAGGTGTAGCAGCAACAGGGTTGCTAGCGGTAACTCCTTGAGAATTTTGTTCAATTCTCTTAGGATGACCCTCAGGATACAAAGGTTCCTGGGTCATTCTACTGCCTCTAGTAATGACTTTAACAGAATTGTCATTCAACTCCTTGAGCAAGTCATTTTGAGGTTTAAGTACTTGTTCTACTTGAGTAGTAACCATAGAGGCATGTTTACTCACAAGCTTAAGATCATTGGCGTTTCTGTCCACACAAGCACTTAAATGACTAAGCATACGAGCATTTTGTTCCAATTGTCTGCTAACATAATCATTGAAACTTTGTTGTTTGGCAACAAAGTTATCAAATTCATCCAGGCATAGGCAAGCAGGTTTATCAAAAGGAATATCACTCTCATCTAACCTACGCAGAGAATTTACTTCTACTACCGGTATCGGGTTATCAACACCATGGATCTCTTCGATAGGTGGTAGATTTTTGACATCTTTAGATTTAATGCCTTTCTCTCGCATATATTTCTTAGCTTCTTGCATATCTTCGGGACTGAGGAATAGAATACCTCTTTTCTTCAGAGTTGGCTTAGGAGGTGGTTCGGGAATAGTCCAAGCGTTCTCATTGCACAAGATGTTATTCAGTAGAATCTCAACTTGTTCTACGGTTCGTTCCCTAAAAACACAACCACCACAACTATCTAGGTGGTCTTTGGAAGCATCGGTAAGTCCATTATAGAAGATATGAAGTATTTCATTCTTCTCAACAGGGTGATCACGCAAAGCATTCAGTAGCTGGACGAGCATCCCCCAAGCTTGTGGGCGACTCTCTTCTCTAGCTTGAGCAAAGTTGTATATTTCCTGCAAGGCAGCTTGCTTCTTATGGACAGTGAAATATTTTTCAGAGAAGTAGTAGACCATATCCTGGGGGCTACGCACACAACTAGGAGAAAGAGAAGTGAACCAGGTCTTAGCATCATCCTTTAGCGAGAAAGGAAACAGCTTGAGGATATAGTAGTGGCGGATCTTTTCCTCACTAGTGAATAGGGTGGCTATATCGTGCAGTTTGGTAAGACGGGCTACAACCGTTTCAGACTCATAATTGTGAAAATGATCAGATTCGACCAGAGTGACTAGCTCAGGGTCGACAGAGAATTCATAATCCTTATCGGTCACAAAGATAGGTGAAGTAGCAAACTTCGGGTCGTATTTCATCCTAGCATTCAAAGATTTTTCTTTCCACTTGCGCAGTAATTTCTCAACATCATAGCTATCCCTACACGCAAGAAAATCCTCAGCTATCTCTCCCTCCATAACATAACAGTCAGGCATAACAGGTAATTCAGGCATATCAGGAGAACTAGTTCTAGCATAGCAGGTTCTACTTCAATAGTATCAGCACTTTCAGAAGTATCATCACATCTAGCAGCAACTCTAGCAATTTGTGCATCAAGGAATGCACCTAGTGGCAAAGCAGTATCAGGCATGGCATCATCAGGCAAAGTAGTATCAAGCATAGCATCATAAGGCAAAGCAGTATCAAGCATAGCATCATCAAGCAAAGAAGTATCAAGGATAGCATCATAAGGCAAAGCAGTATCAAGCATAGGTGACATATCAGGATTTCTAGCAGGAGGTGGTGTCACAAACTTACTCATAACTGAAGGTGAATCAAGTGCAGAGCTAGAGGGCAGTTCCTTACCCGTCCTCCTAGTTGAGGGCAAGACTTTAGTTCTTGGATCTTTCGGATTCCTCATAGTGACCATCAGACGTTAATCCCAAGTGACTTAGAGAATATAGTTGTGCTTCCCCGCTAACGTCGCCAGAAAAATGTCTTGATAACCCACAAGTATAGGGGATCGTAACATTTTTCGAGGGTAGAGTATTCAACCCAAATTTATTGATTCGACTCAAGGGGAAGCCAAAGAATATTCTCAAGTATTAGTAGTAGAGTTGTCAATTCAACCACACCTGAAAGATTTAGTGTCTGCAGCAAAATATCAGTAGCAAGGTAGTATGATAGCAGCAGTAGCAACAGTAACCAGTAGCAGCTAAGTAACAACAGTAGCACCAGAGTAACAGCAGCAGGAGTGACAGCAGTAGCGGCAAAGTAACGTAGCAAGGACCAGTATTAAAAGACTCGTAGGCATTGGATCGGTGATGGATCATTATGCGAGATGTGATTCATCATGTAAAAGCTATAACACGGATAGATAAGTAACTAGCTCCTGTTCGTCAATCTTATGTAGGCATGTATTCCATATGTAGTCATACGTGCTTAGGGTAAAGAACATGCATGACATCTATTGTCCATCCCTCCCGTGGCAGCGGGGTCCTAATGGAAACTACGGGATATTAAGGTTCTCCTTTTAGTAAAGAACCGGACCAACGCATTAACACTTGGTGAATACATGAACTCCTCATACTATGGTCATCTCCGGGAGTGGTTTCGGCTATTGTCACTCCGGGGTTGCCGGGTCATAACACATAGTAGGTGACTACAACTTGCAAGATAGGATCTAAAACACACATATATTGGCGACAACATAATAGGTTCAGATCTGAAATCATGGCACTCGGGCCCTACTGACAAGCATTAAGCATAGAAAAGTAGTAGCAACATCAATCTCAGAACATAGTGGATACTAGGGATCAATCCCCGTTAAAACTAACTCGGTTACATGATAGATCTCATCCAACTCATCACCGTCCAGCAAGCCTACGATGAGATTACTCACGAACGGTGAAGAGCATCATGGAATTGGCGATGGAGGAAGGTTGATGATGCGGTGGCGACGATTTCCCCTCTCCGGAGCCCAGGACGGACTCCAGATCTGAGATTGGAGGAGGTGGAGCCTCGTGGGCCCTACAAGCCCTCATGGTGCGGCAAGGGGGGGTGGCCCGTCCCCTCGGCTTGTGGCCCACTGGCTCACCTCCTCTGGTGGATCTTTGTGCATGTATTTTTCATTAATTCTAGAAAAATTCTCCATAAATTGTCAGGTCATTCCGAGAACTTTTATGTTTGCACAAAAACAACACTATGGATATTCTGCTGAAAACAATGTTAGTTCGGGTTAGTTCCATTCAAATCATGCAAAGTAGAGTCCAAAACAAGGGCAAAAGATTTCGGAAAAGTAGATACGACGGAGACGTATCACCCATCCGGACATATTTGCGTTAGCCGAAGCCTCTGGGCAGGAGGCTCCTGGGTAGTTGCCCCTAGTACAGGAGTCTCATGGGCCGAAGCCTCAGGAACCGGAGTCTCAGGGGTCGAATGCCCGTGGACTCGAGGCTCCTAGATCGAAGTCCCTATAGCCTCCACCTCAAACGGGTCCACCATAGTAGTCCTATGCTCGGTTGAATCAGCTCGGGATGGCGGTGAGGACGGCGTAGCAGTCTTTCTACCTCTCCCGCGGCCATCTCCTGTACCCTTTGCCTTATTCCATGCCCGACCTGCTCTCCTGATGGGCAACGGCGCCGATGAAGAAGGTCCCGCACGTGTCCCGAGACTGTCTGCCAAGACTCTACAGAGAGACTGGGTGGAATGGATGTAACCCTCGCGGGGCCGTAGAGCGATCTGGACCCGCGCCCACCATCTTTCAACACATGCCATGATAAAGAGTAAAAGAAATTAGTACAACATAAAAAATTGAATACCTTACATGAATAATATGTACATATATATTTAAGTTGGGATGCATGCTGCCTCTTGAGCTTGCATTGGTTTTTCCCTTGAAGAGGAAAGGGTGATGCCGCACAGGAGCAGTAAGTATTTCCCTCATTTTGAGAAACAAGGTATCAATCCAGTAGGAGAATCGCGCCAAGTCCAGAGTACCTGCGCAAACACAAAAGAGCTTGCACCCATCGCTATAAAGGGGTTGTCAATCCCTTCAAGATTGATTGCAAACTGAGATCTGAAGGCTGAAAGTGCAACAAAGTAAAAGTGTAAGGCTGAAAATATGGTGTGAAGTATACCCCGAGGCCATAGTGTTCACTAGAGGCTTCTCTCAAAATAGCAAATAATACGGTGGGTGAACAAATTACTGTCGAGCAATTGATAGAACCACGCAAAGTCATGATGATATCTACGGCAATGATCATACATATAGGCATCACGTCCGAGACAAGTAGGCCGATACTTTCTGCATCTACTACTATTACTCCACACATCGACCCTATTTAGCATGCATCTAGTGTATTGAGTTCATGGCGAACAGAGTAACGCCTTAAGCAAGATGACATGATGTAGAGGGATAAACTCAAACCAATGATGAAAACCCCATATTTTTACCCTTGATGGCAACAACATGATGCATGCCTCACTGCCCCTTCTGTCACTGGGAGAGATCACCGCACGGTATGAACCCAAAACCAAGCACTTCTCCCATTGGAAGAATCATAGATCAAGTTCGCCAAACAAAACCCACAACTCGAAGAGAATTACAAGGATATGAAATCATGCATATAAGAGATCACAAGAAACTCAAATAATATTCATAGGTACTCTGATCATAAATCCACAATTCATTGGATCTCGACAAACACACCGCAAAGAAGATTACATCGGATAGATCTCCATGAAGATCATGGAGAACTTTGTATTGAAGATCCAAGAGAGAGAAGAAGCCATATACCTACTAGCTATGGACCCGAAGGTCTATGGTGAACTACTCACGCATCATCAGAGAGGTCATGGTGTTGATGAAGAAGCCCTGCGTATCCGAATCCCCCCCTCCGGCAGGGCACCAGAACATGCCCCAGATGGGATCTTGCGGAGACAGAAGCTTGCGGCTGCAGAAAATTATTTTCGTGGATCTCTCTCGCAGTTTTGGATTTTTTTTCTGAATTTATAGGCGAAAGAGGTAGGGCAGACGAGCCACACGGGGCCCACAAGCCTGCTAGGCGCGGCCCCCCTGGCCGCGCCTAGGGGGCTTGTAGGGTCCCCTGGTGGCCCCGCCTTGGTTCTCAAGTCTCGTGCGTATCTTCTGTTCTGGAAAAAAATATTTTCGGAAGTTTTATTTCGTTTGGACACCGTTTAGAATCCTCCTCTGAAAAGGGTCAAAAACACGGAAAAAACAGGAACTGGCACTTCGAACTGAGTTAATAAGTTAGTCCCAAAAAAGATATAAAAGGCATACAAAACATCCAAAGTTTGACAAGATAATAGCATGGAACCGCAAATAATTATAGATACGTTGGAGACGTATCAAGCATCCCCAAGCTTAACTCCTGCTTGTCCTCGAGTAGGGAAGTGATAAAGACTGAATTTTTGATGTGGAATGCTACCTAGCATAGTTGTCCTGTGTAACTTCTTTCATGTGACATGAATCTTCAGATCCGTAAGATTCAAAACAATAGTTCGCTATTGACATGAACAATAATACTTCAAGCAAACTAGCATGGTAATCATGAACTTTTGAAATAACAAGGCCAAAGAAAGTTATCCCTACAAAACCATATAGTCTGGCTATGCTCCATCATCCTCACACAACTAATTTAAATCATGCACAACCCCGGTATTGGCCAAGTAATTGTTTTCGCACTCTTACTTTCTCAAACCTTTTTCAACTCTCACGCAATACATGAGCGTGAGCCATGGATATAGGACTATAGGTGGAATAGAGTGTGGTGGTGGTTGTGAGACAAAAAGGAGGAGATGGTCACATTGACTCGGCGTATTAAAGGGCTATGGAGATGCCCATTAATAGATATCAATGTGAATGAGTAGGGATTGCCATACAAAGGATGCACTAGAGCTATAAGTATGTGAAAGCTCAAAAGGAGAACTAGTGGGTGTGCATCCAACTTGCTTGCTCACGAAGACCTAGGGCAATTTTGAGGAAGCTCATCATTGGAATATACAAGCCAAGTTATAAAATAAAGATTCCCACCAGTATATGGTGGTGAAAAAACGAGAGGCTCTCAATCATGAACAACATGGTGCTATTATGAAGCACAAGTGTGGAAAAGAGATAGTAGCATTGTCCCTTCTCTCTTTTTCTCTTTTTTTGGGCTCTTGGGCCTCTTTTTCTCTCTTTTTTTGTGTGGGCAACTTTGGCCTCTTTTTTTTTATTTCCTCACATGGGACAATGCTCTAATCATGATGATCATAGCACTTTTATTTACTCACAGCTCATAGCTCAGAACGATGCCTTGGGATGCCTTGGGCATCCCCAAGCTTGAGATATTTCCACTCTTTATCCCTTTGTCCATGAGAACATCACCCAAAACTTGAAAACTTCACAACACAAAACTTAAACAGAAATTAGCACAAGAAAACAAACTACCACCTCTTTAGGTACTGTAGCAATCTTGATTTCTATTTATATTGGTGTTAGATTACTGTATTCTCACTTTTCCGTGGATCGTACCCCCCCCCCCCCCGATAGTATCCATAGTTTCATAAAAACAAGCAACCAACACAACAAAAAACAGAATCTGTCAAAAACAAACCAGTCTGTAGCAATCTGTATACTTCGTATACTTCTGGTACCTGAAAAATTCTGAACAATTACGACAGCCTGGGCAAAAGGCATATCAACTAGAATCATGAAGAATCAACTCAAAATCTTTTTCTGTATAAAAATGAAAAATAATTTCGTGAGCGAAAAGTTTCTGTCTATTTCCAGCAGGATCAAACAACCATCACCAAAACTAGTCATAAAGGTTTTGCTTGGCTCAAACACAAAAAGAAACACAAAAAACAGAATCATAACAAATTTATGATAGTGTGGACGCAACAAAACAGAAAGAAAAAGATAAATTCATTGGGTTGCCTCCCAACAAGCGCTATTGTTTAACGCCCTTAGCTAGGCATAAGGCGATAGAATCACGTATCGTCGTCTTTGGTGATCAAACCATAAGTAGCCCTCATCATGGATTCATAAGGCAAGCTTATTTTCTTTCTAGGAAAATGCTCCATGCCCTTCTTTATAGGAAATTGAAATCTAATATTCCCTTCCTTCATATCGATGATAGCACCAATAGTCCTTAAGAAAGGTCTACCAAGAATGATAGGGCATGTAGGATTGAATCAATATCAAGCACAATGAAATCCACGGGTGCATAGTTCCTATTTGCAATAATAAGAACATCATTGATCCTTCCCATGGGTTTCTTGACAGTAGATTCCGCAAGATGCAAATTAAGAGAGCACTCCTCAATCTCATTAAAGCCCAGAACATCACATAAAGACTTTGGAATCACGGAAACACTAGCACACAAATCACACAAAGCATTGCATTCATAGTTTTTGATTTTAATTTTGATAGTAGGTTCCCACTCATCATGAAGTTGTATAGGAATAGAAACTTCCAACTCAAGTTTCTCTTCAAGAGATTTTATCATAGCTTCGACGATATGATCGGTAAAGGCCTTCTTTTGGCTATAAGCGTGTGGAGAGTTTGGCATGGATTGCATCAAGGAAATGCATTAAATCAAGGAGAAACTATCATAATTGAATTCCTTGAAATCCAAAGTAGTAGTTTCATTACTGCTCAAAGTTTTTATTTATTCTACTCCACTTTCAATGCTTTTAGCATCAAGATAGATGGACTCCGAATCATTGGGGCGTTTTTCAACCAAAGTGGATTCATATCCAGCCCCATCATCATTAGGTTTGACACAAGAAAACAAATATTCTATAGGAGTGACACCAAGCACTTTAAGATCTTCGTGATTCTTATCACGAGAACAAGCCTTTTTAACCCATTCATGTCTAGCACGAATTTGGGTGGTTCTTTCTTTGCTCTGACTCATGGAAACACGCATATCTGTAAAAGTTTCATCCATATTGATCTTGGGAGGAGCACATCTAACTTTCAAAGCATCAATATCACTAGACATTCTATCAACGCTCCTAGCCAAATCATCCATTTTGAGTAGTTTTTCCTCTATGGACGCATTGAAAATCTTTTGCGAGTTGATAAACGCTTCGATATTACTCTCTATATCAGAGGGTAATTTATTGTAATTTCCATGAGTATTGTTGTAGGAGTTGCCAAAGTTACTAGAGGGGTTACTAGGTAAAGGCCTAGGAACATAGTTTCCTCTAAAAGCATTGTTGTTGCCAAAATTATTCCTACCAACAAAATTAACGTCCAAGCTCGCATTACTACTGTCAATCAAGGAATACAAGGGCATGCCATTAGGATCTAAAGGAGCACTTCTACTAGCAACCAAATTCATTAACTCAACCATCTTAGCACTCAACGAGTTAATTTCTTCTATAGCGTGTACCTTTTTACTAGTAGGGAGAGGAAAACGATAGGCAAAAAAGTAAATGCAAGAGATGAGTTTGCGACACTTACTTGGATGAGTTCTTGACTTGATCCTCCCCGGCAACGGGGCCAGAAATCCTTCTGCTGCCTCTTTAGCTTGCGTTGGTTTTTCCCTTGAAGAGGAAAGGGTGATGCTGCACAGGAGCAGTAAGTATTTCCCTCAGTTTGACAAACAAGGTATCAAAACAGTAGGAGAACTGTGCCAAGTCCAGAGTACCTGTGCAAACACAAAAGAGCTTGCACCGAACGCAATAAATGGGTTGTCAATCCCTTCAAGATTGATTGCAAAGTGAGATCTGAAGGTGGAAAGTGCAACGAAGTAAAAGTGTAAGGCTGAAAATATGGTGTGAAGTAGACCCCGGGGCAACAGTGTTCTCCCATTGCAAGAATCATAGATCAAGTTGGCCAAACAAAACCCACAACTCGAAGAGAATTACAAGGATATGAAATCATGCATATAAGAGATCACAAGAAACTCAAATAAGATTCATAGATAATCTGATCATAAATCGACAATTCATCGGATCTCGACAAACACACTGCAAAGAAGATTACATCGGATAGGTATCCATGAAGATCATGGAGAACTTTGTATTGAAGAACCAAGAGAGAGATGAAGCCATCTAGCTACTAGCTATGGACCCGAAGGTCTACGGTGAACTACTCACGCATCATCGGAGAGGTCATGGTGTTGATGAAGAAGCCCTCCGTATCCGAATCCCCCCTTCGGCAGGGCACCAGAACGTGCCCCAGATTGGATCTTGCGGAGACAGAAGCTTGCGGCGGAGGAAAAGTATTTTCGTGGATCTCTCTCGCAGTTTTGGAATTTTTCTGAATTTATAGGCGAGACAGGTAGGGCAGACGAGCCACATGGGGCCACAAGCCTCCTAGGCGCGCCCCCCTTGGCCGCGCCTTGGGGGCTTGTGGGGTCCCCTGGTGGCCCCTGCCTTGGTTCTCAAGTCTCGTGCGTATCTTCTGTTCCGTAAAAATCTTTTAGGAAGTTTTATTTCGTTTGGACACCATTAAAATCCTCCTTTGAAAATGGTCAAAAACATGGAAAAAACAGGAACTGGCACTTGGCACTGAGTTAATAAGTTAGTCCCAAAAAAGATATAAAAGGCATACAAAATATCCAAAGTTTGACCAGATAATAGCTTGGAACCATAAAAAATTATAGCTACGTTGGAGACGTATCAATGCATACGAACTAATAATCGTCTGGATCAATAAATGCATCATCATCATCACTATCACGCGTGTCTTCATGAATGACGTGCTCATCGGGTTCACTGTCATTAACTTGGGGAAGGACTTTCTATAATCATTCAAGCATTGACATGTCATCCATGGGAGTAACCTCTTATAGTTTCGGCTCAGGGGTGAAGTCGGATTCACTGTTGCTGTCTACTTCCATGTTCTGGAGTGAAGAACAACGGTTCTTGAAACGTTTCTTCAAAATACGTGTTTCTTGGAAGAATTCTCCGTCATATGTGTCTCGGTTAATGTGAGGTTCATAACTATCTTCATCTGGGGGAGGTGGTCTAGCATGTGGCGGCACTTCATAAACAACATCCCAACCATTCAGATTCTTATTAATTTGGTAGGCCCATGATAGATAGAAAACTTGGGTCGCCTGTTGAGCCGTAATATAGACATTGGGAACATCTAAATGGGCGCTTTGATTGATTACGACTAGCCCTATATGTTCATGAGTCCTTCTAGTCTCCTTCGGTTGGAACCAATAACATTTGAAGAATACAATGTTCGGTGGGTTTTCACCATAGAATTGAAGTTCATAAATTGCTTCAACTCTTCCATAATACTCGGTACCTCCTTCGCCGATAGGAGACACAACACAATTTTTAGATTTTTAGTCGGGCATAGAGAGCTCTTTGCCAAAGGTACGAAAGCGATACCCATTGATGTTGTATTTCTCAAATGAACAGATCTTATAGTCAAAACCAATAGCAACTTGTCTCAATACGACATCCATAACTCTGAATTAGCCTACAAGTTTAATATGAAATGATTGTTGCATTAGCCGCAAATTAGACCAAGAAATGAAATTGTCATTATTGATGATTACTGTTTGTTTGAACCAAGAGATGAAATCGGGATAACTGCGTGCATGCTTTGCCAGAAGCTCATACTCTTCGATGGAATAAATTTGGATGACCTCTCCATCAGAGAATTTGGCGATGTATCGACTATATCATATATCCGGGAATAAGAGCAGTTCAAAAGAATTAGAAGTTACAGAAAATGTACCAAGAACTTACTCGATATACGGCCGCACTTCTGTTAGGTTGTTGAAGATATACAACAAAATGGTCCGCCATTCTTCCACATCCAACGTTATTGGTTTTGAAGCACCGTGTACTGCGAGGTTTCCTTTGAAAAGGCTGAGGTTGGATCCAACTTTTTTAGGGTCTCCATCATTGTACTGAGGCTTAGGATTATGCAAATGACAATTTTTGGCTTCGTAGTGTGTTGTCACAAAGTTTGCCACCTCCTCAGTAATGAATGCCTCGGCCATCGATGCTTCAATTCTACGGTTATTTTTACATTTAGCTCGAAGTGTCTTCTGCAGCCTCTCAGTTGCAAAGCACGAACGATTTTGCATGGGCCCACCCAATCTTGCCTCCGTCAGGAGATGTAAAATCAAATTTTGCGTTGGATTAAAGAAGCCCGGTGGAAAGATCTTCTCTAACTTGCACAGCAACTCCAGAGCCAATTCCTCCATGTCATCTACCACGTTGGTACGTCTCTAATGTATCGACTTTTCCAAACTCTTTTGCTCTTGTTTTGGACTCTAATTTGCATGATTTGAATGGAACTAACCCGGACTGACGTTGTTTTTGAACAGAATTGCCTTGGTGTTATTTTTGTGCAGAAATAAAAGTTTCGTATTGACGTGAAAATTTATGAAGAATATTTTTGGATTTAATAAAAATTACCGACGAAAGGATCTACCGGAGAGGGGCCACCCCCAGGCCACAAGCATGCAGGGCGCCCCCCTAGACCCTTGGGCATGTGGGCCCCCTAAATCTCCACCGACCTCGTTTCCACTCCTATATATTCCCATCCACGGAGAAAAAATCAATCAGGAGAAGTCATTGCGTTTTACGATACAGAGCCGCCGCCACCTCCTGTTCTTCCTCGGGAGGGTAGATATGGAGTCTGATTTGGGCTATTGAGAGGGGAATTCGACGCCGTTGTCATCACCAACCATCCTTCATCACCAATTTCATGATGCTCTCCATCGTCCATGAGTATTTCCATCGTAGGCTTGCTAGATAGGTGATGGGTTGAATGAGATCTATCATGTAATCGAGTTAGTTTTGGTGGGGTTTGATCCCTGGTATCCACTATGTTCTGAGATTGATGTTGCTATGACTTTGCTATGCTTAATGCTTGTCACTGGGCCTGAGTGCCATGATTTCAGATCTAAACGTATTATGTTTTCAAGAATATATATATGTTCTTGATCCTATCTTGCAAGTTATAGACACCTATTATGAGTTATGATCTGCATCCCCCAGGGTGACAATACTGGGATTCTTTCCAGTTATTACCGTAGTTTAAGGAGTTCATGTATTCACTAAGTGCTAATGCTTTGGCCCGGTTCTCTATTAAAAGGATTCCTTAATATCCCTTAGTTTCCATTAGGACCCCGCTGCCACGGGAGGGTAGGACAAAAGATGTCATGCAAGTTCTTTTCCATGAGCACGTATGAGTATATATGGAATACATGCCTACATTACATCGATGAATTGGAGCTAGTTACGTATCACCCTACGTTATGATTGTTGCATGATGAATGCCATCCGACATAATTATTCATCACTGATCCATTGCCTACGAGCTTTCCACTTATTGGTCTCTACTAAGTTACTTTTCCGTTGCTATTGTTACGATCACTACAGAACTGCTACTGTTACGTTTGCCACCGTTACCGTTACTTCCATACTACTTTGTTACTAAATACTTTGTTGCAAATATTAAGTTTTTTAGGTGTGGTTGAATTGACAACTCAGCTACTAATACTTGAGAATATTCTTTGGCTCCCCTTGTGTTGAACCAATAAATTTGGGTTGAATACTCTATCCTCAAAAACTGTTGCGATCGCCTATACTTGTGGGTTATCAAGAACTTTTTCTGGCGCCATTGCCAGGGAGCATAGCTTTATTCTCTGAGTCACTTGGAATTTATATCTGTTGATCACTATGAAGAATCTGAAATATGCTAAAACCAAGATCTACCCCTCAACTACGGGGGCAGGTAAGGAACTACCATCTAGCTGTGCACTTGATTCACCGTCTGTTATGAGTAAACTTACGACACCACCACCTGTTACTGAATCTGATACGTCGCAAGTAATTGATGATGCTACTTATACTATGTGTGATGCTTATGATGATATTTTGCTTGATAGTACTTGCCACTTGGTGAATGTCTTGATGAACAAATTCCTAGAATAAATGCTGAAACTGATAATATTGTCGAATCAGATGAAACTGAACACTATGATTCACCTACTAGACCTAGCTCTCCTACATATGAATTGCCTAATATACCTCAGGGTTATGTTATGGAAGGAGAAGTAGATAAGGACTTTCTTGCTTGTAAGGATAGAGATGATCTTAAGAAATTGCTATGCAAGTGGAAGGAAAAACCTTTGAATGCTAGAATGCAATATGATCCCAAGTTTGCTACTTCACATATTTGTAGTACTAATAAGGATTATGAATTCTCTCTCGATCCTGAGTTAATTACTTTGGTATAATTCAATCCTTTTCATGGTTATGAATCTGAAACTATTGTGGCACACCTTACTAAATTAAATGATATAGCTACCCTATTTACTGATGAGGAAAAAATTCGCTACTATTATATTCTTAAGCTTTTTCCGTTCTTATTAAAGGGTGATGCTAAGATATGGTATTATTCTCTTGCTCCTGGTTGTGTGGGTAGTCCCGAGGATATGATTTATTACTTCTCTGAAAAATATTTTCCTGCCCATAAGAAACAAGTTGCCTTGCAGGAAATATTTAACTTTGTGCAAATTGAAGAAGAGAGACTCCCGCAAGCTTGGGGGAGGCTTCTCCAGTTACTTAGTGGTTTGCCTGATCACCCTCTCAAGAAAAATGAAATACTTGAGATATTTTATAATAGATTAACCGATGCTTCTAGGGACCACGTAGATAGTTGTGCTGGTTGTGTTTTCAGGGAACGAACTGTTGAACAAGCTGAACTACTATTGGATAATATATTGAGCAATGATAATGATTGTACTATTCCCGAACCACCTCCAAAACCAAGTCCAAAGAAAAGAGGTATTCTATTCCTCTGTCCTGAAGATATGCAAGAGACAAAGAAATCTATGAAAGAAAAAGGTATTAAAGCTAAAGATGTTTGGAATCTACCACCTATTGAAGAAATACATGGTCTTGAAAACCCGACACAGGTATTAGAGGTAAATTATGTTCGTAGATTTGATGAAGGTGGCATTCCTTATAATAAGTCTGCAAGCCAATGCTTGGATGATTTTGATAATTTTGTTGTTAAACAAGAAAATTTCAATGCTTATGTTAGTACACAATTGAAGCATAATGCTTACATGCTTGATCGCTTGGGTGAATATATGAGTAGAACTGTTAACGACCTTAGGTTATTTAGTAAGCATGCTTTCATGGTAACTACTCAAGTAGAACATGTACTTAAGGCACAAAATGATTTGCTCAATGAGATGACTAGTAAGAACAATGATCATGCTATTAGAGTTGTGACTAGAGGTGGTAGAATGACACAAGAACCTTTGTATCCCATGGGCCATCCTAAGAGAGTTGTGAAACATTCTCAGAGAGCTAATATTGATGCACCTGGTCCTTCTAATAAAAACAAAAAGAATGATGATAGGACATTGCATGCTGCTAGTGAACCTGTTATGAAGTCACATGAAAACCCAAATGAAATCTCTATTTCTGATGCTCAGACATGATCTGGTAATGAACATGAACCTAGTTATAACATTATTGATGATGTTCATGTTGATGGTCAACCTAGTAATGACAATGATGTGGAGATTGACCATGATGTTGATCTTGATAACTCACAACCTATGAACAAGAGATATGATAAAAGAGATTTTGTTTTGCCAGGAAGCATGGTAGAGAAAGAGAAGCATGGGTTCAGAAACCCATGCACTTTCCTCATAAATTGTCCAAAAAGAAGGATGATGAGGATTTTGAGCACTTTGCTGAAATGTTTAGACCTGTTTTCTTATGTATTCGCTTAACTGATATTCTGAAAATGTCTCCCTATGCTAAGTACATGAAAGATATTGTTACTAATAAAAGAAAGATAGCGGAAGCTGATATCTCCACCATGCTTGCTAATTACACCTTTAAGGTTGGAATACCAAAGAAACTGGGAGATCCCGGAGTACCTACTATACCATGCTCCATTAAAGGAAATTATTGTAAAACTGCTTAATGTGACCTTGGAGCTGGTGTTACTGTTATGACGTTCTCTTTATATCGTAGACTTGACTTGAATAAATTGACACCTACTAGATTATCTCTTCAAATGGCTGATAAATCAACTTCTTTACCTATCTGTATTTGTGAGGATGTGACTGTTATGATTGCAAATGTTACTATCTTAATAGAGTTTGTTATTCTTGATATTCCCGAGGACGACAGCTTGGCGATCATCCTTGGTAGGCCTTTTTTGAATACTGATGGGGCTGCTATTGATTGCAATAAAGGCAATGTCACATTTCATGTCAATGGTAATGACCATACGACACATTTTCCAAAGAAAAAATCTCAAGTTCATAGCATAAATTCCATTGAAATTTTTTCCAACATTCATTATTGGAGACTTTGAATTCCCTCTTCCTACGGCCAAGAAGAAATATTATATACTAATTGTTGGGGACATGCATATCCCCATTGAGGTAACCTAGTGCTATTCGGAAGTTCTCTGGTTTCATGTCATTCGAAACAAGTTTGTCAATAAGAATTGATCAACCTTATTGATGGATTCTTTTTGACGAGCACGAGATGGATGAATTTAGAAAGCACAACCTTGTGTACCTAACTTTTTATTTTTCTGTTCTTCAGTTTCAATTAAGTAAAAAAGGTATTATTTCCCCGTTTTCCGTTTTATCCGTGCAATAGAAAATATCGTGAAAAATAGAAGTTCTTAGAACTCCCTGAAAATTTAGTATGATTTTCCTGGAATATTTAGGAATTTCTGGTACTAAGAACACACGAGGGGGATGCACCACTGGGCGACAAGCCTGCAGGGTGCGACCACCCCACTCGGCGTGCCCCTGGCTTGTGGGTCTCACGTGGGGGCCCCTTCACTTATTCCAGTACCCATCCATTCCTTCCTCCAGAAAAAATCCCACCATTGCTCAAACCCATGTTTTAGCTCATCTTGTTGCCATTTTCGATCTCCTTGCTCAAAGCTTCATTTGCAAAACTATTTTAGGGTTTTTTTCATTGGTATGTGACTCCTCCAATGGCACAATTAGCTTTTTCTAGTGCTTTATATATTACAAAATCTTGCTGCTATGGCTGTCAAATTTGTAGGGTCTCAAGTAGTTTTATTGCATGGTATAGCTTCTAGGCACTTGTGGGAGTAGTTGCTATAAGCTTTGATTGAGTTTTGTTCATTTTTATTTGGAGTCACTAAAAAATTCAGATTGTTTTTCAGAAAAAGAAAAATGTTAAGGAAAATATACCAAGGTGTTTCCTCGAGCAAGAAGACCCTGAGACTCGCGATACGCGAGCCCGACCTTGAACACCCAAGGGAAGCTCAAGTGCAGCCTTGTGAATGGCCATCGGAATCATTCATGGTCCAGGCTGGATTCAAGGTAGAATTTTACGCGTATATACGAAATGCTGGCTTTGAAGATTTTATTTTAGACCAATGCTAGCAATATTATCAACTCATTGGTTCCTTCATGCGGAGGTTTGAATTTTAATCGAGACATAATACACACTCCGTTCTATTTAATCTTTATGATGAATTCTATACTATGGACTTAGAGGATTTTAACCATGCATGCAAAATTCCACAGTGGGGTAGCTTTAGTGATCCTCACAAAGCTAAATATAATGATTTTCTTGCTAGCATCACTAGGGGAGAAACTAGAAATATTACACATGCTACCGGGGGGAGCATTCATTTTCCTACCATACACTATCTTGCTCTCTTCACAGGTAGATGTATTAACGATAAGCATGAGCATAGCCACCTTTGTGTACGTGACCTTAGTATTCTTAATAGTGCGGTGATGGGTGATAGACGATATAAATTAGGAGCCATTATTGCTATGAGGCTACACAAAAATGCTAAGGCAGAGATTTCTTTTGTGGAATTTGTGCCACCCGTGTAGCCAACTATCTTAGGATACCTATAAATGAGAATAATATTGATCTACCACCTGCTTTTCTTGATTATGAGGCTATGGTGTGTTACCAGTTCCTCAAGAGAAATGAACAACATCTCCTATATCGACTAATCTTTGATAGACAACATGTTGTCCATATTACCCTTCCTGCTCCTGCCTTCTTTAACTTTCAGGAAAAACAAAGGTACTTCATAACCAGATAGGAGGCAGATGAGTACGAGAGAGGGGCGACAGCCGCTCGCCTCCACAATGAAGCCATTCAGGCAACCACTACTAGGGAAAACCCTAGCAGTAGTGCGGGTATTTGGTGTATCAGTAGCGCGGGTTACCGTGCTACTAATTCGGCACTAGGGATAAAGCTTATCAGTAGCGCATCTTGGCACGCGCTGTTGCTATCCCTAGTTAGCAGTAGCGCTTTCTGTACCCGCGCTACTGCTAAGTGTATCAGTAGCGTGTTTTTACATGTGCTACTGTTACTTTAGCAGCAACGTTTTTCTGTCCAACGCTAAAGAGCGTTGCTACTATGTTTTCTCATATTTCTTTTCTACATATTTGCGATGTTTCTGTACATGTTTCATACAGTATTCTAATCATATCATAAACATGCAATATGCTCATCATATCATACACATAATAGTCTCATCATGTCATCCAACACAAATCATGTCGTCACGTCATAATCACGATATAGCTATACAAGTTATATGACATGTCTCATCATACATAATGTAATACTTTTTGAGGCATTGGTTCGTATCCCTCTCTCTCACTAGCGTGAACCTAAACTAACTACTAGTTGTCGCTCGGAAACCGGAAACCGATACACCTAGGCCTGACACTCTGGCCACTCGTCGTATACTCCTAGCGTAGCACTCTTCACCATTGATGATCTATGCACATGCATCGTCACATGATGAGTTGATGATATGCAACATATATAGTTGAGCAACAGAAAGAGATAGACTTGGCAAAAGTAGAAGCAACATGTCATGTACTCCGCGTTTCGCGTCCTCCTTGGCCCATATGGACCTCTTCCCCGCGTAACCACGGCTTCCGAGGTGGTGGCACCCCATGTTTCTCTCTTGAAGCCCCTTCATGTACACCAACTTTTCTTTGGAAGCTTCGGCAACACAAGCCCCTTTGAATATTTCAAATTTCTCTTCCGTAATTGTCAGTTTATCCTTTACAATCTCGGAGTAGGGTTCCTTTTTGTCGATGATTATTGCTTTCACCCTTACTTTCCAGGCAGACAACGCGCCGCTAAACTTGCCCATGGCGCGTCTTTTTATCTTCTTCATTGTCGGGTCTTTATCCAGATTTTTATAATTGATTTCATCCCGGCCCGGGAACAAGAACACCTGGTGCAGCTTCGTTAGGAGGGACTGCCTCATATCTGGTACCTGCCATTGTTTTGCATCGTTGAAGTTTGCACGTGTTAAGGATTATATTCATCGGTTTCCTTTTACCACTACACATGATGATTTTGATGAATATAATACACATGTGCTTGCTTCTCCTACTTGCAATTATTATGATAGAGGAACTAAATCCCTGCCTCTCTATGTTTCCAACACGACAAAATTGCAAGAAATTGCTTATGCTATGTATCGGCCTTTACTTGATGTGCATCAATTGTTCTTGTATGACATGCCGATGCATAGGAAGAGAGTTAGACTTTGTCATTGCTTGACATATGTTGCTTTGTGCTCACTACTAAATGCCAAATCATTGCTAATTAAAATTGGCTTTGATATACCTTGGGATCCGGGTGGATCCATTACTTGAGTACTTTATGCCTAAGTTAATGGTTTTAAAGAAAGTGCTGCCAGGGAGACAACCCGGAAGTTTTAGAGAGTCATTTAATTGTGTTGAGTGCTTTTATAAAGTTTAAAAAGAAAAAAATATAGATGGGAACTTCACAAAAATATAAATGGGAACTTCACAAAAATAGAAGCGATTGAAACGTGATGCATTGGTGAACTGAGGGTCGACCTTGAACACTTGTGTTCATGCTCATGGAAACAATGTAGAATATTTCATGAAGATTCTCACAAAAATAATTATACCCTTGTACAAATACATTGTATTATAAAAATAATGTGCCAAGATTTGCCTTTAGGATGGGTAGATTGCTTGTTGGTATGTGTGGTGCAGAAACAGAAACTTTGGCTGTAGCGCGTGCATTTTCCTTTTTTACTGGATTGTAAAACGATTCTGAATTTTTTTGAACACTCTTTATATCCAAGTTTTTTTATTTCTTCCTATTTTTTCAGAATGTTTGGAGTACCAGAAGTATGGTAGATGTAAAGATTTCTACAAACTGTCCTCTTTAAGACAAATCCTGTTTTTGATGCATTGTTTTGCTTGTTTTGATGAAACTATCGATTTTTATCGGTGGTATGAGCCATGGAAAAGTTATATTATAGTATATACAATGAAAAAAAATAGTAATTGCTTTTCAAAAAAATATTAGAGTAGTGATTTCCGTTATTATACTAACGGATCTTACCGAGCTTTTTGTTGAGTTTTGTGTGCATGAAGTGATCAAAGATCGAGTAAGTCTCAATATGAGGAATAGGAGGAGAGGCAAGAGCTCAAGCTTGGGGATTCCCGAGTAACCCCAAGTAAATATTCAAGGATACCCAAGCATCTAAGCTTGGGGATGTGCCAGAAGGAATCCCATCTATCTTTAACAAGTATCGGTATGTTTTCGTCTTTGCTTCGTTCATGTGATATGTGCAAATCTTGGAGCGTCTTTTTCTTTTAGTTTTCAATTTTATTTTATGAACCATGATGGTATGAGATAGTCAATGGTTGATTTATAGAATACCTATTGCTTCACTTATACTTATTAGAGCATGCTCTTAAATAGAAAGAATTAAACTCTCATGCTTCACTTATATCTATTTAGAGAGTCGACATGAATTGGTCATTTGCATGGTTAGCCATAAAATCCTACATAAAACTTATGGATCACTGAATATGATATGTTTGATTCCGTGCAATAGTTATGTGATATAGAGATGGAATATGTGGGAGGTACTAGTAAATGGTTTTGGTTAGTAAGAATATTGGTGTTAAGGTTTGTGATTCCCGAAGCATGCACGTATAGTCTCTCGTTATGCCTAGAAGTTGGAGCACAGTTTATCCTTGATTGTCTGTCATTGTGTGAAGGTCGGGGGCGTGCGATGGTTAAGTCCTACCAACCTCCGCCCTAGGGGCATGCGTAGTAGTACTTTTCTTCGAGGGCTAATAAACTTTTGCAATAAGTATATGAGTTCTTTATGACTAATGTAAGTCCAAGGATTGTGCGCACTCTTACCTTTCCGCAATTTGCTAGCCTCTACGGTAGCGTGCATTGCCCTTTCTCACCTCGAGACGTGGTGCAAACCTCGCCGGTGCATCCAAACCCCATGATATGATACGCTCTATCACACATAAGCCATATTATATCATCCTCAAAACAGCCACCATACCTACCTATTATGGCCTTTCCATAGCCATTCCGAGATATATTTCCATGCAATTTCAACCGCCTCCGTTTGACTTGAGCATTCACTGTCACATTGCTTTGCATGATCATATAGTTGAAATAGTAGTTGTGTCTCAGCCACCGTGCATCATTTTTATACATGTTACGCTAGATCATTGCACATCCTGGTACACTGCCAGAGGCATTCATGTAGAGTCATATTTTGTTCTAGGTATCGAGTTATATTTTTTATTTATTTTGTGTTATAAGTAAATAAAAGTGTGATGATCATCATTATTCATTATTAGAGCATGTCCCAGTGAGGAAAGGATGACGGATACTATGATTCCCCCACAAGTCGGGATAAGACTCCGGACAATGAGAGAAAAAATATAAGTAAGTAAAAAAAAGCGAGAAGGGGCATGCTAGTTCCACACTTGTGCTTAAAAGTAGCACCATGTTTTTCATATGGAGATTCTCCTATGTTGTCACTTTCATATACTGGTGGAAAATTTTCATTATAGGATTAGATGCACACCCACTTAGTTTTCATATGGATCTTTCATACACTTATAGCTCTTAGTGCATTCGTTGCATGGCAATCCCTACTCCTCACATTTATATCAATTGATGGGCATCTCCATAGCCCGTTGGTTAGCCGCGTCGTTGTTAGACTTTCTTACTTTTTTGTCTTCTCTATATTTACCCCTATTATCTTACTTTTTTTTTATCATTTACCTACTCAAGGATGAGCAGGAATTAAGCTTGGCGATGCTGATACGTCTCCGTCATATGTATAAATTTTTCTTGTTTCATGCCAATATTATGCAACTTTCACATACTTTTGGCAACTTTTTATATGATTTATGCAACTAACCTATTGATCTAGTACCCAGTGCGAGTCCCTGTTTTTGGATGTTTTTTGTATCGCAGAACATCCATATCGAACGAAGTCCAAACATGATTTTTTTAAGGAGAATTTTTTTGGAATATATGTGAATTTTTGAAAGTGGAATCAACAGAAGGCGGTGCCCGAGGGGCCCACAAGCCATAGGGGCACGACCTAGGGGTAGGGCGCGCCCGGGTGTATTGTGGTCACCCTTTAAGGCGGTTGGTGCCCTACGTTCGCTGCAAGAAAGCTCATTTCTGGATAAAAATCGTGTTAAATTTTTAGCCCAGTCAGAGTTATGGATCTCTGGGAATATAAGAAACGGTGAAACACCAGAATCTGGGACGGAAAGGAAGCGCGAAATAGAAGAGAACAAAGAGGGAGATCCAATCTCGAAGGGGCTCCCACCCCTCCCCTGCCATGGAGGCCATGGAAGAGAGGGGGAAATCTCCTCCATCTAGGGGGAGGCCAAGGAAGGGGAAGAAGGAGGGGGTCTCTCTCCCGCTCTCTCCCGGTGGTGCCGGAGTGCCGCCAGGGCTAGGATCGTGACGGCGATCTACATCAACAACCTTGCTACCGTCAACACCAACTTTCTCCCCCTCTATGCAGCGGTGTAACACCCCTTCTCCCCGCTGTAATCTATGCTTAAACATGGTGCTCAGCTCCATATATTATTTCCCAATGATATTTGGCTATCCTATGATGGTTGAGTAGATCCGTTTTTTCCTATGGGTTAATCGTGATCTTGGTTGGTATGATAGTATATTTATTTATGTTGTTGTCCTATGGTGCCCTTCGTGTCACGCAAATGTGGGGGGCCCCCACTGTAGGGTGATGCTATATGTTCATGGTTTGCTTATTGTCGGTGTTGCGGGGGTGACAGCAGCCTAAACGCGGATAAGTGTGTTATGGCGTATGGGAGTAAAGCGGACTTGCTACTTAATGCTATAGTTGGGTTTCACGACCTTAATGATCTTTAGTAGTTGCGGATGCTTGCTAGAGTTCCTATCATAAGTTCATATGATCAAGAAGAAAAAGTATGTTAGCTCATGCCTTCCTTCATATAAAATTGCAAGAATGATTACCGGTACTTGTTATCGATTGACTAGGGACAAATGACTTTCTTGTTGACAAAGCTATTCACTTTTATTACCTTGCAATTTATTCGTAGTTTTATTCTCGCAAAGTACTCGTAGTTTTATTCTTGCAAAATAGTTTCATACTTGTTTTAGGTAAAGCAAACGTCAAGTGTGCACAGAGTTGTATTGGCGGTCGATAGAACTTGAGGGAATATTTGTTCTGCCTTTAGCTCCTCGTTGGGTTCGACACTCTTATTTATCAAAGAAGGCTACAAACGATCCCCTATACTTTTGGGTTATCAGGCCTTAATATCCCTTAGTTTCCATTAGGAACCCGCTGCCACGGGAGGGTAGGACAAAAGATGCCATGCAAGTTCTTTTTCATAAGCACGTATGACTATATATGGAATACATACCTACGTTACAATTATGAATTGGAGCTAGTTCTGTATCACCCTAGGTTATGACTGTTGCATGATGAATGCCATCCGACATAGTTATCCATCACTGATCCATTGCCTACGAGCTTTCAACTTATTGGTCTCTGCTAAGTTACTTTTCCGTTGCTATTGTTACGATCACTACAAAACTGCTACTGTTACGTTTGCCACCATTACCGTTACTTCCATACTACTTTGCTACTAAATACTTTGCTGCAAATATTAAGTTTTTCAGGTGTGGTTGAATTGACAACTCACCTGCTAATACTCAAGAATATTCTTTGGCTCCCCTTGTGTCGAATCAATAAATTTGGGTTGAATAGTATACCCTCAAAAACTGTTGCAATCCCCTATACTTGTGGGTTATCACACGCCATGCCATAGTTCTTTCGAACAAAGAACACGGGTATAAATCCATGTAACATCACCGGCATTACCCGCTCAAGCCATATGTGCCAAATCATGACTCTTGAGACAAAATATTTTCAATTTTTCAAGACTCGGTCTCCTCTTTAGATTTGTTGCATACCAATCGGGGAACATCAAGTGCATTTTGACCAACAAAATAATTTCCCTCATATCTGGTCTTCCAAGATTGAACCATGTCTTTGGCTTCGACCAGTTCTGCTTTCCTTTCGATTGCCACATGTTTTGTAACGGCCTATGACATAGAGTCTCTTGATCGACTCTAGCCTTAGGATTATCCTTTGACTTCCCCTCTATGAAAAACATTGTACCAAAAATGGCCTCTCTGATATTATTTTCTATGTGCATCATGTTGATGTTGTGTGGAAGAAGGAGGTCTTTGAAGTAAGTCATATCCCCCAAGAATGGCTTGTGAGTCGAGGATTGTTCTGAATTGTACCCCTTGAATTACCATGGACGCTCTGGATTAGGCTCGAGAGCATTTAACTGATCCAGGATCTGTTGGCCTATCAACGCAGGTGGCGCCAATGTTTTGACAACTTTACCTTTGGTAAAGTTCTTCTTGTCTTTTCTGAATTGATCATGAGGATCCAGGAACTGTCTATGCAAGTCAAAGCAAGAATACTTCCGAACCTGTTGCAACCAATGAAACTAAAGAGCTGCTTTGCACGTGGGGCATGGGAACCTTCCATGCACACACCATGCACATACGCCGGCAAGTTATGCATCGAGTACATGTACCATACATGCATTTTGAAGTTTTCTTGTCTAGAAGTGTCGTATGTCTTGACCCCATTATCCCAAGCTTCTTGCAATTCATTATTAAGCGGTTGCATGTACACAATCATATTCTTCCCCAAATAGTTGGGCCATGGAATTATCAACGTCAGGAATATGTTCTTTCTTTGCATAATTTGTCCAGGGGGGAGAGATTGAGTGGAATGACAAATACAGGACAACAACTCTATTGGGTTGGCGTCATACCAAAGGGTTTGAACCCATCCGCGGCGACGCAAACTCGTTGATGCCTTGGATGTGCGCTTTATTCGAATGTAATGCGTCAAAGTCCTTCCACGCTTCCCCATCCGATGTGTGTACCGCCATCTTATTCCCATCTGCATCTAGTTCGGTTCTTTTTTCCAATTTGTGCCATGTCATCTGTCTGGCCGTCTCTTCGACCATGAAAAGACATTGAAGCCTTTGTATGATTGGCATATATCGAAGAACATTAACTAGGATTTGGGTCTAGCTCTTCTTACCCATACCGTTATCTACCACAACATACCTGGAAGACTTGTAAATGGGACAATACTTCAAGCCCGCATACTCAAGCCTAAATAAGGCACATCCTTTCTCACATGCATCTCTCTTCTTATAGGGCATCTTAAGTACAAGGAGTATTTTTTCCAAATGGTATAGCTTTGGAGGCATGAGATGGCCTCTCTGCCCAAGTTGAACTGAACCTTCAGAGCCATTACTTGCGTGATGGCATCAAACTAACAAATCTCAGTGTGCTTGTGGGGAGGACGTTTTGAAGACTCCAACATTCCATTGAAGGCCTTTGCAGATTCCTCCATCTCATTGTCTGAATCCCAAGCATCATCAAAATATTGCACCATGTCTTTGATCTTGGTACCATGCTCGTCGGTGCCACGACGAACCACCTAAGCTTTGTTACGTTGGGAAGACTTGCAAATGCGACAATAGTCCAAGTCCACGTACTCAAGCCTAAATAACGCACATCCTTTCTCAAACGCATGTATCTTCTCATAGGACATCTTAAGTACACGAAGTATTTTGTCCGATTGGTACAGGTTTGCAGGAATGACATGGACTTGGGGTAGAAAGCCTCCAAATAGTATCATCATCACGTCGCAACATTCCCTTCCCAAGTTGAACTGAGCCTTCGGAGCCATTACTCGTGCAATGGCATCCAGCTGACAAATCTCACTATGATCATGGAGAGGATGTTTTGAAGACTCCAACATTTCATAGAAGGCCTTTGCAGATTTCCCCATCTCATCATCCTAATCCTGAGCATCATCAAAGTCTTGCACCATGCCTTCGATCCCGTTACAATGCTCGTCGGTGCAACGACGAACCACCTCAGCTCTGGTGCACTGTCTAGACTCACCATGAAATGTCCACATCATATAATTAGGTTTAAAACCCCTCCTCTATAGGTGTTTAATCATTACAACCCCTGTCCTATTTTTATAGTTGTCACACACAGGATAGGGGCACCAGTTTGTTTCATGCACATTTCTAAATGCGGCTTTGACAAACTCCTTGGTTTTTATAAACCATTATTTGGTCATCTCTTTGTGACTAGTGTGACCTGTGTACATCCACTCAACATGTATATTCATCAGTTAATCTAGTTTGTCCATTTTATTACGTCCATGCAACCTACACGCTACTAGGTAAAGATAGGTCCTAATCCCACCCGAGTATGTGTAGAGTGAGTACGTTCTCCATGCTCTACCCCATTTCTGGCAGCACCTCCCCGCTGTTTTCCAAATACATGTCTCAGCAAAAAGCCGAGAGAATGTGCATCCGGAGAACAACAGGGAGGCACTGCCGAAATTTTGTCTTGGAGTGGGGTAGAGTATGGAGAACGTACCCAATCTACACATCCTCGGGCTGTCCGTGGAAATCCCTGGACCATCCGAATGAGTTACAATGATAAATATGCAACTCAATGCATATTTATTGATGCAACCCTTTCAGACGGGAGATGCCTAGTTTACACGACTTGGCATGAAAATGAAATCTACTCACATGATTAAAAGAGCGTAGGAGGTGAAGGTGGATTCTTAGCTCACCCTGGGCTGTAGAGGAAGTAGATGAACAAAGGTGGGATCACGGACCAAAAACTTCGACGATTATGAATCCAAGGATATGAATAGCACAAAGCCTGTAAATTTTACCGAGTGAAAAAAATTAGGACATCACATCACAGAAAGCGTTGACAGTTCAAACTATGAAAAAATTCATATTGCTAATTACATCTCCTCTTCTCCTCCTCCTCTTGTTCTTTTCTTCTTCTTCTTTCCTTCTCTTCCTCCTCTTCTTCTTCTCTTCTTCTTCTTCTTCTTCCTCTTTCCTTCTGTTCTTCTTGTCCTTCTTCTTCTTCCTTCTTTTCCTTTTCCTCTTCTTTCTTATCCTCTTTTCCTCTTCTTCTTCTTCTTCTCCTCCTCCTCCTCCTCCTCCGCCTCTTCTTTTTCCTCCTTCTACTTATTCTTCTTTTGTTCTTCCTCTTTTTTACTATTTTTCTACTTCTTTTAATTATGACTAATTAACTAAAACCTATCACCAATCTAATATAATCTAATCTAGCACTAAACCTAGCACCAAAGTACATATATAATATAATGTAACAATTAAATAGCAAAAAAGAAGAAAAAACATAAAAAAACTCACCGGAGGGCGGTGGGGCGCCTGAGCGGTAGGGTGCGGAGGTGCCGGGGTAGTGGGGGGGAGGGCGATGGGGAGCCGGGGCAGCGAGGGCGACAGGGGCACTGAGGCTGGCAAGGTGGTGCTAGGCGGGGCAGGGGTGGCAGCGGGGAGGATTGGCGAGAGGGGGAGCAAGAGGGAGAGAGATGAGCACATGGGGGTGGGAGAGTGAGGAGTGGTGGGGCGAGGGCGGAAGCGGCGACATTAACAGGTGCGGCAGCGAGAGGGAGAGGAAGAGATATGGGCACGCGGGGGGTGGGATGGAGGGGTTGCATGTGTGCATGGACAAACAGAGAGAGAGGGGGGAGAGAGAGGGGTGTTGGGCCGGGGGGAAGACCATTAGAGAAGGAGCCCTCTTTGCCATCTGCGACAGACGACAAAGAGAGGGTGGGGGCGGGGGTGGCGTCGGCCGTTAGGGCATCCCCTTTGCCATCTGCCTGACCCTTCTTTGTCGTCCGTTGGAAGATGACATAATGGGGGGGGGGCATGGGCCCTTTGTTGTCTACCTGCACCTTCTGTGCCGTCCTCAGGCAGACGACAAAGATTTGGCGATGGCAAACACAGTATTTGCCATCAGCCATATATTTGTCATCCGTTTTATGGAAGCTGGTGGCAAAGAGTATCTTTTCCATCAGCCAGCAGACGACAAAGTACTGGCTCATGACAAACTCAGTGATACGATTAGTGATACAATTTTCATCCTCCCATAAGCTAGTCATAATAATTTTGCATGGACGGTAATCAAGCATAGTGTGGTTTATGTCTCATTCATCTTTAACTACACTCTTAAATATTTCATGCAAGAGTTCGTTCAATTAAAGAATCATCACTAATAGTAGATAAGTAAGCATCAATGAATGTTTGAGAAATGGAGTTACTTCCATATTCATTGGGAGTAATGCATGTGTAGTTAATCCATACTTCTTAAAATTGTTCCATTAGTATTTCACTTGCAAGTGTGGTATTTTCTTCATCAAAAACATTAGTAGAAACACAAGGAACAATCACATGTATCACTACAAGCTTTAATAACATAACCATATAACAAGTCATCACAAAGATACATCTTCTGGGTATATATATATAATCATAGGGTTAATGTTACATTAATGGCAAAGAAAACAAGAATATTCAATCTAGATTTATGCTCCTCGGCAACGGCGCCATAAAAGATCTTGATAATCCCGATGTACATGATTGTCGATACCCCATGGAACATAAAGGTAGGTTTCCTACTCTCCAAATTTTGCATACTACTCACATGATTATCCTTGCACTTTAGTGATTAGTTTACCTAGATACTCTAAAACTAAGTTACAAAGGCTTCAAGTTCAAAGCTAACGTACTATGTAAAAAAGGTTTTAATGAGGTAAATAAAGTACTTAACAATACAAAAATAAATTTTAGGTGTTCATAATAAAAGAATACAACAACAAAAAAAACTTGAGTGTGCAGTGGTTGGGATGAATGTAGCAGTATATGGTGGGAGCAAGTGTTCTTGGCAATTGGCTATTTTCATATATTCTTGGTTGATTTTATTATTTTGTGAACAATTCTAGTGTGATGCAAAGATGTGTCTCAATGCCCACCTAGAAAATTACCCTTTGTTATAACCTGAAAGTTTTCTGACAACTTAAGTGATCACACGTCGTTGTGACACAGAAGTTATCTGACCACATGGCACCCTTCATTGTCACGTGGAAGCTATCTCATGACTTGGAAGACAAGGCACTACGTTGTGCTTCCCTCAACAAGTGTGGTTCTAGGGAGGAGCCTAAGATAGCATGCTGGTACTCTGAGTCCCATATAATAAAATCCGCAAATACTAAGAGTAATTATTCCAAAAACAACTATAGCCATAAATTCCTATAGGGTCCCATTTCCACCCCGATGTCATAATTCATGAACTAAGAGAATGCACATTTCTGTCACTCTGGCCTCCCATCCTAAACTAATAATAACACATTGTGTCACCTTAAGTGTCCCTCATGAACATGTGCACTCCTACACAAGACATAACATATTACATAAAAATTAACAAATAAAAGTTCAACCAATCATTGTATTATTTCACAAATGCCATGGAACAAGTTACTACTGAACCATTGACATAAAGATGTAGTAAATCAAGGGAAAATAATTCATAGAACAAGCCATCATTGTTTTCCAAAGCATTATAGGAATTTATGGAAGGAGAAACCTCTAATCAAAGGGAGAATAGTGTGGTGGAGATGGTGATGAAGATGTTGGAAACGATGGCGGAGATGACGGTTCCTTCAGCGATGTTTTGACCCCACTAAATGGGAGGGGGAGAGAGCCCTCCAAGGGTAGCATACTAAGCATAGAGGCTCAAATCCTACCTGATCTAGGTAGTTATAATACAACCACACTCAGGGAGGAGGGATAAGGGGCGTCTAGAGGCTTGGTGTGCCTTTGGGGGTGTACTCCCATATATATAGGTGGAGGGGAGGGTTCATGCATATGGGAAGGGACGAAATCCTCCTTTGGGTTCGACTAGACATGGAGGTGGAATCCTCCATGCACCCCCCTCGAGTTGCCTTGCCCACAAGATTTCCTTTTGGGGTTGGCCCACTTTGGCCCAGGTGGTATTCCCCCCTTGCCCAACAAGGGGGAAACCAACTAAGGACCATACAATGTGCAGGAATGTTCAAAACCTTTTAAACCCTTATGGTAGTTTCCTGCACCTTCTAAAACTTACCATATAATTTATGTACAATCCTAGACTCTCACGGAACCATACAATATACTTTGGATACCATCTCCTAGTTCTTGTAGATACCACTAGTTCTTAAAGGCCTTTTTCACTCACATGATTCCGAAATACAAACATAGTTTAAATATAGGATTGTGGTGGCATGCCCACTTGAATCATATAGGATCACTCATGCAGCGACATCCTAAACAAAATTTTGTACCTCCTTTCAATGACGTAGTTTCCAACTGTCACCATACATGTGTGTGTGATAGAGGGGATCCATCGCACACACTACCAAAACTATTTGTGATTGGAGGGTACACCCCACACAATTAAACACAAAAGCTGTGTGCAATAATTAACATCACACAAGATTATTTCATGTGAATTGTATGGAATGCGTGATTCATTCCACGATTAAAATAAAAATTGTGTGTGATGTAAATGCCATCACACACAATTGAACCATAAAATTGTGTACAATGTGGGGGATCATTGCTCACATTTGTACTACCCTAACTATGTGCAATGTCTGATCTTAACGATGAGTTAATTAGTCCTAAAATCAGATAGATAATAATCAATTTACTATGATAACCTTTTCACAAACAAACACAACACAAAGCATGCACATTCAAAGTCCACTGTATGATTTCTTTTCAACAGGTTGCTAACATCGCCATATTTCAATCACATGTACAAACGTACACAAGTACAAACGTACTTTCTCACGCCACACAACCAAGACATACAACTAGCAATCACATGTAATTACGTCATAAGTATTCATCGGTCTCTTGTTCTTCAATGACATCAACTAACAAATCTTCTAAGATTTATTATTGTATTTCATTTTGATAAACCAATAGAAAAGGTCGCAAACATAAAAAAAGTACATGACTACAAAGAGAAGCGGTTTGATGCCTATGCTCATCAGCACATGCGATCCATAATTGTTTTGAAACAAATACTAGAAAACTTCAAACAATTCCAAAAAAAATTCCTTGATAAATAATTTGGTGTATGAGCTGCACTCCAAATTTCAGATCATTTGAACATTTGAGTAGACCTCGGCAAAAAGGAGAAATTACACGTCTACAAAAAAAATATAATGTTCATGTATTGTTATGCCCACTTTGTCTTTTTTTTCTTAACAGCTATTCATATGTTCAAATAATCTGAAATTTGGAGCGTACCTTACACACAAAATTATCTACCATGAATTATGATTGGAATTGTTTGTTTGTTTCTTTTTCCTATTTTTTATGAATTTTTGCATTACATACTCAATTATCCTACTTGAAATTAGTTCTTACACTAGTTATGCATAATTTATTTTCTGAAAAGAAGTATTGGAAGAGACAGTTCACGACTTCACAAGAGAGAATTTTGTGATTATTTTGATGTCTTCGGGAATCTTGATTGGATGAGGTCAATCAAGAATACATAGATGGCTAGAGACATCATACTTAGACATAGAAAAACAAGATTAGATTAGTACTATCAGGCAAGCTAGCTAGCAACCAGCCTCGCGGATGGATTCTTGCAAAGAGACACGCATGAAGCTAGTTACATGGCCATAAACTACGCATCCATGATGCTGCCTCCTCGGATGTTGAACCTGTTGACGCGGTTGTGCCGCCGGAGAGAGATCTCGCAGCTGCACAAATGTTTCGTGCTAATGCTCGCATCTACGGCTAACGATGAGCCTCATGGAATCCAGGGCACTGATACGTCTCCGTCGTATCTACTTTTCCGAACTCTTTTGCCCTTGTTTTGGACTCTAATTTGCAAGATTTGAATGGAACTAACCCAGACTGACGCTGGTTTCAGCAGAATTGCCATGGTGTCGTTTTTGTGCAGAAATAAAAGTTCTCGGAACGTCCTGAAAATTTACGGAGATTTTTTCGGGAATAAAAGAAAAATATCTGCGCAAAGATCCAGTAGAGGGGGCGTGCCAGTGGGCCACAAGCCCACAGGCCGCAGCCACCCCCTATGGTCGCGCCATGCAGGCTTGTCGGGCCCACATGGCACCACCGCCCCCAATCTCAGCTCTATATCTTCCGTTTCGCGTGGAAAAAAATCAGAGAGAATGTTTCATCGCGTTTTGCGATACGGAGGCGCCACCACATCCTGTTCTTCATCTCGAGGGCAGATCTGGAATCCGTTTCGGGCTCCGCAGAGGGGAAATCGTCGCCATCGTCATCATGAACCTTTCTCCATCAACAATTCCATGATGCTCTTGATCGTTCGTGAGTAATCTCATCGTAGGCTTTCTGGACGGTGATGAGTTGGATGAGATCTATCATGTAATCGAGTTAGTTCTTGACGGGGATTGATCCCTAGTATGCACTATGTTCTAGATTGATGTTGCTACTACTTGGCTATGCTTAATGCTTCTCACTAGGGCCCGAGTGCCATGATTTCAGATCTGAACCTATTATGTTGTCGCCAATATATGTGTGTTTTAGATCCTATCTTGCAAGTTGTAGTCACCTACTATGTGTTATGACCCGGCAACCCCGGAGTGACAATAGCCGGAACCACTCCCGGAGATGACCATAGTATGAGGAGTTCATGTATTCACCGCGTGTTAATGCGTTGGTCCGGTTCTTTATTACAAGGAGAACCTTAATATCCCGTAGTTTCCATTAGGACCCCGCTTCCCCGGGAGGGATGGACAATAGATGTCATGCAAGTTCTTTTCGTATGACTACATACGGTATACATGCCTACATTAGATTGACGAACGGGAGCTAGTTACACATCTCTCCGTGTTATAGGTATTACATGATGAATCACATCCGTAATACTCAGACATCACCGATCCACTGCCTATGAGTCTTTTACTACTGGTCCTCGCTACGTTACTTTTTCTAGGCTTATCCCTTGCTAAAAAAGGGATTGGGCCACTTTGCTTCTACTGTTGCTGATGCTGTCACTACTGCTGTTACTTGTTACTTTGCTGCTGCTGCTGCTACTGTTCCTTACTACTCCGCTATTACTTGTTGCAAGACTTTGTTGGCACTAACATGCTGTCAATAAGGCTTTTTACTGGCGCCATCGATACAACAGTTAGGAATAGTCTGCCATCAACAAATCGTTTCTGGCACCGTTGCTATCATACTACTTTGCTGCTGATACTTTGCTTGCAGACACTAATCTTTCAGGTGTGGTTGAATCTCACACATTCAGCTGCTAATACTTGAGAATATTCTTTCGCTTCCCGTCAAGCGAACCAAAATTTTGGTTTGAATACTCTACCCTCGAAAACTGCTGCGATCCCATATGCTTGTGGGACATCAAGGCTTTTTCTGGCGCCGTTGCCGGGGATTGCCAACAGCTTTTTCTGGCACCGTTGCCGGGGAGGCACATCTATATTCTCTGAGTCATTTGGGATTGACGTCTGCTGATCACTATGAGGAATCCGAAAGATCCAAGAACTAAAATCATGCCTTCGACTACGAGGAGAGGTAAGGAACTGCCATCTAGCTCTGCACTTGATTCACCTTTAGTTCTGAGTAAGTTTGCGACATCGCCTCCTGCTAGAAATCTTGATATGTCCCCCGTGCTTGATGATGCTACTTCTTCTACTTATGATGCCATGCTTGATACTATTCCTGCTATGCCTGATACTACTTTGCCACTTGGTGACCTTGATGCACATATTGCTAGAGTTGCTGCTAGATGTGATGATACTTCTGAAACTGCTAATACTATTGAAGTAGAACCTGCTACTATGCCTGTTATGCCCGATACGCGCTATGTTATGGAGGGAGAGATAGCTAAGGACTTTCTTGCGTGTAAGGATAGCTATGGTGTTGAGAAACTTCTGGGCAAGTGGAAAGAAAAATCTTTGAATGCTAGGATGAAATACGACCCGAAGTTTGCCACTTCGCCTATCTTTGTGACCGATAAGGATTATGAATTCTCTGTCGACCCTGACTTAATCACTCTGGTCGAATCTGATCCTTTTCACGGTTATGAGTCTGAAACGGTTGTAGCCCATCTTACCAAACTGCACGATATAGCCACCCTATTCACTAGTGAGGAAAAGATCCGCCATTACTATATGCTCAAGCTGTTTCCTTTCTCGCTAAAGGATGATGCTAAGACTTGGTTCACTTCTCTTGCTCCTGGTTGTGTGCGTAGCCCCCAGGATATGGTCTACTACTTCTCTGAAAAATATTTCCCTGCACATAAGAAGCAAGCTGCCTTGCAGGAAATATACAACTTTGCTCAAGCTGAAGAAGAGAGTCTCCCATAAGCTTGGGGGAGGCTTATCTAGCTACTGAATGCTTTGCGTGATCACCCTCTTGAGAAGAATAAAATCCTTGATATCTTCTATAATGGACTTACCGATGCTATTAAAGACCACCTAGATAGTTGTGCCAGTAGTGTTTTTAGGGAACAAACTGTAGAACAAGCTGAGATTCTACTGAATAACATCTGAAGATATGCAAGAAGCCAAGAAATCTATGCGAGAGAAAGGCATAAAATCTGAAGATGTCAAAAATCTACCACCTATCGAAGAGATCCATGGTCTCGATAACCCGATACAGGTAGTAGAAGTAAATTCTCTGCGTAGTTTGATGAGAGTGATATTCCTTTCGATAAACCTGCTAGCTTATGCCTGGATGAATTTGATAACTTTGTTGCCAAACAACAGAGTTTCAATGATTATGTTAGTAGACAATTGGAACAGAACGCTCGTGTCCTTAGTCATTTAAGTGCTTGTGTGGATAGAAACGTCAACGATCTAAAGCTTCTGAGTAAACATGCTTCTATGGTTACTACTCAGGTAGAACAAGTACTTAAAGCTCAAAATGACTTGCTCAATGAGTTGAATGACAATTCCGTTAGAGTCGTTACTAGAGGCGGTAGAATGACCCAGGAACCTCTGTATCCTGAGGGTCATCCGAATAGAATTGAACAAAGTGTTAGCACTGATGCACCTAGTCATCCTAGAAATAAGAAGAAAGATGATAGGAACCTGCACACTAGCAACCCTGTTGCTTCTACCCCTGAGAGTCCAAACGATGCGTCTATCTGTGATGCTGAAACACAATCTGGTGATGAACATGAGCCTAATGATAATTTCAATAGTGATGTTCATGAGGATGCTCACCCTAGCAATGAAAAGGATGTGGAGATTGAACCTAGTGTTGATCTTGATAACCCACAGCCTAAGACTAAGAGATACGATAAGAATGACTTCACTGCTAGGAAGCATGGTAAAGAAAGGGAACCGTGGGTTCAGAAACCTATGCCCTTTCCTCCCAAACCATCCAAGAAAAAGGATGATGAGGATTTTGAGTGATTCGTTGAAATGATCAGACCTGTCTTTCTGCAAATGCGTTTGACAGATATGCTCAAGATGTCTCGGTATGCTAAGTACATGAAAGATATTGTGACTAATAAGAGGAGGCTACCTGATCTTGAGATCTCCGCCATGCTTGCCAATTACACTTTCAAGGGTGGAACTCCTAAGAAACTAGGTGATCCCGGTGTGCCCACTATACCTTGCTCCATTAAAGGCAACTACGTTAGAACTACGTTGTGCGACCTTGGAGCCGGTGTTAGTGTTATGCCTCTCTCTCTATATCATAGACTTGAACTAGATAAGTTGACACCCATTGAAATCTCTCTACAAATGGCCGACAAATCAACTGCTTTCCCTATCGACATTTGCGAGGATGTGCCTGTTGTGGTTGCTAACACCACTATCTTAACAGACTTTGTTATCTTGGATATTCCCGAGGACGATGCCATGGCTGTCATCCTCGAAAGACCCTTTTTAAACACGACAGGTGCTGTTATAGATTGCAACAAAGGCAATGTCACTTTCCATGTCAACGGTAATGAGCATACGGTGCACTTTCCGAAGAAACAATATCGAGTACATTGCATCAATGCTATCGAAAAAACTTCATCAATTCTTATTGGGAGCTTTGAATGCCCTTTTCCTCGTGTCAAGATGAAGTATGATTTGCTTGTTGGGGAGATACATATACCCACTGAGATGACCTAGTGACTATTCAAAAATTATCCGTTCTCTTTTGCGATTCGAGAAAGTTTTGTCGAGGGGATTTGATCAACCCCATTGACGGATTTCTTTTGATGACCATGAGATGGATGAATCGAGGAGTCACAGACCTCTGTTCCAAGCTTTCACTTTAGGTTGCTTCAAAGAAAAATGATAGATTTAGTTTAGTTTTCCCTGTTTTCTGTTTTAGTGTCCGGTGGAAAAATACCCCGAAATAAAAGTTCTCCGAACGCTATGAAAATCAAGTATGATTTTTTCTGGAAAATTTGAAAAATACTGGGACAAAGAGTCTGTCTGGGGGCCACACCAGTGGGCCACAAGCCCTAGGGGCGCGGGCACCCCCTGGTCGCGCCACCCAGGCTTGTGGGGCCCATAGGCACCCCTCCACTCATTCTTGCTCCCATCTGCTTCTCCTACCTCCAGAAAAAATCGTTCCGTAGCTCAAACCCGTTGTCTTGCTCCTCTTGCTGGGATTTTCGATCTCTTTGCTCAAATCACCGTTCTCCGAACTGTTTTGGGGAAATTACTCCTTGGTAAGTGACTCCTCCATTGGTCCAATTTGTTTTTGCTCTAGTGCCTTATACTCCGCGTATTTTTGCTGCCTTGGTGACCATTTTCTTGAGCTTTGCATGCTGATTCTAGTTGGTTCCAAGTAGTTTTGATGCGTAATATGGTCTCTAGGCACTTGTGGGAGTAGTTGCTACAAGTTTAGTTGAACCTCGTTCACCTTTCCTTTGGGTCACTGAGAATTTCAGAAAAGGAAGATGTTCAGGAGAAACTTTCATGGTGGTTCTTCAAGCAAGAGAGGTCCCCGTCTTGCGATTCGGGAGCCTGATCCTTACCAACCTAGGAACGCGCAGGTTCAACCATGTGAATGGCCTTCTGATGAATTTACGATTGAGGCAGGTTTCAGAGATGAGTTTGATGCATTTATTCACAACGTCGGACTCGAAGAATTCATCTCCGATAAATGTGAACAGTATGTTGCTCTCACTACCTCTTTTGTTCGTAGATTCAAATTCTCAGCTGGCCGTGAGCCATCGGTACTGTTTGATCTCTATGATAAATCTTATACCATGGATTTAGAGGATTTCAGTAGAATTTGCAAAATACCTATTTGGAGTAACTTCAATGATCCTCCTAAATCTTCGGTTAGAGATTTTTGCGCTGGTATAACGGTTGGATAAACTAGAGACATTACGCAAGCTACCATGGGGAGTATTCATTTTCCTGCCTTGCATTATTTTGCCCTCTTCGTAGGCAGATGCATTAATGGCAAGATTGAGCATTGTCACCTCTGCGCACCCGACCTTAGTATCCATAAGAGCGTAGTGACGGGTGAGAAAAGCTTCAACATGGGAGCTATTATAGTAAGCAGGCTAAATAAGAATTCTATTGATGGGGATTTCTTTGGTGCGATCTATGCCACCCGCATAGCAAGTTTTGTTGGAGTACCCATCCGCGAAGGAGATCCCCCGCTCCATGCAACATTCCTTGACCGCGTCGCTATGACACGCTACCAGTTCCTTGAGAGGGATGATGAATCCCTCCTATACCGATTGATATTTAACCGGCAGCATGTTTTCCATATTACCCTTCCTGCTCCTGCTCTCTTTGACTTTCAGGTAAAACAACGATATTACTTAACCAGAGGAGAGGAAGAGGAGTATGAGAGGGAGTCGAAGGCTACTCGTCTCCATGAGGCAGCTATTCAGGCAGTGGCTGCATCGCTCCCGTATAACCCCGATTATGATTTTAGGTTTCACTAGGACCATCCTTGGGAGTAGACCAAGTTAGGCCAAAAACCTAATCTTGGGGGAGTACGTGTTCTCACCGACTTTATATTCCTGCTTATGCTTTCACTTTGTTAGCCGGTGTTCAAACTTGGCCACTGTATCATCCATGCTAGTTTATTTTCTTTTTCTCGTTTTCTTTTCGTGTGTCTGTCTAGTTTGAGAAAACCCAAAAAGATTTTCTTTTCTTCTTTTGCTTGTTGGGAGCTTTCCCGTGTAGATAGTTTCTTTTTTCTTTGGGTCAAGGTAGAAGATATTAGTTACAATGTTTAGTGGCTTGCATGCATACCTATTCAGCTTTCAAAGCGCCATATTACTTTGTCTTCTCTTTGTGTCTGCCTGCAGATTCTAGCTTTACTCCAATGCACGAGCATGCTTATTATTGTTCACATCGTTCAGTTGTGCAAGTGAAAGGCAATAATGACGATATATGATGAAGTGATTAAGCCTGGAAAATCTGGTATGAACTCGATCTATTTTGTTTTTGTAAATATGACTAGCTCATTGTGCCTGATTCAGCTTTGTTGTGAGGGAAACATGTTTGCAATGACAACTTAGAGATCATAGTTGCTTATTCCATGCTTACTTAGCTAGGAGCTTATAATGGTTTGCCTTGGTTGCCAACATGAATGTTGAGATGACTATGATGTAGTATGATAGGATGGTATCCTCCTTTGAATGTTTCAAGTGGCTTGACTTGGCGCATGTTCACGCATGTAGTTGAAACAAAATCAACATAGCCTCTATGATGTTCATGTTCATGGTGATTTATGTCCTACTCATGCTTGCACTCAATGTTAGTTAATCTCAATGCATTTTGATGACTGTTGTCGCTCTCTAGTTGGTCGCTTCCCAGTCTTTTGCTAGCCTCCATTTGTACTAAGCGGGAATACTGCTTGTGCATCCACTCCCATAAACCCAAAGTTGTGCCATAAGAGTCCACCATACTTACCTATGTGCGGTATCTACCTGCCGTTCCAAGTAAGTTTGCATGTGCCACTCTCTAAACTTTCAAGAAATAATCTGTTTTGCATGCCCGAACCGCTCATGTGGTGACAGGGGGCTATTGGTATCTTCCATGTTAGGCGTGTTATCCTTGATATGTGTTTATTCACTATCATTCACAAGAAAGGGGTCGGTAATTGGAATTCCCAGTTCCATGCTCAAATCGAAAAGATAATTGCAAACAAAACTCCCCCGGGATTGATGTTGGTATGGACGATACTCGAGGACTCGGCTAGCCGTGGAGTGTGATTGATTGGTGGTGGCGGAGTCAAAACTTTACTTTTCCATTTGGGAACTGCCTATAGCATGTGTAGCGTGGAAGATGTTGAGAACTCCTAGTCATTGTGTTGACAATGAAAGCATGCCACCCAAAATTATTATCTCTGTTTTCAAAGCTTGAGCTCTGCCACCTCTGCAAATCAATGCTTCCCTCTGCGAAGGGCCTGTCTATTTTTGTTCCTGTTGAGTCATCCTCCTCTTACAAAAGCACCAATTAGAGAGCACCTCTGTCATTTTTATGGTTTGCTTTTAACTATGTTGAGTATGACTATGACTGGATCTTCATTGCCTTGAATTACAATGTTTAGTTAGCCCTTGGTCTTTGAAGGTGCTCTGCATTTATGTTTTGCGGTCTCAGAAAGAGCTAGCGAGATACCATCTATTCGTACTGCTTCGTGTTGTTTTGATTGAAGTGTTGACATTTGAGGCTTATTATTATTTGATAGCTAGTTGATTATGCCATTGATATGGGTTTACCGTGAGACCTAGATGTCATTTTCTTTTGTGGTTTTCTTGTGATCTTGCTGAAATTCTGGTTATGAGTTAGACATAGTTGCAACAACAAGATCAAACAGAGTTCGTCAAAGTCTTTCTTTTGTCTCTCTCAGTTTGTCAACTGAGTTGCTTGAGGTCAAGCAAGGCTTTAAGCTTGGGGGAGTTGATACGTCTCCGTCGTATCTACTTTTCCGAAGTCTTTTGCCCTTGTTTTGGACTCTAATTTGCATGATTTGAATGGAACTAACCCGGACTCACGCTATTTTCAGCAGAATTGCCGTGGTGTTGTTTTTGTGCAGAAATAAAAGTTCTCGGAATGTCCTGAAAATTTACGAAGATTTTTTCTGGAATAAAAGAAAAATACCTGCACAAAGATCCACCGGAGGGGGCGTGCCAGTGGGCCACAAGCCCACAGGCTGCGGCTACCCCCTATGGCCGCGCCATGCAGGCTTGTGGAGCCCACGTGGCACCACCGCCCCCAATCTCAGCTCTATATCATCCGTTTCGCCTGGAAAAAAATTACAGAAGGTTTCATCGCGTTTTGCGATACGGAGGGGCCGCCACATCCTGTTCTTCATCTGGAGGGCAGATCCGGAGTCCGTTTCGGGCTCCGGAGAGGGGAAATCGTCACCATCGTCATCATCAACCTTTCTTCATCGACAATTCCATGATGCTCTTAATTGTTCGTGAGTAATCTCATCGTAGGCTTGCTGGACGGTGATGAGTTGGATGAGATCTATCATGTAATCGAGTTAGTTCTTGACGAGGATTGATCCCTATTATCCACTATGTTCTAGATTGATGTTGCTACTACTTGGCTATGCTTAATGCTTGTCACTAGGGCCCGAGTTCCATGATTTCATATCTGAACCTAATATGTTGTCGCCAATATATGTGTGTTTTAGATCCTATCTTGCAAGTTGTAGTCACCTACTATGTGTTATGACCTGGCAACCCCGGAGTAACAATAGCTGGAACCACTCCCGGAGATGACCATAGTATGAGGAGTTCATGTATTCACCGCGTGTTAATGCGTTGGTCCGGTTCTGTATTAAAAGGAGAACCTTAATATCTCGTAGTTTCCATTAGGACCCCGCTGCCACGGGATGGATGGACAATAGATGTCATGCAAGTTCTTTTCCCTAAGCACGTATGACTACATATGGAATACATGCCTACATTAGATTCACGAATGGGAGCTAGTTACATATCTCTCTGTGTTATAGCTGTTACATGATGAATCACATACGTAATACTCATCCATCACCGATACACTGCCTACGAGTCTTTTACTACTCGTCCTTGCTACGTTACTTTGTCTAGGCTTGTCCCTTGCTACAAAAGGGATTGGGACACTTTGCTGCTACTGTTGCTCCTGCTGTCACTACTTCTGTTACTTGTTACTTTGCTGCTGCTGCTACTACTGTTCCTTACTACTCCGTTGTTACTTGTTGTAAGAATTTGTTGGCACCAACATCCCTTCAAGAAGGCTTTTTACTGGCGCCATTGATACAACAGTTAGGAATAGTCTGCCGTCAACAGATCGTTTCTGGCACCGTTGCTATCATTCTACTTGGCTACTGATACTTTGCTTGCAGACACTAATCTTTCAGGTGTGATTGAATCTGACACATTCAGCTACTAATACTTGAGAATATTCTTTCGCTTCTTGTCGTGCGAACCAACAAATTTGGGTTGAATACTCTACCCTCGAAAACTGTTGCGATCCCATAGGCTTGTGGGACATCAAGGCTTTTTCTGGCGCCGTTGCCGGGGATTGCCAACAGGCACCTGAGGGAGTCTCAGACTAAGGGGTTTTCGGGCTACCAGCCTATCTCTATGGGCCAGACTCATGGGCCGTTCTATGGCTATCGTTGAAGGACCAAACTATAATGCAACACTATGTTCAGGATGGAAGCTTCCAAAGCCTTGATGTGTGCTCCAAGTGAAGATGATAATATCGGCATGTTTATTCCCGGATGTAACCGACCGTATGTAATCCTAGGTACCCCTGGTGTATATATAAACCGAAGGGTTTGAGTTCGTACACAACATCATTACCCCTAGCGTTTAGACCACAACATGCGATCTCAAGGTAGATCACCTCGGTAGGAGATACTCCATCATCAATATAAACAAGAGTAGGGCGTAGTGTTTTAACTCCATCAAGAGGGCCGGAACCTTGGTAAACATCGTCTCCCCAATTCCTCTTCCCATTGATCCAAGATCCACAGCTCGGGACTCCCTACCCGAAATCTGCCGATTTGGACACCGACATTGGTGGTTTCAATGAGAGTTCCATCGTAGGATCGCCAAAGGGTTGATGGCTCTCCTATCATCAGCAGCGACATATGTAACATGGACAACTTCATCACACGACAGATCTCTGTGTTTGGCAGCATCATGCTGCACGCTGATCCGATATGACACCTTGGCCAGGTTGATAACCTCAAAACCGATCAAGAGATCAGGTTTCAGAAGATAGAGTTCGTCGCTGACTTCCAGGTTTGGAAGCTTTCGTCCCCCTTGAAGAGCTTGCGACTCCCGTCGCTCTAACAATGTGAGTGGTGGATCACGTCGCTTGGGCGACTTCCTCCCTTGGTTCGGCCTTAGGGCCTGGACCCTTCGATACACTCAAATCATCTTCGACCAAAGACCGCTCGGGCACGGCTTCAAACTGCCCTTGAACAACGATATAACAACTTGACCCCGCACACTCCAAGAGCATGGACTCTACAACACATCTTGTCATTAAACGAGTTACTCGGCTGGATACAAGCCATGGGGATAAATGAAGGTCAACCTTCTATATATGATCAGATTGGGCTCAAACTCGACGATAGAGAAATTTATGTCCCACCTATCACACACTTGGTCACCACAACCGAGGACTCGGACGAAGGTTTTCCCTCCCAACTGCCCGAACTTCAAATGGTCTGCATTCCGGTTTATGATCATCGGGATCGCCTTTCTAGTACAGAATCCGGACATCGCTCCAGAAGAAGTTTGTGGTTGAACCATGGTTTGTTGCACTGCCCAGATTATGTGCGGAAATGTCTACTCAGTAGTCTTGATCTTAAGCCCGGCATGCCAGATTCCACGACGGCCACCGAGGATTCGAACTGATATCCCATTGGGATGCAAAGTTTTTTCCCACCCATCCCAAGTCGAATGCTCTCTAAGTAATTCAGGGAAACCCGATATACGTGACATATCACTCGTCAAACAACAACCAGGGGAAATGGTCCAATACTTCTGGGCTAGATTCTGCCTTACCAAAAACAGGATGACGGACTTCGGCGGCTAGAAAACCATAGCAATCTTCCACCATAACTAACACAATTAAGGATTCCTAAACGCCATCGCCCGTCGCCACATACAAAACTTCACCAAGCTATCGGTCCTGGTAGGAAAATACTACGCCATGGAAAGCACATAGCAAAATCAACAGATGTGCATAGAGTCAATCTATATCTATAAATCCATAGGATCTCAAACGAAGTGCATCCCCCACGACGATTGGCTGAATATGAGCCCATCGAGAAAGAGAATAAACCCCTTGCAGGCTCTAGAACTGTCCTTGACAAACTATTGGACAAACCGTACCTCATACACTCCGCCCTGTTGAACACGAAACTGACTCATAGCCTTCGAGCTTGACGGGTCATTAGGCGAGTCATAAAAAGTGGAGAGGCCATCCTCGGGGTCCCACCCATAATCAGACGCCGAGGAGCGCCATTGGATAACAACATCTAGATCATAACAATCTAAGAGACGTTTCCCTCAAGGAATTAGAGCAAGAGAGCCCTTCGAGAACTCGACCAAATATACCAGGTGGAAGCAATGAATTCATGGACAAACATACCATCACATTCGACGAAGCACATGAGCCGTGAATCCGCTCCAGCCAAACGCCCGTCGCCCTGGTCCTCAACCCCATTGTAGATGGCTTCAAAACCCACAAGGTGCTAATGGAGGATGACAGCGGTTTAAATCATATTTAAGTTGATACCCTAGAGTAAATGCAATTTAAAAAAAATCGCGCATCACACAAAGCCACACAACCTTTATAGGAATCATCCCCGGAAAAGAGGCATTTTGCATAGGACAAATTTGCCTGGTTGTGGTGTTTTGTACCCCTGAGAATTACAGGTCCGAAGAACTTCTCTTTAATATTGTGCCCTTTCACAGCGGTTATCACGCCCTGCTGGGGCGTGACACCCTCACAAGATTTCAGGACATACCACATTACGAGTATATGAAGCTCAAAATGCGAGGGCCCAATGGCATGATGACAATTACAAGTGACCGGATAGAGCTCTTCTGGCTGAAAACAAAGCAGCTTCCCTCGCCCTCGTGGCATTGTCCAAAACCCTCACGGCAAAGGAATTAACCACACTCCTCGCAATGGTAGATAAGGATGATATAATCCTAACTAAGAAGCCCAAATCAACATCCTTCAAACTAGCAGATGAAATCGTCAAATTTCAAGTGCATCCAACAGAGCCCAACAAAGCAGTGCCCATTGGGCTGTTGGAAATATCGCGTGTGGGCACTAATAAATTGGTTATTATGATAATCATCTATTATCCATGTTATAATTGTATTGATTGGAAAATCATGTACATGTGTGGATACATAGACAACATTGTGTCCCTAGTAAGCCTGTACTAGACTAGCTCGTTGGTCAAAGATGGTTAAGGTTTTCTAGCCAAAGACATGAGTTGTTTTTTATAATGGGATCATATCATTAGGAGAATGATATGTTAGACAAGACCCAAACCACAAGCATAGCATTTGATCATATCACTAAGTTTATTGCTATTGCTTTCTGCAAGTCAAAGCATTTGTTCCTAAGACCATGAAATCATGTAACTCCCGGACACCAGAGGAATACCTTGTGTGTGTCAAACGTCACAACATAACTGGGTGATCATAAAGATGCTCTACATGTATCTCTGGGGGTGTCTGTTGGGTTGGCATGGATCAAGATTGGGATTTGTAATTCCGTATGATGAAGAGGTACCTATGGGCCCTCTCGGTAATACAACATCACAAGTAGCTTGCATGCAAGGTGATTAAGGAGTTAGTCACGAGATCATATATTACGGAACGAGTAAATAGGCTTGCCAGTAATGAGATTGAACTAAGTATGAAGATATCAACGATCGAATCTTGGGCAAGTAACATACCGTTGATCAAAGGGAGCTGCATATAGGATTGATTGAATTCTTGGCTTCGTGAGTCGAGCGATAAAGATCTTCGTGGAATTTGTAGGAACCAATATGGGCATTCAGGTCCCGCTATTGGTTATTTACCATCGAGGTGTCTCGGTCATGTGTGCATAGTTCTCAAACCCCACGGTGCATGCTTAAAGTTTGATGGTGATATAGTATTGTTGAGTTATATATGTTGGTGACCGAAGGTTGGTTACAGTCCCGGATGAGATCCCGAATATGACGAAGAGCTTTAGAATGATCCTGAGGTAAATATTCATATATGGAAAGTAACTATGTGGACTGGGTCTGTAGTCTGAGGCTTATCCTCACGGCTTGCCAAAAGGCTTATGTCCTTCATGCACCGCATGGTGCGCCACCCCCTCTAGTGTTGCGTGTAGATGTTGTGAATGTCCGGCAGGCGCGTGCTAATGACTACTCAATAGTTCAGCATGCCATGTTGTAGGTCTTTTAATCGGGACTTCAAAAGCATTTTGAATGACATGGACCATATGAGATGTTCGAGGAGTTGAAGTTCGTATTTCAAGAAAATGCCCGGATAGAGAGGTATGAGACCTCCCACAAGTTCTTCACCTATAAGATAGAGGAGAATAGTTCAGTGAGTGCGCACATACTAAGAATGTCTGGGTACTACAACCGCTTGACTCAGTCGGGAGTTGAGCTTTCGCCTGAGATAGTCACTGACAGAGTTAACCAATCACTACCACCTAGCTACAAAGGCTTCATGATGAACTATAATATGCAAGGGATGAACAAGTCGATCTCCGAGCTATTCGAGATGCTGAAAGTTGTGGAAGTAGAAACCAAGAAGGAGCATCAAGTGTTGATGGTAAGGGAAATATGGGAAACTTCAAGAAGAACGGCAAGCCAGTTGTCGCTCCCGTGAAGAAACCCAAGGCTGGACCCAAGCCTGACACTAAGTGATTCTATTGCAAGGGAAATAGCCATTGGAAGTGGAACTACCACAAGTATTTGGCTGATAAGAAGGCTAGCAAAGTCAACAAGGTATATTTGATATACATACTATTTATGTTATCTTACTAGCTATAGTAGTAGTACGTGGGTAAATACTGGTTCGCTTGCTCATATTTGTAACTCGAAACAAGAACTACAGAATAAACACATGCTCGCAAAGGATGAAGTGACCATGCATGTCTAAATGGTTCCAAGGTTGATGTGATCGCCGTCGGCACACTCGCTTTTCAATTACCATCGGGATTTGTTGTGAACCGAAATAATTTTTATTTGGTGCCTGCGTTGAGTGTGAACATTATGTCTGGATCTTGTTTAATGTGACAAGGCTACTCATTTAAATCAGAGAATAATGGTTGTTCTATTTATATGAGTAATATCCATTATGGCAATGCACCCAATGTCAATGGTTTATTCATGTTGAATCTCGATAGTGATGCTACACATGTTCGAAACATTGATGCCAAAAGATGTAGAGTTGATAATGATAGTACCACCTTGTTGTGGCACTGTCGTTCAGGTCATATTAATGTAAAATGCATGAAGAAGCTCCATGCTGATGGACTTTTGGAATCACTCGATTTTGAATCACTTGATACATGTGAACCATGAATCATGGGGAAGATGACGAAAACCCTATTTTCCAGAACAATGGAACGGTCAAGTGACTTGTTGGAAATCATACATACTGATGTGTGTGGTCCAATGAGTGTTGAAGCATGCAGTGGATATCGTTATTTTCTTACCTTCACCGATGATTTGAGTAGATATTGATATATTTACTTGATGTAGCACAAGTCTCAAATGTTTGAAAAGCTCAAGCAATTTTAGAGTGCAGTTGAGAATCATCATAACAAGAATATAAGGTTTTTGCGGTCTGATCGTGGAGGAGAATATCTAAGTTATGAGTATGGTATGCACTTAAGTAAGTGTGGAATTGTTACATACCTCAGGCTTCCTAGAACAGCACAGCGTAATGGTGGGTCTGAACGTCGCAATTGTACCTTATTAGATATGGTGCATTCGATGATGTCTCTTACCGATTTGCCACTATGATTTTGGGATTATGCATTAGAGATTACTGCATTCACTTTAAATAGGGCACCATCTAAATTTGTTGAGACAACACCGTATGAATTATGGTTTGGCAAGAAACTTAAGGTGTCGTTTCTTAAAGTTCGAGGTTGCGACGCTTATCTCATAAGGCTTCAGCCTAATAAGCTCGAACCCAAAGCGGATAAGTGCATCTTTGTAGGATACCTAAAGAAACAGTTGGGTATACCTTCTATCTCAGATCCGAAGGCAAAGTGATTGTTGCTAAGAACGGGTCCTTTCTAGACAAATATTTTCTCTCGGAATAATTGAGTGGGAGAAAGGTAGAACTTGATGAGGTTATTTAACCGTTACTTCAACTAGAGAGAAGCACGACACGGTAAGATGTTTGTGTGACGCCTACACCAGTTGAAGAGGAAGCTAATGATGATGATCACGAAGCTTCAGATCAAGTTACTACCGAACCTCATAGATCAACAAGGACACGTACTGCTCCTAAGTGGTATGGTAATTCTTTCTTGGAGGTCATGTTGTTGGACAACAACGAACCTACGGGCTATGGAGAACCGATGGTGCGCCCAGATTCCAACAAATGTCTAGATGCCAAGAAATCCGACATATGATCCATGTATGAAAACAAAGTATGGACTTTTGAAGTTTTACCTGATGGTCGTAAGGCTATTCAGAACAAATGGACCTCTAAGAGAAAGACGGACACGAACGGTAATGTCACCGTCTATAAAGCATGACTTGTTGAAAAGGTGTTTCACAAGTTCAAGGAGTTGACTATGATGAGACTTTCTCAACCATAGCTATGCCTAAGTCCATCAGAATCATGTTAGCAATAACTGCATTTTTCGATTATAAAATCTAGCGCATGGATGTAAAAGCAACATTCCTTAGTGGTTTCCTGAAGGAAGAGTTGTATATGATGCAACCGAGAGGTTTTGTTGACCATGAAAATGCTGACAAAGTAAGCAAGCTCCAGCGATCCATTTATGGACTGGTGCAAGCATCTCGGAGTTGTAATATTCGCTTTGATGAGGTCATGAAAGCGTTTGTGCTCATACAGGTATATGGAGAAGCTTGTATTTACAAGAAAGTGAGTCGGAGCTCTATAGCGTCCCTAATATTATATGTGGATGACATATTGCTGATTGGAAACAATATACAATTTTTGGAAAGCCTGCATCAAGGACGGAGATGATCAACTTCTTGTGAAGGATGAGGCGATCAAGCGTAGATGGCGGGAGTACTTTGACAACCTTTACAATGGAGAGGTTGACAGCTCTACCATTGAGCTAGACGACTCCTTTGATGATACCAGCATGTGCTTTGTGCGACGTATCCAGGAGTGTGAGGTTAAGGAGGCGTTAAAAAGGATGAAAGTAGGGAAGGCGATGGGTCCTGATGGTATCCCCATCGAGGTGTGGAGAGGCCTTGGATACATAGCGATAGTATGGCTAACTAAGCTTTTCAACCTCATTTTTCGGTCAAACAAGATGCCTGAAGAATGAAGGCGGAGTATTTTAGTACCAATCTTTAAGAACAAGGGGGATGTTCAAAGTTGTACAAATTACCGCGGAATCAAGCTGATGAGCCATACTATGAAGCTATGGGAGAGAGTCATTGAACACCGCTTAAGAAGGTTGACAAGCGTGACCAAAAACCAATTTGGTTTCATGCCTGGCAGGTCTACCATGGAAGCCATCTTCTTGGTACGACAGCTGATGGAGAGATACATGGAGCAAAAGAAGGACCTTTGTATGGTGTTCATTGATTTGGAGAAGGCCTATGAGAAGATACCTCGGAATGTCATGTGGTGGGCCTTGGAGAAAGACAAAGTCCCAATAAAGTACATTACCCTAGTCAAGGATATGTATGATAATATTGCGACAAGTGTTCGAACAAGTGATGGCGACACCGATGACTTTCCGATTAGAATAGGTCTACACAAAGGGTCAACTTTGAGCCCTTATCTTTTTGATTTGGTGATGGATGAGGTCACAAGGGATATACAAGGAGATATCCCATGGTGTATGCTCTTTGCAGATGATGTGGTGCTAGTCGATGATAGCCGAACGGGGGTTAATAGAAAGTTAGAGTTATGGAGGCGGACTCTAGAATCAAAAGGTTTTAGGCTTAGTAGAACTAAAACTCAATACATGAGGTGCAGTTTTTGTTGGAATTATGCCCTAGAGGCAATAATAAATGTATAGTTATTATTATAATTCCTGTATCAAGATAATAGTTTATTATCCATGCTATAATTGTATTGAATGAAGACTCATTTACATGTGTGGATACATAGACAAAACACCGTCCCTAGCATGCCTCTAGTTGGCTAGCCAGTTGATCGATGATAGTCAGTGTCTTCTGATTATGAACAAGGTGTTGTTACTTGATAACTGGATCACGTCATTGGGAGAATCACGTGATGGACTAGACCCAAACTAATAGACGTAGCATGTTGATCGTGTCATTTTGTTGCTACTGTTTTCTGCATGTCAAGTATTTATTCCTATGACCATGAGATCATATAACTCACTGACACCGGAGGAATACTTTGTGTGTATCAAACGTCGCAACGTAACTGGGTGACTATAAAGATGCTCTACAGGTATCTCCGAAGGTGTTAGTTGAGTTAGTATGGATCAAGACTGGGATTTGTCACTCCGTGTGACGGAGAGGTATCTCGGGGCCCACTCGGTAATACAACATCACACATAAGCCTCGCAAGCAATGTAACTTAGTGTAAGTTGCGGGATCTTGTATTACGGAACGAGTAAAGAGACTTGCCGGTAAACGAGATTGAAATAGGTATGCGGATACTGACGATCGAATCTCGGGCAAGTAACATACCGAAGGACAAAGGGAATGACATACGGGATTATACGAATCCTTGGCACTGAGGTTCAAACGATAAGATCTTCGTAGAATATGTAGGATCCAATATGGGCATCCAGGTCCCGCTATTGGATATTGACCGAGGAGTCTCTCGGGTCATGTCTACATAGTTCTCGAACCCGCAGGGTCTGCACACTTAAGGTTCGACGTTGTTTTATGCGTATTTGAGTTATATGGTTGGTTACCGAATGTTGTTCGGAGTCCCGGATGAGATCACGGACGTCACGAGGGTTTCCGGAATGGTCCGGAAACGAAGATTGATATATAGGATGACCTCATTTGATTACCGGAAGGTTTTCGGAGTTACCGGGAATGTACCGGGAATGACGAATGGGTTCCGGGAGTTCACCGGAAGGGGGCAACCCACTCTGGGGAAGCCCATAGGTATTTGTGGGGGTCACACCAGCCCTTAGTGGGCTGGTGGGACAGCCCACCAAATCCTATGCACCAAGGAAGAAAAATCAAAGAAAGAAAAAAAAGAGAGGAAGAAGTGGGAAGGGGGAAGGACTCCCTCCCACCAAACCAAGTAGGACTCGGTTTGGGGGGGGAGAGTCCTCCCCCCTGGCTCGGCCGACCCCTTGGGGTTCCCTTGGACCCCAAGGCAAGGTCCCCCTCCCTCCTCCATTATATATGGGGCTTTTAGGGCAGATTTGAGACGACTTTCTCACGGCTGCCCGACCACATACCTCCATAGTTTTTCCTCTAGATCGTGTTTCCGCGGAGCTCGGGCGGAGCCCTGCTGAGACAAGATCATCACCAACCTCCGGAGCGCCGTCACGCTGCCGGAGAACTCTTCTACCTCTCCGTCTCTCTTGCTGGATCAAGAAGGCCGAGATCATCGTCGAGCTGTACGTGTGCTGAATGCGGAGGTGCCGTCCGTTCGGTACTAGATCGTGGGACTGATCGCGGGATTGTTCGCGGGGCGGATCGAGGGACGTGAGGACGTTCCACTACATCAACCGCGATCTCTAATCACTTCTGCTGTACGATCTACAAGGGTACGTAGATCACTCATCCCCTCTCGTAGATGGACATCACCATGATAGGTCTTCGTGCGCGTAGGAAAATTTTTGTTTCCCATGCGACGTTCCCCAACAGTGGCATCATGAGCTAGGTTCATGCGTAGATGTCTTCTCGAGTAGAACACAAAAGGTTTTGTGGGCGGTGATGTGCGTTTTGCTGCCCTCCTTAGTCTTTTCTTGATTCCGCGGTATTGTTGGATTGAAGCGGCTTGGACCGACATTACTCGTACGCTTACGAGAGACTGGTTTCATCGTTACGAGTAACCCCCTTTGCTCAAAGATGACTGGCAAGTGACGTTTTCTCCAACTTTAGTTGAATCGGATTTGACCGAGGAGGTCCTTGGATGAGGTTAAATAGCAACTCATATATCTCCGTTGTGGTGTTTGCGTAAGTAAGATGCGATCCTACTAGATACCCTTGGTCACCACGTAAAACATGCAACAACAAAATTAGAGGACGTCTAACTTGTTTTTGCAGGGTATGATTGTGATGTGATATGGCCAATGATGTGATGTGATATATTGGATGTATGAGATGATCATGTTGTAATAGAAATATCGACTTGCACGTCGATGGTACGGCAACCGGCAGGAGCCATAGGGTTGTCTTTATACTAACATATGTGCTTGCAGATGCGTTTACTATTTTGCTAGGATGTAGCTTTAGTAGTGATAGCATAAGTAGCACGACAACCCCGATGGCGACACGTTGATGGAGATCATGGTAAGGCGCCGGTGACAAGAAGATCGTGCCGGTGCTTTGGTGATGGAGATCAAGAAGCACGTGATGATGGCCATATCATGTCACTTATGAATTGCATGTGATGTTAATCCTTTTATGCACCTTATTTTGCTTAGAACGACGGTAGCATTATGAGGTGATCTCTCACTAAAATTTCAATACGAAATTGTGTTCTCCCCGACTGTGCACCGTTGCTACAGTTCGTCGTTTCGAGACACCACGTGATGATCGGGTGTGATAGACTCAACGTTCACATACAACGGGTGCAAAACAGTTGCGCACGCGGAACACTCGGGTTAAGCTTGACGAGCCTAGCATGTGCAGACATGGCCTCGGAACACATGAGACCGAAAGGTCGATCATGAATCATATAGATGATATGATTAGCATAGGGATGCTTACCACTGAAACTACTCCCGACTCACGTGATGATCGGACTTGGGATAGTGTAGGTGGATCATGAACCACTCAAATGACTAGAGAGATGTACTTTTTGAGTGGGAGTTTAGCATGTAATTTTATTAAGTTGAACTCTAATTATCTTGAACATAGTCTAAGTCCACTTTGAATATATTTGTGTTGTAGATCATGGCTCACGCAAGTGTCATCCTCAATTTTAATACGTTCCTAGAGAAAGCTAAGTTGAAAGATGATGGAAGCAACTTTGTAGACTGGGCTCGTAATCTTAAGCTAATCTTACAAGCTGGTAAGAAGGATTATGTCCTTAATGCCGCGCTAGGAGATGAACCACCCGCTACGGCTGATCAGGATGTTAAGAACGCTTGGTTAGCGCGTAAGGAGGACTACTCAATAGTTCAATGTGCAGTCTTGTATGGCTTAGAACCGGGACTTCAACGTCGCTTTGAGCGTCATGGAGCATTTGAGATGTTCCAGGAGTTGAAGTTCATCTTTCAGAAGAACGCCCGGATCGAGAGGTATGAGACCTTCGATAAATTCTATGCTTGCAAGATGGAGGAAAACTCGTCTGTCAGTGAACATGTGCTCAAAATGTCTGGGTACTCAAACCGTCGAGCTGAACTGGGGATTTAACTCCCGCAAGAAGCTATCACTGACAGAATCCTCCAATCACTGCCGCCAAGCTATAAAAGCTTTGTGTTGAACTACAACATGCAAGGGATGAACAAGTCTCCCGGCGAGTTGTTTGCGATGCTGAAAGTCGCAGAGTCTGAACTCCGTAAAGAACATCAAGTGTTGATGGTGAGCAAGACCACTAGTTTCAAGAGAAACGGCAAAGGCAAGAAGGGCAATTCGAAGAAGAGCGGCAAGCCTGTTGCCAATCCGCCGAAGAAACCCAAGGCTGGACCTAAGCCTGAAACAGAGTGCTTCTATTGCAAGGGTATGGGTCACTGGAAGCGCAATTGCCCCAAGTATCTGGAAGATAAGAAGGCGGGCAAAGAAAAATCAGGTATATTTGATATACATGTTATTGATGTGTACTTAACCAGCTCTCGTAGTAGTGCCTGGGTATTCGATACCGGTTCTGTTGCTCACATTTGCAACTCGAAGCAGGAACTGCGGAATAGACGGAGGCTGGCGAAAGACGAAGTGACGATGCGCGTAGGAAACGGTTCCAAGGTTGATGCAATCGCCGTCGGCACCGTGTCACTTCAACTACCATCGGGATTAGTGATGAACTTAAATCATTGTTATTTAGTGCCTGCGTTGAGCATGAACATTATATCTGGATCTTGTTTATTGCGAGACGGTTACTCTTTTAAGTCTGAGAATAATGATTGTTCTATTTCTATGAGTAACATCTTTTATGGTCATGCACCGAATGTGAGAGGATTGTTCATATTGAATCTCGATAGCGATACGCATATACATAACATTGAGACCAAAAGAGTTAGAGTAAACAATGATAGCGCCATATTTTTGTGGCACTGCCGCTTGGGTCATATTGGTGTAAAGCGCATGAAGAAACTCCATGCTGATGGACTTTTGGAGTCACTTGACTTTGATTCACTTGACACGTGCGAACCATGCCTCATGGGCAAGATGACTAAAACTCCGTTCTCTGGAACAATGGAGCGTGCAAGTGACTTGTTGGAAATCATACATACCGATGTGTGTGGTCCGATGAGCGTGGAGGCACGCGGCGGATATCGTTATTTTCTCACCTTCACTGACGATTTGAGTAGATATGGTTACGTCTACTTAATGAAGCACAAGTCTGAAACATTTGAAAAGTTCAAGCAATTTCAGAGTGAAGTAGAAAATCATGGTAACAAGAAGATCAAGTTCCTACGGTCTGATCGTGGGGGTGAATATCTGAGTTTCGAGTTTCGTACTCACTTAAGACAATGTGGAATTGTTTCGCAGTTAACACCGCCTGGAACACCACAGCGTAATGGTGTGTCTGAACGTCATAATCGTACTTTATTAGAAATGGTGCGATCTATGATGTCTCTTACTGATTTGCCGTTATCGTTTTGGGGTTATGCATTAGAAACAGCTGCATTCACTTTAAATAGGGCACCATCGAAATCCGTTGAGACGACACCATACGAACTGTGGTATGGCAAAAGGCCAAAGTTGTCGTTTCTTAAAGTTTGGGGATGTGATGCTTATGTCAAAAAGCTTCAGCCTGAAAAGCTGGAACCCAAAGCGGAAAAGTGCGTCTTCATAGGCTACCCAAAAGAGACAGTTGGGTACACCTTCTATCTCAAATCCGAGGGCAAAGTGTTTGTTGCTAAGAACGAAACTTTTCTCGAGAAGGAGTTTCTCTCGAGAGAATTGAGTGGGAGGAAGATAGAACTTGACGAGGTTGTCGAACCTCTCATCCCTCTGGATGGTGGCGCAGGGCAAGGGGAAACCCCTGTGATTGCGACGCCGGTTGAGGAGGAAGTTAATGATGATGATCATGAAACTCCAGTTCAAGTTTCTGTTGAACCACGCAGGTCGACGAGATCACGCGCTGCTCCAGAGTGGTACGGTAATCCCGTCTTGACAATCATGTTGTTAGACAACAATGAACCTGCAAATTATGAAGAAGCAATGGTGGGCCCAGATTCCAACAAATGGCTAGAAGCCATGAAATCCGACATAGGATCCATGTATGAGAACAAAGTATGGACTTTGGAGATACTACCTGAGGGCCGCAAGGCTATTCAGAACAAATGGATCTTTAAGAAGAAGACGGACGCTGACGGTAATGTGACCGTTTATAAAGCACGACTTGTGGCAAAGGGTTTTTCACAAGTTCCAGGAATTGACTATGATGAGACTTTCTCTCCCGTAGCGATGCTTAAGTCCGTCAGAATCATGTTAGCAATAGCTGCATTTTTCGATTATGAAATTTGGCAGATGGATGTCAAAACGGCGTTCCTTAACGGTTTCCTTAAGGAAGAGTTGTATATGATGCAACCCGAAGGTTTTGTCGATCCTAAAAATGCTGACAAGGTGTGCAAGCTCCAGCGATCCATTTATGGACTGGTGCAAGCATCTCGGAGTTGGAACAAACGCTTTGATGAGGTGATCAAAGCATTTGGGTTTATACAAGTGGTTAGAGAATCTTGTATTTACAAGAAAGTGAGTGGGAGCTCTGTGGCGTTTCTAATATTATATGTGGATGACATATTACTGATCGGAAACAACGTAGAGCTTTTGGAGAGCATAAAAGGTTACTTGAATAAAAGTTTCTCTATAAAGGACCTAGGAGAAGCTGCTTACATTCCAGGCATTAAGATCTATAGGGATAGATCAAAACACCTGATAGGACTTTCACAAAGCACATACCTTGATAAAGTTTTGAAGAGGTTCAAAATGGAACAGTCCAAGAAAGGGTTCTTGCCAGTGTTACAAGGTACGAGATTGAGTAAGACTCAGTGCCCAGCAACTGATGAAGATAGAGAGCATATGCGCTCCGTCCCCTATGCTTCAGCCATAGGCTCTATCATGTATGCGATGCTGTGCACTAGACCGGATGTTAGCCTGGCCATAAGTATGGCAGGCAGGTTCCAGAGTAATCCAGGAGTGGATCACTGGACAGCGGTCAAGAATATCCTAAAGTACCTGAAAAGGACTAAGGAGATGTTTCTCGTGTATGGAGGTGACGAAGAGCTCGCCGTAAAAGGTTACGTCGACGCAAGCTTTGACACAGATCCGGACGACTCTAAGTCGCAAACCGGATACGTATTTATTCTTAATGGGGGTGCAGTAAGCTGGTGCAGTTCCAAGCAAAGCGTCGTAGCAGATTCTACATGTGAAGCAGAGTACATGGCTGCCTCGGAGGCGGCTAAGGAGGGTGTCTGGATGAAACAGTTCATGACGGATCTTGGAGTGGTGCCAAGTGCACTGGATCCAATAACCTTGTTCTGTGACAACACTGGTGCCATTGCCTTAGCAAAGGAACCAAGGATTCACAAGAAGACCAGACACATCAAACGACGCTTCAACCTCATCCGCGACTACGTCGAGGAGGAGGATGTAAATATATGCAAAGTGCACACGGATCTGAATGTAGCAGACCCGCTGACTAAACCTCTTCCACGGCCAAAACATGATCGACACCAGAACTGTATGGGTGTTAGATTTATTACAATGTAATTCACATGGTGATGTGAGGGCTAGATTATTGACTCTAGTGCAAGTGGGAGACTGTTGGAATTATGCCCTAGAGGCAATAATAAATGTATAGTTATTATTATAATTCCTGTATCAAGATAATAGTTTATTATCCATGCTATAATTGTATTGAATGAAGACTCATTTACATGTGTGGATACATAGACAAAACACCGTCCCTAGCATGCCTCTAGTTGGCTAGCCAGTTGATCGATGATAGTCAGTGTCTTCTGATTATGAACAAGGTGTTGTTACTTGATAACTGGATCACGTCATTGGGAGAATCACGTGATGGACTAGACCCAAACTAATAGACGTAGCATGTTGATCGTGTCATTTTGTTGCTACTGTTTTCTGCATGTCAAGTATTTATTCCTATGACCATGAGATCATATAACTCACTGACACCGGAGGAATACTTTGTGTGTATCAAATGTCGCAACGTAACTGGGTGACTATAAAGATGCTCTACAGGTATCTCCGAAGGTGTTAGTTGAGTTAGTATGGATCAAGACTGGGATTTGTCACTCCGTGTGACGGAGAGGTATCTCGGGGCCCACTCGGTAATACAACATCACACATAAGCCTTGCAAGCAATGTAACTTAGTGTAAGTTGCGGGATCTTGTATTACGGAACGAGTAAAGAGACTTGCCGGTAAACGAGATTGAAATAGGTATGCGGATACTGACGATCGAATCTCGGGCAAGTAACATACCGAAGGACAAAGGGAATGACATACGGGATTATACGAATCCTTGGCACTGAGGTTCAAACGATAAGATCTTCGTAGAATATGTAGGATCCAATATGGGCATCCAGGTCCCGCTATTGGATATTGACCGAGGAGTCTCTCGGGTCATGTCTACATAGTTCTCGAACCCGCAGGGTCTGCACACTTAAGGTTCGACGTTGTTTTATGCGTATTTGAGTTATATGGTTGGTTACCGAATGTTGTTCGGAGTCCCGGATGAGATCACGAACGTCACGAGGGTTTCCGGAATGGTCCGGAAACGAAGATTGATATATAGGATGACCTCATTTGATTACCGGAAGGTTTTCGGAGTTACCGGGAATGTACCGGGAATGACGAATGGGTTCCGGGAGTTCACCGGAAGGGGGCAACCCACTCCGGGGAAGCCCATAGGTATTTGTGGGGGTCACACAAGCCCTTAGTGGGCTGGTGGGACAGCCCACCAAATCCTATGCGCCAAGGAAGAAAAATCAAAGAAAGAAAAAAAAGAGAGGAAGAAGTGGGAAGGGGGAAGGACTCCCTCCCACCAAACCAAGTAGGACTCGGTTTGGGGGGGAGAGTCCTCCCCCCTGGCTCGGCTGACCCCTTGGGGTTCCCTTGGACCCCAAGGCAAGGTCCCCCTCCCTCCTCCTATATATATGGGGCTTTTAGGGCAGATTTGAGACGACTTTCTCACGGCTGCCCGACCACATACCTCCATAGTTTTTCCTCTAGATCGTGTTTCCGCGGAGCTCGGGCGGAGCCCTGCTGAGACAAGATCATCACCAACCTCCGGAGCGCCGTCACGCTGCTGGAGAACTCTTCTACCTCTCCGTCTCTCTTGCTGGATCAAGAAGGCCGAGATCATCGTCGAGCTGTACGTGTGCTGAACGCGGAGGTGCCGTCCGTTCGGTACTAGATCGTGGGACTGATCGCGGGATTGTTCGCGGGGCGGATCGAGGGACGTGAGGACGTTCCACTACATCAACCGCGATCTCTAATCGCTTCTGCTGTACGATCTACAACGGTACGTAGATCACTCATCCCCTCTCGTAGATGGACATCACCATGTTAGGTCTTCATGCGCGTAGGAAAATTTTTGTTTCCCATGCGACGTTCCCCAACAGTTTTAGTGCTACTAGGCACGAGGATGGAGAGGTTAGCCTTGGTGGGCAGGTGGTATCGAAGAGAGACATGTTTCTATATTTGGGGTCCATGTTGCAGAAGGATGGCGATATCGATGAAGACGTGGGCCACCGAATCAAGGATGGGTGGATGAAGTGGCGCAAAGCTTCTGGCGTACTCTGTGACAATATACGAGAGAGACTTGGGGTGGCACCGATTGAAGAGAAGCTGGTCCAGCATCGTCTCAGATGGTTTGGACATATTCAACGGAGGCCACCGGAAGCAGCGGTGCATAGCGGACGGATAAAGCATGCTGAGAATGTTAAGAGGGGTCGTGGTAGACCAAACTTGACATGGGAGGAGTCCGTTAAGAGAGACCTGAAGGTTTGGTATATCGACAAACACTTAGCCATGGACAGGGATGCGTGGAAGTTAGCTATCCACGTTCCAGAGCCATGACTTGGCTTCGAGATCTTATGGGTTTCAACTCTAGCCTACCCCAACTTGTTTGGGACTAAAAGGCTTGGTTGTTGTTGTTGTTGTTGTTGTTGTGAAGATATATTTGAACAAGAGTTTTTCAATGAAAGACCTCGGAGAAGCTGCTTACATACCAGACATCAAGATGTATAGAGATAGATCGATGCGCTTAATAGGACTTTCACAAAGCGCATACCTTGATAAGGTTTCGAAGAAGCTCAAAACAGATCAATCCAAGAATGGGTTCTTACCTATCCTACAAGGTGTGAAGTTGAGTAAGACTCAATGCCCATCAACTACAGATTATAGCTAAAAGATGAGTGTCATCCCCTATGCCTCATCCATAGGCTCTATCATGTATATATGCAATTTTGTGCACAAGACCATATGTCAGCCTTGCCATAAGTATGACCAGAAGGTTTCAAAGTGATACAGGAGTAGAACACTGGACAATGGTCAAGAAAATCCTTACGTACCTGAAGAGGACTAAGGAGATGTATCTCGTTTATGAAGGTGATCAAGAGCTCGTTGTAAAGGGTTACATTGATGCTAGCTTTGACTCAGATTCAGATGACTCTAAGTCTCAAATCGGATATGTATTTATTCTGAATGGTGGATCAGTAAGATGGTGCAGTTCCAAGCGAAGTGTGGTAGCTGATTCTACATGTGAAACGGAGTATACGTTGGTTTTCCCTTGAAGAGGAAAGGGTGATGCAATGAAGTAGATAAGCATTTCCCTCTGTTTATTGATAACCAAGGTATCAATCTAGTAGGAGGAACAAGTGAGGCTCCAATAGTAGTACCTACACAAATAATCAAACACTTGCACCCAACGCTATAAAGGGGTTGTCAATCCCTTCAGAGTTATTTGCAAGGATGAGATTTGATAGATATAGATATAGAATGTTGATAGATCTGCAAGTAAAATTAAAGTAAATAAATTGCAACAAAGTATTTTTTGGTATTTTTGGCTTCTAGATCTGAAAATATGATATGGGAAATAGACCCGGGGGCCATAGGTTTCACTAGAGGCTTCTCTCGTAAAGGAAAATAATACGGTGGGTGGACGAATTATTGTCGAGCAATTGATAGAAAATCAAATAATTATGAAGATATCCAAGGTAATGATTATGCATATAGGCATCATGTCCGTATGAACTAGACCGAAATGATTCTGCATCTACTATACTCGACACATCATCCGACTCCTGCCTGCATCTAGAGTATTAAGTTCATGAAGAACAAAGTAACGTATTAAGTAAGATGACATGATGTAGAGGGATAAACTCAAGCAATATCATGAAAACCCCATCTTTTTACCCTTGATGGCAACAATTCAATACGTGCTTCCTTACCCCTACAATCACTCGGTGAGGACACGCAAGATTGAACCCAAAACTAAGCACTTCTTCCATTGCAAGAATTACCAATATAGTTGGCCAAACCAAACAAATAATTCAAATAGACTTGCAAAGATATGAAATCATGCATATAAGAATTAATAAGAGACTCAAATAATATTCATGGATAATCTGAACATAAACGCACAATTCATCGGATCTCGACAAACACACCACAAAAGAGTATTACATCGGATAGATATCCATGAAGATCATGAAGAACATGGTATTGAAGAGCAAAGGGAGAGAAGAAGCCATCTAGCTACTTGCTATGGACCCGTAAGTCTGTGGTGAACTACTCACACATCATCGGAGGGGCAATGGTGTTGATGTAGATGCCCTCCGTGATCAATTCCCTCTTCGGCAGATTACCGGAAAAGGCTCCCAGATTGGATCTCTCGAGAATAGAGGCTCCCGACGGCGTAAAAGTATTTTTGTTTCTCCCCTTTTGTGATATAGGAATATTTGGGAATATATAGGCCAAGAATTAGGGTTAGGAGACCTGCACGGAGCCCACAAGCCAAGGGGCATGACCACCCCCAGGGCATGCCCTGCAGGCTTGTGGCCTCCCGACAGCTGCCTTGCCCCCTAGTCCAAGTCTGTTCCGTGTCTTCTCATCCAAGAAAAATCTTTCCGGAGATTTTATTCCGTTTGGACTCCGTTTAATATTCCTTATCTACAATATTCAAAAATATGGAAAAAACAGAATCTGGCACTAGGCTCTAGATTAATAGGTTAGTCCAAAAAATAATATAAAATAGCATATAAATGCATATAAAACATCCAAAACATATAATATAATAGCATGGAACAATAAAAAATTATAGATACGTTGGAGACGTATCAAGCATCCCAAGCTTAATTCCTGCTCGTCCTCGAGTAGGTAAATGATAAAAACATAAACTTTGATGTGGAATGTTACTAACATATTTATCCATTTAATATTCTCTAATGTGGCATGAATATTCAGATCCATAAGACTAAAAAAAGTCTATATTGACATAAAAACAATAACACTTCAAGCGTACTAATAAGGTAATTGCTTCCTTTTGAAATAGCATGGTCTTAGAAAGTTATCCCTACAAAATCATATGGTCTGGCTGTGCTCCATCTTCAGCACACAAAGTATCTAAATCATGCACAACCCCGGTGAAAATCAAGCAATTGTTTCACACCTTTTATGTGCTCAAACCATTGAACTCTCACGCAATACATGAGCGCGAGCCATGGATATAGCACTATAGGTGGAATAGATTGTGGTGGAGGTTGTGAAAAGGAAGGAATAAGATAGTCTCACATCAACTAGGCATATCAACGGGCTATGGAAGTGCCCGTCAATAGATATTAATGTGAGTGAGTAGGTATTGCCATGCAACAAATGCACTAGATCTATAAGTGTATGAAAGCTCAAAAAAAAACTAAGTGGTTGTGCAAAAGATGTATAGCACTAGTTATATGAAAGTGACAACATAGGAGACTCTCTATGAAGAACATGGTGTGTAATGCCCATGATGCGGTCCTATCCTTATTTTTGGCGCGAGGGTCTCGACAGGGATAGAAACGCATCTCGTCATTTTGCAAGAATGAATATCGTTACTAGTACATGTACTCAAAATATGAGTATAAGGAGTTGGCTTACACTCGCCACAAGCTACTCCAATATCACATCAATACATGAATATATAGTCATCATGTAGAAGAGCAGGGTCTGACTACGGACGAAAACAAACGATAAAAGAACGGCGTCCATCCTTGATATCCCAGGCTGCCGTCCTGGAACCCATCCTAGATCAACAACGAAGAAGAAGAAGAAACTCCAAATAGCACAATCAGCGCGCTCACGTTAAAGTAACTCTTTACTAGTACCTGGAACTGGTGTTGTAGAAATCTGTGAGCCAAAGGGACTCGGCAACCTCATTTCCAAAGGTATCAAGACTAGCAAAGCATAATGGGTGAGGTATGGTTAAGTGGTGAGGCTGCAGCATGCGACTAAGTATTTATTTGAGGTGGCTAACTTAAGAGTACAAGAATAAAAGAGGGGGACGGTCTACGCATAGTAGACGTGAACTACCAATGATCAAATGAATGATCCTGAACACCTACTTACGTCAGACATAACCCCACCGTGTCCTCGATCGGAGAAGGAGCTCACGAAAGAGAAAGTCCCGGTTACGCACTCAGTTGGCAAGTTTTAATTAAGTTTACTTCAGGCCGTCTAGAACTGGATGTTAAACAAAGTTTCCACATTGCCACATAACCACGGGCACGGCTATCCGAAAGATTTAACCCTGCAAGGGTGCTTGTCACAACCCAAAAGTTTAATAATATGTTTATAAAATAAAATATTGCCTAGATTAAATTTTCTGAGAAATAATTTGCTTCATGACTCTTCTCAAAACCTCTTTAAAAAAACTTTTCTTTTCAAGTGGCATTTCAAATATCATTTAGTGCTTGAGCCCTTACTTGAGACCATTTTGAATTCTTTATTTAATTAGATGTTGATATTTTTTTGGCCCTGTTTATTTAAAATTTGGATTTCTAGGTTTTCAATTAATCTTTGAAACACTCCTTTCTCTTCTATAAGATCATTTCCCTAAATAAATGTTTTTGAATATTTATGTTGGAACATGAGTACTTGCATCAAGACATTCCTTTTCTTCTAGCAATTTCATGAGAGTTTTTATTTTTAATATTTTGCCAAGGATTCTTTTATTCAAAAATGAATTATGTTTTATTTAAGGGCCTATTTTTCTCTACAACACTTACATAACTTTTTCTAAAAATTCTATAAAAACTTGAAGATGACCTATGATGTTCCACGATCATATTTTTGCAAAAACTTATCCAAGTGTTTTGTAATATTTAAGCACATTAACTTCTTTTCTAATCTGGCCCAAATTTGAGTTTGTACTACAACCCCTAGAAATAATCTTTCAAAAATTCTATATAAATTTGGGGATGTCACGTGAAGCATGAGATTCACTTTTATGCAAAAACCCAACTTCGTGCTTTGGAAAAATTTAGCAAAACAACCATTTTTCTGTTCTGGTACAGTCTGGTACTTTGTACTACAACCATGTTTTTCCTTGCTCTATTTGCTTTGAAATTTTTCCTGCTTGTTTGGTACCCTACCAAACTCTTAGGTTCCAAAGATGAGATACTTTGGAAGATTTTTAGCCGATGTTTTCATATCCCCAAGTTTCTGTCCAGAAAAGGTTTTCTCCATAAGTTGTACTAACTATTTTCTTCCCTTCTCAAACTAACCCTACCACCATAGTAAACACCTAAGGAGACCCTGATCTGGTAATTTTGGTGGCCAGAGGAGCTTCCTAGGTTCCTTGGGCCTATTGTCGAACACCTTGAATTCATGTACTCTTTTGGCATGGATTTTTATCTGCATTATAGAGTTGATCAACTAGCTCAACCAAGATGTCTACGATACTTGTCTTGGCGAGCAACCCCACTTTGGTGATTTTGACAAGCACCTAAACTCTATAGCCATGCCGGACATTTCGTCACACGGGTGTCGTGCGTGCCCTAGGCGTGGCCAGAGCACACGTTTTGCACGCGCCCGCCCGGGCTGCCGCGTCCGTGGCCCTACCCGTTTGCAAGGCGTAGAGCCGCGTCAAGCACTCCCAACCAATAGTCGTCGCTGCTGTGCCCTGCAGGGCCGCCGCCAGTCCCCTCTTGGCAGCTAGCCGTCGGCCACCTTCGCACCAGCAGTAGCCTACACTGTCCAAGCAATCCCCGAGCGCCACCTGCCCCCTGGACCACCTCTCCCGCATCATCTGCTCGCTGCCCTGTTGCACCTACCGCCCTGCTGCCGCCCATTTTGCGCCTCATGCATCGCCAGAGCTTGCCGCCGTCGGTCTTATCCGAGAGCCCCGCGAAACCCACCTAAACCAGCTATGAAAGCCCCCCCCCCCCCCCCCCCCCCGCGAAGCTGTTGTATGCTCCATAACCTCTCTCTTAGCGTTAGCAAGCCCTGGGTAGCCTCAATTTGCACTGAGGTGGCCATCTTGCTCACCTCCGGTAGCCTGGCCACCGTAGCCTCCTCGGTTAAATTGGCCGCAGCCCATGCCTCCCCACGCCTACTCTCTCCCCCTTCAGAACCCTTGCAGCCATTAGGAATGTTTCCCCGTAGCCACAACTGGTGAGAGCCCCAGGATGGAGAAACCGCCCTCGGAGGCCGAAGCCACCGTCCGCTGGAGCCTGCGCCACTAGCGACTCCATTCGCATCCGCGCACGTGGAGGCTGGCAGGAGGATCACCAGGACCACACGAATCCATTCCCGTGCCCCCGCGCACGAGAGCTGCAACCAATCGTCAGCAAGGAGCGACGGAGCACTGCCCTGAATCTGCAGCGGGAGGTAGAGGACAAACCCGATGGGGGGGACCCACCAGTTAGTGAGGCAGCCGACGCCCCTAGTGGCGCAGCCCCCCTTCTGCGCTTTTCCACTGAGGAAGCGCCTTTTTGTGAGTACATCTCCATGTTAATGCGTTTTAAGCTTCTAGAAAGCATATTCACTTTTGAAGCGTTTTCTTCTATATTTGATTTTAAAAACAGAGTTGACCAGAAGGTTGGACTGGCCCTAACTTTTTATAGAAAACTCAAATGGACTGATTCTTTTTCCTACCACTTTCTAATTGCCTCTATTTTATTCACATATTTATTTCAAAAGTATTCAAACAACTTTGATGTCTTGTTTTGTGTTTGTGTGTTAATTCAAATATTTTCAAAATAGGATTTGAAGAGAGGAGACCTACTCCAAGATGTTGGGGTACACCTCACCCTTCTCAACTCCAAAGCCAAGCATCTTGAATCCAAATTTGCACACTACAAGAATATGCTCATACATGACGTTTTTTAAAATGTCGTTGATGAATTCGTCATAAATATATGACGATTTCATCCAAGATTGTCGTAAGCCGTTTGAGGGGATCAAATCTACATATAAATTATGACGATGTGAATCAAAAACGTCGTAACCACATAAGATGAGATCATCATAATTTTTACGACGATTATAAAAACATCGTAACATGATTTTTACGACGATTATAAAAACGTCGTAAAATGTATTGAATTTTTTATATCACTTTTCTGTTGGCTATTTTTTTCATCTTACTTTTATATTGGGCTTGCTAATGGGCTTGTTTGTGGTCTGTCCACATCATGTGCACCACGCGGGTAAATCGCAAAAATTCGAGCGCCATGGGACTTGAACTCACGATCTCTTTGTCCAGAACTCATGGTCCGCAGCACTGTGCTAGCTATTCTCCTTGTGTTAGTTGATAGAACTAAGTGTATATATAGTAACTTTATATAGATACAACCGCTCTTCCCTGCCCTTCCTTAATCTAATAGAGTCATGGGATGCAGTTTTCAGAAAAGGAGTCCGGCGGCGGATCTGGTGACCGCGGCGGGGGCTGATGCGGAGGTGACCGGCGGCGGGGGCTGATGCGAAGGTGACCGGCGGCGGTGGCTAGTGCGGCCGTGACCAACGAAGGGGGCTGGTGCGGGGGCGGGCAGCGACGGAGGGAGCTGGTGCGGCTGTGACCAACAGAGGGGGCGGGCAGCGGCGGAGGGAGCTGCGGAGGGGCGGAGGTCTGGTCCGGCGGCGGCGGCGGCGCGCACTTCTTCCCCTGCTTCTTCGAGGTATGAGGTTACCTCTTCCCCTGCTTCTTCCTGAACATGGATGAATGGATGGATGTTGCTTCTTCCTGAACATGGCCAAATTAATTTGCTTAAGTATTTTGTTTCATGGATGAATGTTGCAGTAGTGGGTTCTAGCATTGCTCTTAATAATCCATTGTTTAAATCAGCCTAAATCACTTTGCTTGCTCCTGGAGTATATGATATATCCCAAATAAATTTGTTCTCATTTCAAAAGCCCTTGTCTCCGATGAACAAATTCTGTCCTGAATCCATTGTAGTAAATTTGTGCTTTTTACTGCTAGCTTTGAATGCAAAAAATATTGATAATATTGCTCACTGATGATTTATCTAGGTTTGGTTTGCTTTTTCCTACCTATTGTTGGTCTCTGAGCTTTGATTAATGCTAAGTTGCAACATTTCTTGGTCTTTGGCAGATGGACAGGAGCTGGATTAAAGGAGTTAGAAGGCTTTCCACTGAACATACAAAAGTAGTCGAAGAATTTATGCAATTTGTTCGCAGAAGTGTTGCCGAGGATGCTCATGTTCTTTGTGTTGGGGAACGTCGCATGGGAAACAAAAATTTTCCTACGCGCACGAAGACCTATCATGGTGATGTCCATCTACGAGAGGGGATGTGTGATCTACGTACCCTTGTAGACCGTACAGCAGAAGCGTTAGTGAACACGGTTGATGTAGTGAAACGTCCTCACGTCCCTCGATCCGCCCCGCGAACCGTCCCGCGATCAGTCCCACGATCTAGTGCCGAACGGACGGCACCTCCGCGTTCAGCACACGTACAGCTCGACGATGATCTCGGCCTTCTTGATCCAGCAAGAGAGACGGAGAGGTAGAAGAGTTCCCCGGCAGCGTGACGGCGCTCCGAAGGTTGGTGATGATCTTGTCTCAGCAGAGCTCCGCCCGAGCTCCGCAGAAACGCGATCTAGAGAAAAACCGTGGAGGTATGTGGTCGGGCTGCCGTGGAAAAGTTGTCTCAAATCAGCCCTAAAACCTCCGTATATATAGGGGGAAGAGGGGGAGCCTTGCCTTGGGGTCCAAGGACCCCTAAGGGTTTCGGCCGAGCCAAGGGGGGCAGCCCTCCCCTTCCAAACCGAGTCCAACTAGGTTTGGAAGGAGGAGTCCTTCCCCCTTTTCCCACCTCCTCTCTTTTTTTTCTCTTTGATTTTTCTTTCTATGGCGCATAGGGCTCTTTTGGGCTGTCCCACCAGCCCACTAAGGGCTGGTGCGCCACCCCCAATGCCTATGGGCTTCCCTGGGGTGGGTTGCCCCCCCCCCCCCCGGTGAACTCCCAGAACCCATTCGTCATTCCCGGTACATTCCCGGTAACTCCGAAAACCTTCCGGTAATCAAATGAGGTCATCCTATATATCAATATTCGTTTCTGAACCATTCCGGAAACCCTCGTGACGTCCGTGATCTCATCCGGGACTCCGAACAACATTCGGTAACCAACCATATAACTCAAATACGCATAAAACAACGTCAAACTTTAAGTGTGCAGACCCTGCGGGTTCGAGAACTATGTAGACATGACCCGAGAGACTCCTCGGTCAATATCCAATAGCGGGACCTGGATGCCCATATTGGATCCTACATACTCTACGAAGATCTTATCGTTTGAACCTCAGTGCCAAGGATTCATATAATCCCGTATGTCATTCCCTTTGTCCTTCGGTATGTTACTTGCCCGAGATTCGATCGTCAGTATCTGCATACCTATTTCAATCTCGTTTACCGGCAAGTCTCTTTACTCGTTCCGTAATACAAGATCCCGCAACTTACACTAAGTCACATTGCTTGCAAGGCTTGTGTGTGATGTTGTATTACCGAGTGGGCCCCGAGATACCTCTCCATCACACGGAGTGACAAATCCCAGTCTTGATCCATACTAACTCAACGAACACCTTCGGAGATACCTGTAGAGCATCTTTATAGTCACCCAGTTACGTTGCGACGTTTGATACACCCAAAGTATTCCTCCAGTGTCAGTGAGTTATATGATCTCATGGCATAGGAACAAATACTTGACATGCAGAAAAACAGTAGCAACAAAATGACATGATCAACATGCTACGTCTATTAGTTTGGGTCTAGTCCATCACGTGATTCTCCTAATGACGTGATCCAGTTATCAAGCAACAACACCTTGTTCATAATCAGAAGACACTGACTATCTTTGATCAACTGGCTAGCCAACTAGAGGCTTGCTAGGGACAGTGTTTTGTCTATGTATCCACACATGTAAATGAGTCTTCATTCAATACAATTATAGCATGGATAATAAATGATTATCTTGATACAAGAATTATAATAATAACTATATTTATTATTGCCTCTAGGGCATAATTCCAACACTTTGACCATGTCGGAGCTGTGTCAACCGTGCACAACAACCTCTAGGAACTGTAGAGGCTCATCTGTTGATTTATGGGATGGCAAGCACATATGATCGGTGGGTCTATCATGGAGAACCTTTACATGTTGAACCTGAACCTAAACCTGATGCAGACCCACACCATGTTGATGAAGGCAATGATTTTGTACAAGATGATCTGCCAGCGGGTGCTGGTTTTGAGGAGGGTGGAAATGAAGATGACAGAATTCCTGAGTTGTTAAAGGATTTCTACAATTCAGAACCACAAGGTGATCGACAGAAGACAATCTTTGCCGAGCTGTTCGAGGAGGCGAGGCTCCCAACTAGTGATGGTGGTAAATTGTCCAAAATTTCCTTCACTGTGAAGTTACTTCACGCCATGTCTTTCTACCACATGACCAATGTTCAATTCAACGGATTTCTCTGTATCATGACCTTGCAATATCCAGATAGCGAAATTCCCAAATCTTATGAAGAAGCATTGAGTATAATGCGCACATTGGGACTTGGCTATGCGTCAATCCATGTCTGCCCGAATAACTGTGTCTTGTTTCGGAAGCAGTTTGCCCACTACGACGAGTGTCCAAAATGTAATGCCTCCAGGTGGAAAAATGTTGATGGGAAGAAGCGGATACCGGTGAAGGTATTGAGGCACTTTTCTTTGATTCCAAGGCTACAGAGGATGTTTATTTCGAAGAAACAATCGGAGGAGGTACAATGGCACAAGCTAAATCGGAAAGTCGTGGAGGGTGAACTCAGCCATGCAGCTGACGGGGAGGCATGGAAAGAGTTGGAAAAATTAGATAAATAATTTGCCGCTGGTCCAAGGAACTTTAGACTCAGCATTTCCGGTGATGGTTTTAATCCATTTGGAAAGATGAGGACATCCTATAGTATGTGGCTTGTATTTGTGATTCCATACAACCTTCCGCCATGGGCATGTATGGCTTAGTCCAACGTCATGATGGTGTTGCTGATTCCGGGTCCAAATTCTCCCGGCAAGGATTTTGATGTCTTTATGGAGCCCCTCGTAGATGAATTGCTCCTGCTATGGAAGGGTGTACTTACTTATGATGTCAAAAGTCCCGAAAAGTTCAATCTACGTGTTGCGATCTTATGGTGCATCCATGATTACCCGGAGCTGCACACTTTATCGGGGAGGACCACAGGTGGGTATCAAGCATGCGTTCGTTGTGACAAGGACCCTTGCTCAAAGAGAATAAGGAGCAAGATATGCTTTACTAGGCACCGCCGTTTTCTTAGTCGCAACCATCCTTGGCGGAAAAGCAAGGATTTTAACGGCGAGACGGAAAGTCGCGACAAGCCCACACAATTCACTCAAGAAGATCTTGAGCAGCAACTTGACAAGGTCAAAGATGTGAGACCAGGAAAGCATGGAAAGAAAAGAAAGCGTCAGCAGGGTCAATGTTGGGACCGGAGGTCTATTCTGTGGACCTCCCGTACTGGAAACACCTGAAGTTCTGGCATAATCTCGATGTTATGCACATCGAGAAAAACATATGTGAGAATCTTCTAGGGACATTTTTGAATATTGAAGGAAAGACAAAGGGCACGGTTAACTCCAGGCTAGATTTGGAAGACATGGGCATAAGAGAAGATTTGCATCTACAACCTTCAGAAGACGGAGAGTCATTCGAAATGCCAGAAGCATGGTATACGATGACTAAAGAAGAAAAGCTTGCATTCTGTGAATATATAATGAATGTGGGATTTCCAGAT